>NC_053389.1:178893744-179196775 GCF_905171765.1 Bufo bufo
ACTTATTCTACCTTAATAATTAAAAGTTATGTTTTAACCTAAAATCACCATTACTATCTTGTTTACAGATATTTAATCAAGAAAAAGTTCAAAATGGATAACATCAACTCTGTTACAGCATTCCTGCGATTTTATGTCAACAATAGACTTGAGAGATGCCTATCCCATATACCAGTCCTTCCAGCCCACACGAAGTTTCTAAGAATAACAATACAGATACCCTCTCATGTTCTTCACCTTCAGTTTACATGCCTTCCCTTTGGAATCTCAGTAGCCCCACGTGTTTTCACGAAGGTGATTGTGGTTCTTACAGCGGCACTCAGATTACAGGGGATATTCGTGGTCCCATACTTGGACGACCCCGCACATATAGTGTGTTGCTTCTAGTTACCAAGTGTCTCAGATTTTATCAATAGAGTGAGGGCTTAGTCTATATGTTATGCATGCATCTATTATTATAATGCATTATTTTCTGTGATTGTATAAATGTAGCCATGTAAATCCGCAACATTCATTATCATATCATGCAGGATGTTTTATATATTTTTTTCTGTGATTTGTTTAACTTGTCTTGAAGGAGTGGCACCTTCATTTGTGAATACTCTCCTATTTTGGGAGTAGTATTCATGTGCATTTTTTGCCCCACCTATCTATCAGGCGACCTTGATAAGGTGGTACATATAGGTGTGTATGCTCCTCCTCCCACCAATTGCTGTTGCACATGGAGGTAACTAGGAGCAACACACTATATGTGCGGGGTCTGCGCTCCTGAACATAAATGCATAACGGCATAGGCAGGTTTAGCGTAGGACCCGCCTGAACTGAGACCACCTTGTCGCTTGGTAGGTGGGCTTAGATGTGTTTTGATCAAAATGTATTGACCAAGTGTCTCAGATTTTATCAATAGAGTGAGTGCTTAGTCTATATATTATG
Source organism: Bufo bufo (assembly GCF_905171765.1). Taxonomy (NCBI): domain Eukaryota; kingdom Metazoa; phylum Chordata; class Amphibia; order Anura; family Bufonidae; genus Bufo; species Bufo bufo. Next base: position 178,894,678 of record NC_053389.1, read on the forward strand.
CTTGCATCTATTATTATAGTGCATTATTTTCTGTGATTGAATATGGAGTATGATTTCATTCCTGCCATATGCTCCAGGAGTGGGCAGAGGAAATCAAACTCCACAGGGGGACCCTGCTTCAAAGCACAGCCAAGATAGCATAGGTCATAGAACTCGGCAGGAGGTCCTGGCCAAGCAGGCAACTTGTGTACAATTTCACACCCCATTCAGAGAGCACGGAAAACCTCCCTGCAGGGGGTCTAAGTCAGTCCTCGGAACAAAGGAAATTATCAGACATCATGGAACCGGCGGTTCATAAGGAATTATGAATCATCCGTCCATCACAGACATACATATCTCCCCACAGAAACCAAATAACGGTACCATGCGTGGACTCTACTTGTAGCCGGAACCCATGCGGATCCATTGGTCCCAGAACCACCTCCCTGCGACATTTTGGTCTGGAGTTATGGGCCATAATGGGTTTTGTGGGTCCTTGGCTGCCAGCCCCAGAAGAGAAGGAGTAGACCCTTCCCAGAGGCGGGGAGGTGAGCGGCCGGCTACAGGTCAAAAAGCCCATGCAAGCCAGCGAGCGGCGTCTTTTGTCTGAAGGAGGGTCGCATCGTGCCATGTGTTTAGAGGGACCTGCCTGCAACCTGCTGACATCACTGCCCTCCATGTGAATACAGCTAAGAACTCATCACCACCCAAAAGGACTCATCCATCTGGTAAACTGACTTTTGTTCTGCTTAACCCTGTTTGTACCATACCATCTGTATTTGTAACCTCAGACCACTGCATATATTCCTTGTGTGTATAGTGTTATTTCTAGTGAGCCCTTAAGGCGATTAAATATATAATTTAATCTTGTGCTGTCTTGTATCTCGATCACGAATCCCCACGTCTGTGTTTCAGCCTAGTTATACGCTAACGCAGGTTGGTTTCTTATCCTATATAATCCTGTTAGCGGACCGGGCTTATATCAAACAAGAAACTGGTGGCAGTCTTCCCAGGCTGAGAACGCGCTGGGGGGGGGGGCCTGCTTCAAAGCACAGGGGGGCCCTGCTTCAAAGCACAGCCAAGATAGCAGAGGTCATAGTACTCCGCAGGAGGTCCTGGCCAAGCAGGCAACTTGCGTACAATTTCACACCCCATTCAGACAGCACGGAAAACCTCCCTGCAGGAGGTCTAAGTCAGTCCTCGGAACAAAGGAAATTATCAGACATCATGGAACCGGTGGTTCATAAGGAATTATGAATCGCCCGTCCATCACAGACATACATATCTCCCCACAGAAACCAAATAACGGTACCATGCGTGGACTCTACTGGTAGCCGGAACCCAGGCGGATCCATTGGTCCCAGAACCACCTCCCTGCGACATTTTGGTCTGGAGTTATGGGCCACAATGGGTTTTGTGGGTCCTTGGCTGCCAGCCCCAGAAGAGAAGGAGTAGACCCTTCCCAGAGGCGGGAAGGGGAGCGGCCGGCTACAGGTCAAAAAGCCCATGCAAGCCAGCGAGCGGCGTCTTTTGTCTGAAGGAGGGTCGCATCGTGCCATGTGTTTAGAGGGACCTGCAACCTGCTGACATCACTGCCCTCCATGTGAATACAGCTAAGAACTCATCACCACGCAAAAGGACTCATCCATCTGGTAAACTGACTTTTGTTCTGCTTAACCCTGTTTGTACCATACCACCTGTATTTGTAACCTCAGACCACTGCATATATTCCTTGTGTGTATAGTGTTATTTCTAGTGAGCCCTTAAGGCAATTAAATATATAATTTAATCTTGTGCTGTCTTGTATCTCGATCACGAATCCCCACGTCTGTGTTTCAGCCTAGTTATACACTACCGCAGGTTGGTTTATTATCCTATATAATCCCGTTAGCGGACCGGGCTTTTATCAAACAATAAACTGGTGGCAGTCTTCCCGGGCTGAGAACGCGCTGTTTCACTGTGACAGTGAAAAGGCTCTCTCAGCTTGTTGCCTCTCTGTGCCCGTGTGGACAGGAGGAATCTGTGAAAACTGTACCAAGACTGACCTTACCCGCTCCTCCAGGAGGGTGTAACATCACGCCTTGGTAACCAGTGACCATACCGTATCTCGTGAGCTCGACGTAGTTGACGTCTGACGTCAGTTGGGGCCCGAGGGGTGGTGTCCCTCACAAGGGAGAATGCCAAGACGGCCAAATTTTGCTCCCTCTACAAACAGGATCGTCCCTGGGCTCTAGACGGTCTATCCATTTCATGGAAGAACATGCTGATATATGCTTTTCCCCCTGTTCCTCTCATCATGAGGACTTTGAAGAAGATCATGGTCGAGGAGGCAGAAGCAATTGTGGTGATGCTGTTTTGGCCCAGGAGGGCCTGGTTTCTGCTCGCATTGTCGCTTTCGAGAGGCAGATATTGGAAACTTCCACTGTGCCAAGATTTTTTATCCCAAGCTCATCTGTACCATCCAGATTTGTCCAGACTCCATTTAACGGTTTGGAGAATGAGCGGACAGAACTCGCAAGCCAGGACCTCTCCAATGCGGTCATAGATACAATCATGTCCTCCAGGAGACCATCTACAATGAAAACCTATTCAGGGGTTTGGATAATTCTTTTGAAGTGGTGTTCCATTTATAAGGCATGACATGACACTCTGGCGGCAGTTCTTCAGTTTTTACAGGAAGGCTTTGACAGAGGTCTGAAATCCAACACATTAAAAGTTCACTTCACAGCTATTAATGCTCACCTAAGTGGAAGAATGACCAAACAAAATGTGGTACATAGGTTTTTTAAAGCAATTAAGAACCTAAGACCAGTATTTAAACTTGGCAATCATTCTTAAGAAACTTACCTTGCCACCCTTCGAACCTCTGGAAACGGCCTCTATAAAATATATATCCTTTAAAACTCTCTTTCTTGTTGCTATTACATCTGCGAAAAGAGTGGGAGAACTGCAAGCCATATCCTCCAGAGAGCCTTATCTCCGAGATCTCTCTGACTGCCTAGTTCTTAGATTCCTCCCAGGTTTTCTACCTAAAGTTAATTCTGCAATTAATCTGAATCAAGAAATAGTTATACCAGTATTAAGAGATAATCCTGAAGACTCTCAAGAAAAGTCTTTACATTTGCAGGACGTAAGATTTTTTTATATTGAAGCATCACAAGAATTCAGAAGGGGACGAAAACCTCTTCCTCCAGTTTGCAGGCCCAAATAAGGGTAAGAAGGCCTCAAAAGCTTCACTGTCCAGGTGGATTAAAAATTTAATCTCAGATGCATATCAACTGGATGGTCGGGATGCTCCTTTTCCTCTAAAAGCACACTCTATGTGCTCCACGTCAACCTCATGGGCAGAAATTCCACTGGATCTAATTTGTAAAGCTGCCTCATGGTCCTCAGCTTCTACATTTGTAAAACACTACAGACTGAACATCTCAGCACTAGAGCGGTCAGCTTTTGGCAAAAGAGTGATCGAGGAAGCAGTTGGTGTATAACCCTCCCTTGATTTTTTTTTCTATTGCTATAGAACTCCCATTGTGTGCTGTCGTAAGACATTCAGGAAGTAATAAAATTTACTCACCGAAATTTTCATTTCCTGGAGTTCGTAGGCAGCACAACTTCCCTCCCTTAATAAATACCTATATGTTATTGCTGCAGATAATACATGGTCTTGTCTTGTGTGCAACCCTTTATAGGCACCAAAAGGGGATGGGCCAAAGTGATTGATTGTTTGCATATTTAATTAATTAATATTGCTGATTAACATGTCTTCTGCTTTGAGTAGGGGTCAATCGAGTTAACCCATTGTGTGCTGCCTATGGACTCCAGGAAATGAAAATTTCGGTGTGTAAATTTTATTACATTTCTATTACACCTTGCAGCACTGACTGGGGATCCAAATTGCCATTTTACAGCTCTAATTCCAGCAAACAGTTCTTATTAGGGTGCAAGTGCTGTTTGATACAGCCATTAACAGGGTTTATTACAAGGAAATATTTCTACATCTCATTTGCCCTTGTGCAGTGCAGTTATATGTTCTAAAGCATTTTTTGGCAGTTGAGTGGTGAAGTGCTAAAATTACAGCCCTTTTTGTCGTGTATTAGTGGCAGAAGTAAAATATATTTGCCGCTGAGCGGTGCTGTTATCTGTTTTAAAGCCATTTTTGGTGCGTAATAGTGGCAAAACCAAAATATATTTGGCATTTACCGGTGCAGTTACTGTATATCTTTTAAAGCCTGTTGTGGCGTGTATTACCGTAAAAATAAAAAATACATTTTCTGGTCAGCGGTGCTGTTATCTGTATTGAAGCCATTTTTGGTGTGTATTACTGGCAAAACCAATGAAATAGTAGACCAGTGTGGCACACTTGGTGATGAAGCGCGGAGTCGGGATCCCACCCCGTGTATATGATAAAATAAACTCCAGCGAGATTTGCTTGGGTGTTGTTGGTATTTATTGTAATGCGGCAAAGAAACACTTTGTGTGACGTTTCGGCACAAATGCCTTTTTCAAACTGTGTAAGTACAGAAAATTATAGAAAATGACAATCAGTGATTACAACAAAATGACAACAAAATAACATGATTATAAATCGTGAGTGTACATATATATATATTTTTATATATAAATGAATATACACGAGGTGAGTATCAAAAAGGAGGAGAAAGTCTCGGGGTCTTGTAAAGAGGTCCAGATGTGGGCTGAAGGACAACTTCTTGAGGAGCATAGTTAAGGAAAACAACATGTGATATACCGCAGATATAACACTTTGAATCATATAATATAGCCGGAAATGAAAGACTGATACAGAGGTCCACAAACATGTAGGTGATGAAGGCATTGATGTAAAATTCATAGGAAAATTCAAACAGGTCCAGGGGATATGTCCTTAGACATAGGAGTCAGGATTGTCCTTGTATTTATATAGAAGATCAGTAAATGATGCAGGAAAGCATCAGACTGGTAGAACATAACCAATGTATTAAGTGAACAGAGTAAGACCTGAGGTCTGACACTTACCACATGCCGCTCTGGCGGAAGGAGCCAGATGATGCTGCGCTGCGTAGGGGTATAGCATGCCACTGCATGCAATTGGTATAAGCGCACCATATTGTGGCTGATGTGCTGCTTATATCGGCCAATTGGGCGCGAACGGCACTTCCGGTATCGCGAAACCAGAAGTGGTGCGTTCCAACTTGCGGTTCACGGGCAGGAAGTGACGTTAGTATGAGTGATGCGATTCATCTGCATTCCACAGGCAGGAAGTGCGTTCCATATGCGTTCCACCAGCAGGAAATGGGTGATGATAAGAACGCTGAGAAGTAATGGGACCCATATAAATGTATCCAGGGTACACAAAGGGGGAACTGATCTTCTATATAAATACAAGGACAATCCTGACTCCTATGTCTAAGGACATATCCCCTGGACCTGTTTGAATTTTCCTATGAATTTTACATCAATGCCTTCATCTCCTACATGTTTGTGGACCTCTGTATCAGTCTTTCATTTCCGGCTATATTATATGATTCAAAGTGTTATATCTGTGGTATATGACATGTTGTTTTCCTTAACTATGCTCCTCAAGACGTTGTACTTCAGCCCACATCTGGACCTCTTTACAAGACCCCGAGACTTTCTCCTCCTTTTTGATACTCACCTCGTGTATATTCATTTATATATAAAAATATATATATATGTACACTCACGATTTATAATCATGTTATTTTGTTGTCATTTTGTTGTAATCACTGATTGTAATTTTCTATAATTTTCTGTACTTACACAGTTTGAAAAAGGCATTTGTTCCGAAACGTCACACAAAGTGTTTCTTTGCCGCATTACAATAAATACCAACAACACCCAAGCAAATCTCGCTGGAGTTTATTTTATCATATACACGGGGTGGGATCCCGACTCCACGCTTCATCACCAAGTGTGCCACACTGGTCTATTTCATTAATTTTCCCTAACCGGTTTGAGCACCTGGTACAACATCATGGCAAGCGGAACCTTCTCCTTTGCACAAGGTGAAATCACTTCCATGCTTTCTCAAGTCAACATCTCAGGAGAATTCCTGCAAACTTCTTCTTCAGAACTTAAATCAAGAGATCTTGAAAGAGAGTCTAGAAGGCTGATGAATTATGAGCTACATTGTGTCACACTGGCCGAATATCTGAAAGTCGAACGGATCCCCCGCGGCCTCAGAATTCGCACAAGGCCAACGTTCTTTAAGGACGATCCAGAATTTTGCAAAAAATTTGAAATGATCCTGAACAAATGCTCATTCGACCTTATAGCACTGACACTGTCATACCTACAAGAAGCCATTACCAAAACCCAGACGGAAATAAAAACGATTGAAGAACAACTTACAGCCATCCTACCACCTGAGGAACTTCGTCAACTACAAGCAAAAATCGAATCCACACTCCAAAGTCACAGAAAAGAGATAGAGAAGACAAAACGGAATAAATTCCTCCGTGATACAGAGGACTACAGAATGAATAGAGTCTACAAATGGCCTGACTACAACCGTCCATCCACCTACAGACCAAGATACCGCTCACAATCAAGGGACTTGTCCCACTCAAGTGCCAAAAGCGACTCACATAATCAACCAGAAACACAGACTCAACGCTTCCAAAGAGGACGACGAGTGAATCGAACAGGACCAGCCACCACAGCACGAGGATCCATCACCACAAGATCTCAGGTATCGTCACTAGTTGTAAATATGTCGTCATACACACTGGGACCAGCCGAGATGGCCCTTCTCGAAAAAGGCCTATCATACTGCCCGTCGGTCCAAGTGGACTCCTTCCAATTGGACTTAGATCTTTGCAGACTCTTTAGGAACATTCGCCTTAAAGCACATTTTGCAGAACAGGAAGGTCCAACCCGGAGTATCTCCTGTTCTTCTAGCCCACAGGTTTCTATCAGCGGCCTGGGACTAAGGAACAAGAGCCATTACATGCCGCCCAAGAATAAACCTGCAATAGAAACCTTCATTTCACTTGTTAAAAAAGATGTCACCCAATTCAGGAAAGATCTGTCTATAGGCAAATACAAATTTCAAAACAATCTAGAGGCAACACAACGACAGGCACTCACTTCCCTTCGCAAACAGAAAAACATTGTCATAAAACCAGCCGACAAAGGGGGAGCAGTCGTCCTCCTTGATAAAACCGAATACAAGGCAGAAATTTATCGCCAATTACAAGACGAAACAATATCTAAAAAACTCAGCTCTGATCCCACACACATAATCAGAGACAAAATCCAGAAGGTCATGACTCATTATCATTCATTGAACATTATTGACAATGCCCCCCTTACCTTTCTCACTAACAACAACCCAGTCATACCTGTCCTTTACGCATTGCCCAAAATTCACAAAAATCTACACCATCCCCCGGGTCGTCCAATCGTTGTATCAACTAGTTCACTTCTGTCTCCATTATCCATTCTCCTGGAAAAGTCACTCACACCACTGATCAAAAAGACGAGATCATTTATTTTGGATACCTCTGAATTCCTGAGTCTTATTCATAATCTCCCACCATTACCACCCAACAGCATTTTAGTCACATGGAATGTGACTAGCCTTTACACCTCCATTCAACATCATAAGGGACTTCTGGCAGTCTCCAACTGTCTCCAATCCAATTTTTCCAATTCCGACACCATATCCTTTTACATGGATATCCTTGAATTGGTTTTGACCAACAATTTCTTTCTTTTTGAGGACACATTTTACTTACAGTGCCAAGGGACCGCCATGGGGTTTAACGTGCCCCCCCCATATGCAAACTGTTACATGGCAGAATTCGAAGAGACACATATTTACCCTCATTCTCATTTCATCGATCATGCACTCATATGGAAACGTTACATTGATGACATTTTTTGCATATGGGTGGGCCCCGTAGAGTCCCTCACCGAATTTCACAGCTTTTTGAATAACATTTATCCAGAACTTCAATTCACAATCCATTTTGACACTTCTAGCATCAGCTTTTTGGACACTACAGTCATCATAACACCGACGGGCACACTTAGTACTGACCTCTATAAAAAACCGACAGATCGCAATAACCTCCTACATTATACCAGTTTTCACTCTCTGAACACAAAAAAATCTCTTCCTAATTCACAATATTCCCGCCTCAAAAGAATTGTGTCCAATAGCTCACAGCGTGAAATTCGACTGGGTGAAATGAGAGACAGATTCAGGGAACGGGGCTACCCTGAACATATTCTTGGAGACACAAGCCCCCCAGCCCCCCGACCCACTAAGGCTACCACTAAGACCACCCTAACCCGCATTCCATTTGTACATACGTATCATCCCAGCATCAACAAAGTTCTGAACAGCATCCGCAACCATTGGCCCATACTACAAAAAGCATTTCCTAAGATACAAGAATTCACTAATCCCATTCTGGCATGTGACCGTAGACCCAAAAATCTTAGAGACCATCTGGTAAAAGCCGACATTAGCCCATTACTTAATATACCGAAACAGAGATTCCTAGGCACACCCAAGTTTGGCACTTTTCCATGCCTCCACTGTTTTCAGTGTTCTAACATTCTCAAGGGCTCTTACTTTCACCATCCCCAGTCCGGTCATCAATTTCCAATTAAAGATTTCTTCACATGCGATTCCTTATTTGTCATTTATCTGTTAAAATGTCCATGTGGCAAAATGTACATCGGGGAAACCACACAGAAAGTGAGAGACCGAATATGTCAACACAAGTCATCCATCAGACGTCAGAATCTCCTACTTCCCGTTCCATTTCACTTTCACCAGGCAGGCCATAACATCTCACAACTCAGATTCCAGGTTATTGAACACATCCCCTCACACAGACGTGGATATGACCGTATTGCACAACTCAAAAAAAGAGAATCGTTCTGGATACACACATTGGATTGTTTAGAACCTAAAGGTTTAAACAGGGACTATGAAGTTCAGAGTTTCATGTAATTTTATAATTTTTTCATTTTCATGACATGTCCTTTCAGCCGCACACCATTGCATTTCTATATCCTCCATAATAATTTCTACCCCCCTTCGTCGATACCCACACACCCATCAATTCACTGCTATGGACCCCTATCCCCCCGGGTAGTATACCTGATCCCATCACCACCATTACGTCACTACATACATACATGTTTTCCCAATTAGCCTATTCTAGTCTGTTACTCTTTAATAACATTCCCATTTACTTTATAGGTACCTTGACAGCATCATCCACTGGAGATCTGTATCCTTTGCATCTCATCCTGGTAGTATTAATTATCCTATTGATTATCTCACAGTATACCTTCATAGAGTTCATGATATGGTTAATACCTTTATAGAGTTTATGATATAGTTAATTCCTATAGAGTTTTGATATAACACATGCACAGATTGTCCAGTTTCCTTTATATGGGTCCCATTACTTCTCAGTGTTCTTATCATCACCCATTTCCTGCTGGTGGAACGCATATGGAACGCACTTCCTGCCTGTGGAACGCAGATGAATCGCATCACACATACTAACGTCACTTCCTGCCCGTGAACCGCAAGTTGGAACGCACCACTTCCGGTTTCGCGATACCAGAAGTGCCGTTCGCACCCAATTGGCCGATATAAGCAGCACATCAGCCACAATATGGTGCGCTTATACCAATTGCATGCAGTGGCATGCCATACCCCTTCTCAGCGCAGCATCATCTGGCTCCTTCCTCCAGAGAGGCATGTGGTAAGTGTCAGACCTCAGGTCTTACTCTGTTCACTTAATACATTGGTTATGTTCTACCAGTCTGATGCTTTCCTGCATCATTTACTGATCTTCTATATAAATACAAGGACAATCCTGACTCCTATGTCTAAGGACATATCCCCTGGACCTGTTTGAATTTTCCTATGAATTTTACATCAATGCCTTCATCTCCTACATGTTTGTGGACCTCTGTATCAGTCTTTCATTTCCGGCTATATTATATGATTCAAAGTGTTATATCTGCGGTATATCACATGTTGTTTTCTTTAACTATGCTCCTCAAGAAGTTGTCCTTCAGCCCACATCTGGACCCTTTTTACAAGACCCCGAGACTTTCTCCTCCTTTTTGATACTCACCTCATGTATATTCATTTATATATAAATATATATATATCTGTACACTCACGATTTATAATCATGTTATTTTGTTGTCATTTTGTTGTAATCACTGATTGTAATTTTCTATAATTTTCTGTACTTACACAGTTTGAAAAAGGCATTTGTGCCGAAACGTCACACAAAGTGTTTCTTTGCCGCATTACAATAAATACCAACAACACCCAAGCAAATCTCGCTGGAGTTTATTTTACTGGCAAAACCAAAATATATTTGCCATTTAGTGGTGCAGTTACAATATATCTTTTAAAGCCTGTTGTGGCGTGTATTACCGTAAAAAGAAAATATATATTTTCTGCTAAGCGGTGCTGTTATCCATTTTAAAGCCATTTTTTGTGTGTATTACTGGCAAAACCAAAATATATTTGCCGTTTAGCGGTGCAGTTACCTTATATCTTTTAAAGCCTGTTGTGGCGTGTATTACCATAAAAAGAAAATATATATTTGCCGCTGAGCGGTGCTGTTATCTGTTTTAAAGCCATTTTTGGTGTGTATTACTGGCAAAACCAAAATATATTTGCTGTTTAGCGGTGCAGTTGCCGTTTATCTTTTAAAGCCTGTTGTGGCGTGTATTATCGTAAAAAGAAAAATAGATATTTTTTGCTCAGCGGTGCTGTTATCTGTTTTAAAGCCATTTTTGGTATGTATTACTGGCAAAACCAAAATATATTTGCTGTTTAGCGGTGCAGTTACCATATATCTTTTAAAGACTGTTGTGGCGGGTATTATCGTAAAAAGAAAAAAATATATTTTCTGGTCAACTATGCTGTTATCTGTTTTAAAGCCATTTTTGGTGTGTATTATTGGCAAAACCAAAATATATTTGCTGATTAGCGGTGCAGTTACCATATATCTTTTAAAGCCTGTTGTGGCGTGTATTACCGTAAAAGAAAAAGTATATTTTCGGCCCAATTCTGTATAATTGGAAAAGGAAAATTTATATTTGCCACTCTGCGGTCCACTTATCTGTGGTAAAGCCTTCTGTGACGTGGAGTGTATTAGGATTAAATAAAAGGACTTATTAGGCGTTGTGTGCTGCAGTGAGAAAATTACATAGTTTTTTGGGTTGTTTTAATTTCCTTTTTATTTATTTATTTGATCTAACAGTATGTCAGACAGACAAGTGCCAGGCCCTGCACAGGGGAGTGGCAGAGGTCTAAATGTTTCTGGCGCAGGCACAGGTTGCAGCAGAGTAAGGGGGCGTGGCAGCAGGGGTCACTTTGAGGGGCCTGAGCTCCCAATGTCATCTAGCAGTCGTGTCTTGAACAGCAACCCAGTGGTTCTTGAATGGTTGACTCGGTCATCCACTTTCTCCCAAGTGACATCAGACACCCCCAGCCAAGAGTCGGTGGGTTCCTCTGACGCGACGCTTAGTTAGCATGGCCCGGGAGCAGCCCCTCACCTGTCCTCAACCTGCCTCTGTCCTTTTCTGTTCCCTCACCGCGAGAAGTATTATATGCTGTGGGCTCAGCTCCACTATACAGTGAGGACGAGCTACTAGAGAACAGTCAGCAGCTACTGCCCAGCCAAGATCTGGAGAAGACATCCGCCGCTTCCTCCACTAGGCTGGCAAGTAGTAATGGGGAGAGTGGCATGGGAGCAGGTGTTGCGAGCAGTCAGGCTCCTGACCCAGAGACGGTTGAGGAGGACATCAGTTACGTGCAGACAGTATTCGATAATGATGATGTAGCTGATCGCACTTGGGAGCCGGGTGACATAGGGGCCTTATCATCAGGAGAAGAGGGTGGCAGCTTGCCATTGAGGCAGCAGCGGAGCCAGTAAGTCGCTAGCGTGGCCAGAAGTCTGCATGGTGGCAGCAGTGGGAGGTTGGGAGCAAAACGGGCAGGAGGCAGCGGTCCACGGAGGCAGCGGCGGTAGCAGTCATTCAGTGCTTACTGTTGGGGGTAAAATCACCTACTTGGCGGTGTGGCCGTTTTTTGTTAAGCCACCGGAGGAGGTGAACGTGACCATATGTAGAATCTGTGGGCAGAAGGTGAAGCGTGGCCAGATATTTCAGAATATCTCCACTAGGCCTAGTGCCGAAAAAAGAGAATAACTCCTATCGTTTGATTCACAATTAGGGATGAGCGAACCCGAACTGTATAGTTCGGGTTCGTACCGAATTTTGGGGTGTCCGTGACACGGACCCGAACCCGAACATTTTTGTAAAAGTCTGGGTTCGGGTTCGGTGTTCGGCGCTTTCTTGGCGCTTTTTGAAAGGCTGCAAAGCAGCCAATCAACAAGCGTCATACTACTTGCCCCAAGAGGCCATCACAGCCTTGCCTACTATTGGCATGGCTGTGATTGGCCAGTGCAGCATGTGACCCAGCCTCTATATAAGCTTGTGTCACGTTGCGCTGCACGTCACTCTGCTGATTCAAGCATAGGGAGAGGTTGCAGCTGCGACGTTAGGGCGAGATTAGGCAGATTAACTCCTCCAAAAGACTTCATTCTGTGATCGATCTGCAGCTGTGGATCATTGAAGTGCTAATATTGACTTGCTCACTTTTTGAGGCTGCCCAGAGCGTTTTTAGATCACTTTTTTTCTGGGGTGATCGGCGGCCATTTTGTGACTTGTGGTGCGCCAGCACAAGCTATCACCAAGTGTATTTAACCATCAATAGTGTGGTTATTTTGTGCTATATCCTACATCAGCTGCAGGCTGAGCCTGTGTCACCGAAGTGCATTTATCCATCAACAGTCTGGTTATTTTTTGGCCATATACTACATCAATTACAATAGTACACTGAATAAAAACAATTGAATCAATAAGGAAGTGGTCTCCTAAAGTAATGTCACATGAGATGAATTGCGGCAGAGAGCTGTAAAAATTTTTTTGCCAAAATAGGACTGTCTCTGTGAGACTCTTACCGCTCAATAGTCCCGATGTCTCAGGTAAACTTCCACAGAGCGGTGGAGAGGTGTAATCACCAGAACCCTGGACGCTGGATGTTGAACAAGCGTGCAGTAAGTAGTCACACGTCGGTGCAGGATACAGACACCGGAGCGCAGGACGCTGAGTGCTGAATATTCAACTTGGAGGGCGTGCTCTCAGTCAGGTGATCCTATGCAAATGGATCAGATGTTCTGATCAGCTGACAAGCATCGCCCAATCACGTACCGCTCAGGTCCTTGTACCAAAGGTCACTAGGCACAGCGTCAATCCAGGTCCTCAAATTGCAGTATTGGTGGATAATATTACGAGTGTAAATACTCTTTGTCCACGGGATCTTTCGTACTTTGGGTCCGGACCAGTACTGGATATGAAAGTTGCGTAGTCCGCTAGACGCGTTTCGAGGCCTCCTGCCTCTTCCTCAGTAGCTACCAGACTGCGCTCTTTCAGACATTATATAGGGTACATAATTAAAATCATTCATACAACCTGTGTTCAGGTTAAGACCCACTGAATCATGGGTTGTATTCTGAAAACATGGAGTGGATTATAAAATAAATACTAACATGGAGACAAACATAGTAACAATCATTACATAAAATAAAATAAAATATATGTACATTTTCTTTTCGCATATCTATAGGAGTACCAATAAATTACCAATACAATAATATTCACACAGCTCCCTCATAGTATTGCCAAAATAGATCTCAATACACACATGTATTTCCTGTGCGTTTTTTCATTTTCATATATACACATGCGTTTCTTATGCGTTTTTTCATTGCATAGCCCACATAGCATTGCCAAAATAGATCCTAATGCACACATGCATTTCCTGTGCGTTTTTTCACTCCCACATGCTCGCATGCGTTTCTTGTGTGTTTTTTCGTTCTCATATGCACACATGCGTTTCTCAAACTTCAACAAAACATAGTCATATAGTTGTTCAACAGGGAAAATACCATCTATATATACTTTCATATATTTATTCAGCAAAAAATTTATTCAGCAAAAAATTTATTCAGCAAAAAATTTATTCAGCAAAAAATTTTTATTCAGCAAAAAAATTCTTGCCCCAAAAATGTTATTTTGCCGAAAAATTTCTCGCCGAAAAAATTCCTTTTATTCATTTTATTCATTTTATTCATTTTATTTTATTCATTCATTGTAGATATAGTGATGCCTGGGAGCAAGGGGAGACCAGGGTGCTATACAAAAGACAGCTAACCCTGATATCACATCGGTCCCAGGCACCCTATAGAAAACCGAATACCTCTAATTCTGCATTGAGACCTTTTGGAACCAACGAGCCAAATTCAAAAATCCTTCTTGATTCTACTCGGGACATATGCATAATGTGGTTCCCTCCTCTCCAGTTGGGTTGTATTCTCTCTAGGGCCACATATTTTAGTGTACTAGGGTCCTGATTGTGATAAGTTTTAAAGTGTCTGGAGACCGTATGCTTCTCATATCCCTTGCGTATATTCGCAATGTGTTCCGAAACTCTCTTTTTTAGGGTCCTCTTTGTTCTCCCAATGTACTGCTTATCGCATGTACATTGGAGCAGATAGATGACATCCGTGGTGCTACATGTTAAAAATTCTCTAATTGTCCATCTATAGTTATTGCTTGTTGATAACACTACTTCTGTTTTTTTATTTTGATTTTTAGTGCTCTTACAATTTGAGCAGCTCCCACAGCGGAAAAACCCTTGTAGGCCTACCCATTTGACAATGGTGTCAATTTGAGTGGAGTTACTATTTTTAATAGTTGGGGCAATTCTTACTGCTAACGAGGGGACTTTCGTATATGTAATGTCTGGTATACTTGGTAAGAGATGTCCGATGACCTTATCTTCACGGAGAAGATGCCAGTGTTTGTCAGCTGATCAGAACATCTGATCCATTTGCATAGGATCACCTGACTGAGAGCACGCCCTCCAAGTTGAATATTCAGCACTCAGCGTCCTGCGCTCCGGTGTCTGTATCCTGCACCGACGTGTGACTACTTACTGCACGCTTGTTCAACATCCAGCGTCCAGGGTTCTGGTGATTACACCTCTCCACCGCTCTGTGGAAGTTTACCTGAGACATCGGGACTATTGAGCGGTAAGAGTCTCACAGAGACAGTCCTATTTTGGCAAAAAAATTTTACAGCTCTCTGCCGCAATTCATCTCATGTGACATTACTTTAGGAGACCACTTCCTTATTGATTCAATTGTTTTTATTCAGTGTACTATTGTAACTGATATGTTTTAGTGTATTTTATATCATTATATTGGCCATTTTTATATGTGTGATATCTCTGAATAAATATTCCAAAGAGTATTTCCACTTTTCCACGCTTATTCCAGAAGGTGGTGTCGCCTGCTTTTCTTTGCTATATATTTCATTTTCTTAATTGGGTGAGTGACCCAATTAGCAGTGAACCCACCGCTATCCGTTCATTTCAAGTGTTGAGCCTCCCTACCTTGCCTTTTTTTGCATATACTACATCAGCTGCAGGCTGAGCCTGTGTCACCGAAGTGCATTTAACCATCAACAGTCTGGTTATTTTTTGGCCATATACTACATCTGGTGCAGGCTGAGCCTGTGTCACCCAAGTGCATTTAACCATCAACAGTGTGGTTATTTTTTGGCCATATACTACATCAGGGGCAAGTTGAGCCTGTCACCCAGTGCCTAAAAAATAGACCTGACATTTCTATTCAACCAAATCTGTACTGTTTTAGCTGGTCAAGTTATTTGTAGTGACCGTAAAAGCACATTTTTTGTTCTGGGTTGAAAAACTATTCCCAAATTTGCCATTCTCAAAATAACTAGTTTCTGGTACATGAGGCCTACTTGAAATCTATCCCAAAAAGGATATCTTACATTGAAGGTGCTGATAGTGTCATTCAGAAAAACCTAAGACACACGCTACCGTGCAGATAGAAGTCTGATTCTGTGATTAAACCTATACCTGTCACACAGCGCAAAAAAAAAACAGGCCTCACATTTCTATTCAACCAAATCTGTACTGTTTTAGCTGGTCAAGTTATTTGTAGTGACCGTAAAAGCAGACTTTTTGTTCTGGGTTGAAAAACTATTCCCAAATTTGCCATTCTCAAAATAACTAGTTTCTGGTATATGAGGCCTACTTGAAATCTATCCCAAAAAGGATATCTTACATTGAAGGTGCTGATAGTGTCATTCAGAAAAACCTAAGACACACGCTACCGTGCAGATAGAAGTCTGATTCTGTGATTAAACCTATACCTGTCACACAGCGCAAAAAAAAAACAGGCCTCACATTTCTATTCAACCAAATCTGTACTGTTTTAGCTGGTCAAGTTATTTGTAGTGACCGTAAAAGCAGACTTTTTGTTCTGGGTTGAAAAACTATTCTCAAATTTGCCATTCTCAAAATAACTAGTTTCTGGTATATGAGGCCTACTTGAAATCTATCCCAAAAAGGATATCTTACATTGAAGGTGCTGATAGTGTGATTCAGAAAAACCTAAGACACACGCTACCGTGCAGATAGAAGTCTGATTCTGTGATTAAACCTATACCTGTCACACAGCGCAAAAAAAAAACAGGCCTCACATTTCTATTCAACCAAATCTGTACTGTTTTAGCTGGTCAAGTTATTTGTAGTGACCGTAAAAGCAGGCTTTTTGTTCTGTGTTGAAAAACTATTCCCAAATTTGCCATTCTCAAAATAACTAGTTTCTGGTATATGAGGCCTACTTGAAATCTATCCCAAAAAGGATATCTTACATTGAAGGTGTTGATAGTGTCATTCAGAAAAACCTAAGACACACGCTACCGTGCAGATAGTGTCACGGAACCATGAACCAGACGTACAACAAGGGATAAGTGAAAATAAGAAGGCTTTATTGAAAATAAAGCTGTAAAGCAAAAGTCCAAACGGATGGCGAAACCGAAGCAGAGTCTTTGCGAAGCCAGAGGTCAGGAACCAGAAGGGTAGTCAGACGAAGCCAGGATCAGGAACCAGCAGGGTAGTCAGACGAAGCCAGGATCAGGAACCAGCAGGGTAGTCGGACGAAACCAGGATCAGGAACCAGCAGGGCAGTCGGACGAAACCAGGATCAGGAACCAGAAGCAGCAGCAGTCTAGAAGCATGTGAACACAGGAGGACCAAGCAAGGAACTGAAGCCACAGACCTCCTATATATATGAGCTAGGCATCCAGCTCCTCCCAGTGGGAAGGAGGAGCCGCAGGGTGGGAGGCTACAAGAAACCCAGAAACCAAGATGGCCGCCAGCACATGTCAAACGAAGGAGAACAGCAAGAAGGTAAGACCATGACAGTACCTCCCCCTCAAGGGCCCCTCCTCTGCGGAGTAAAGAACGGTTTCTGAGGGAAGCGTGCGTGGAAGGCTCGGAACAAGGCAGGAGCATGGACATCTGCGGAGGGAACCCAGGAACGCTCCTCTGGACCATAACCACGCCAATGGACCAAAAACTGCACCCGACCGCGGACCAGGCGTGAGTCCAGGATATTGCTCACCTCATACTCCTCACGATTACCCACTTGGACCGGACGAGGCCGAGGAACCGAGGAAGTGAAACGATTACACACCAGTGGCTTCAACAGGGAGACATGAAACACGTTGGAGATCCGCATGCCAGGAGGAAGCGCAAGGGCATAGGCTACCGGGTTTACCGTGCGAAGCACTCGGAAGGGACCAACAAAGCGAGGCGCCAGCTTGGGAGTGGGCAATCGAAGGTTGAGGTTGCGGGTGGACAACCATACACGGTCTCCGACCTGGTAGGAAGGAGCAGGCGCTCGTCTGCGATCAGCCTGGAGTCTCTGGCGCTGCGCAGAGACCTCAAGGGACTTCTGGATCAGTACCCAAGAAGCACCTAGGACGGAAAGGTGATCCTCCACAGCCGGAATATCCTGGGGAGAGAATACCTCCGGTAACACGGCAGGTTGGAACCCATAATTGGCCATGAAGGGAGACGTCCCAGAGGAAGAGTTCACCGCCGTGTTCCTGGCAAACTCAGCCCAAGGCAGGAGGTCAACCCAATTGTCTTGGTGATCGGAGACATAGCAACGAAGGAATTGCTCCAAGGCCTGATTGGATCGTTCTGCGGCCCCATTGGACTGAGGGTGGTAGGCCGAGGAGAAGGAGAGATGAATCCCCAACTGGGAGCAAAAGGCGCGCCAGAACCTGGACACAAACTGACTCCCCCGATCCGACACAATCTCCTTGGGCAAACCGTGCAACCGGAAGACCTCCCTGGCAAAAATCGTGGCCAACTCTTGTGCAGAGGGTAACTTCTTGAGAGGAACACAGTGGCACATTTTGGAAAATCGATCCACAATCATGAGAATGACCGTATGGCCTCGGGATGCAGGGAGGTCCACAATGAAATCCATCCCCAGGTGTGACCATGGGCGCTCCCCGGTGGCTATGGGTTGCAGAAGGCCCAACGGAAGGTGCCGAGGGGACTTACTCTGGGCACAAACGGAGCATGCCGCTACATATGCGGCGATGTCGGAACGTAGGGAAGGCCACCAGAACAGACGTGAAACAGCCCAGGACAGCTGATTCTTTCCAGGATGCCCCGCGGTCTTGGAGTTATGGTAGGTTCGCAACAACCGAGTGCGCAACTCCTCAGGCACAAAACATCTGCCGTTGGGTCTCCCAGAGGGAGCACCAGATTGAGCCGCCAAAATCTGCTCACCCAGGGGAGAGGTCAGGCTGGTGCGAATGGCGGCCAAGATCTGATTCGGAGGTATGACCGAAGTCGGAATCGACTCCTCCCTGGACAGCTCGGAGTACTGCCGTTATAAGGCATCCGCCCTGATGTTCTTGGAACCGGGTAGGTAGGAGACCACGTAATTAAAACGTGACAAGAACAGAGCCCATCTGGCCTGACGTGGTGTCAATCTCTTGGCCTCAGAAAGGTAGGTCAGATTCTTGTGGTCCGTCAGGGTGAGGACCGGAACCACCGAACCCTCGAGCAAGTGCCTCCATTCTTTAAGGGCCTGCACGATGGCCAATAACTCCCTGTCACCAATCTGATAGTTGCACTCCGCGGAAGACAGTTTCCGGGAGTAAAACCCACAAGGAAGCAGAGGACCCTCTGGTGTTCTACGCTGAGACAGAAGGGCGCCTACTCCCGTCTCAGACGCGTCCACCTCGAGGACAAAGGGCAACCCAGGGTTGGGATGCGACAGAATCGGAGCCGACACAAAGGCGGACTTTAGAGCCTCAAAAGCTCGGATGGCCTCGAGCGGCCAGACCTGGGAATTACTGCCCTTCCTGGTCAGATCCGTGAGAGGCTTGGCTAGCATGGAAAAGTCCCTGATGAACTTCCGATAATAATTGGCGAAGCCCAAAAAGCGCTGCAGGGAACGAAGACCACTGGGCTGGGGCCACTGTAAGACAGCCGAAACCTTCTCAGGATCCATGGAGAACCCCTCAGCGGAAATGATGTAACCTAAGAAGGTTACCTGGGATCGGTGAAATTCGCATTTCTCAAGCTTACCGAACAGCTTGTTCTCTCGTAACCGTTGCAACACTCGTCTGACATCCAGAATGTGGGCCTCCATGGATTCAGAATATACCAAGATGTCATCCAAATAGACCACCACACACTGCTGCAACAGGTCACGGAAAACATCGTTGATGAATTCCTGAAAGACTGCGGGCGCATTGCACAACCCAAAGGGCATAACCAAGGATTCATAATGACCGGTCCTGGTGTTAAACGCGGTCTTCCACTCATCGCCCGCCTTGATCCTTACCAGGTTATATGCCGCCCTCAGGTCGAGTTTGGTAAAAACCGTGGCCCCTTTAAGGCGATCGAACAACTCGGAAATCAAGGGTATCGGGTAAGCGTTCTTGATCATGATGCGATTGAGACCCCTGTAATCGATGCAAGGCCTCAACTCACCGCCCTTCTTTTTCACAAAGAAAAATCCAGCCCCTGCCGGGGACGAGGATTTGCGAATGTGTCCGCGTGAAAGCGCCTCCCTCACGTACTCCTCCATAGCCTCATTCTCCGCTACCGACAGTGGATAGACTTTGCCACGAGGAGGAACGGCACCAGATTGTAACTCTATGGCACAATCGTATGGGCGGTGCGGAGGTAGGGCAACCGTGCGCACCTTATCGAATACATCCCGGTACTCCTCGTATTCAGGAGGCAACAGAGAGTCCGAGGAAGTACACAGCAACTTGACAGACCCATGGATGCAACTAGCCCCACACTGCGGTGACCACGAGAGGATCTCGGCCGATCTCCAATCGAAAGTCGGATTATGCTTCCGGAGCCAGGGGTACCCCAAGACCACCGAGTAGTGTGGAGACGAAATAACCTGGAGGCAGACCGACTCTCTGTGAACGGCACCAATGGCTATCCCCACTGGAAGGGTCTCATGAGTCACGTGTGGCGGCAGAAGGGGTCTGCCGTCTATCGCCTCAAGAGCCAGTGGGGAACCTCGAGCCTGCAGAGGAATGGAATTGGCGGCAGCGAACACATTATCAATGAACAAACCACCGGCACCAGAGTCCACCAACGCCTGGGTCGTCACCGAGCCCCCGACCCAGGAGAGGACAACAGTGATCAGTGGTTTGTCAACACGGGAAACCGGGGACGAGGAGACTCCACCCAAGATCTGCCTCCGACAGGATCTCAGGTGCGAGCGTTTCCCGGACGGTTCGGACATGCCAACCGAAAATGCCCACCGAGACCACAGTACATGCATCGGCCCTCGCGTCTCCGGAGTACCCTCTCCCCCTCGGACAGGCGAGCAAACCCCAGCTGCATGGGTTCACCCCCAGACAAGTCATCCCCAGGAGGCGTGGGAGGAGAGGGAGGCACGGGTGGGACAACAAACGTAGGCGCCAATCTGTTAGAAAACCTCTGCAGGCTCTCCTTAAAGGAAGGTCTCTCCCTGAGTCTGGTGTCAATCAAAATCAGGAAAGAAATAAGAGACTCGAGCTCCACTGGTAGGTCCTTAGCTGCAACCTCATCCTTCAAGGCATCCGAGAGACCATGAGAGAAAGCAGCGACCAGAGCCTCATTATTCCAGCCCACCTCTGCTGCCAGGGTACGAAACTCAATGGCGTATTCAGCTACGGATCGTGAACCCTGTCTGATGGACATAAGGAGCTTCGCAGCAGAGGCAGCACGAGCCGGCACATCGAATACCTTCCGAAGAGAAGCAACAAAACCGGAAAACTCGGCAACCACCGGATTGTTGTTCTCCCATAAAGGGCTGGCCCAGGCCAAGGCCTTGTCCGAGAGCAGCGAGATCAAGAAGCCCACCTTTGATCTCTCAGTGGGAAAGGCATGTGGCAGCAACTCGAAATAAATGCCCACCTGGTTAAGGAAACCTCGGCACTGAGTTGGCTCTCCCCCAAAGCGCTGTGGAAGAGGGGCAGAACCGGTCATACCCCGAAACACCGCAGGTGCAACAACAGGTGTCGGGGTAGACTCTGGCGCAACAACTGGAGCGGCAGTAGGAGCGGGCCCAGGAGCGACAACCGACCCATCGGCAACGGGAGCGAAATGAGCCGTGCGTTCAAGCAGGGTTTGCAACGCCACAGCGAACCGACCCAACAGGTGATCCTGCTGATCAAGTCTGGCAACCAGCGTGGGTAGCGAGGATGGCCCTGTACCGTCAGAATTCATGGCTTGGTCCTAATGTCACGGAACCATGAACCAGACGTACAACAAGGGATAAGTGAAAATAAGAAGGCTTTATTGAAAATAAAGCTGTAAAGCAAAAGTCCAAACGGATGGCGAAACCGAAGCAGAGTCTTTGCGAAGCCAGAGGTCAGGAACCAGAAGGGTAGTCAGACGAAGCCAGGATCAGGAACCAGCAGGGTAGTCAGACGAAGCCAGGATCAGGAACCAGCAGGGTAGTCGGACGAAACCAGGATCAGGAACCAGCAGGGTAGTCAGACGAAACCAGGATCAGGAACCAGAAGCAGCAGCAGTCTAGAAGCATGTGAACACAGGAGGACCAAGCAAGGAACTGAAGCCACAGACCTCCTATATATATGAGCTAGGCATCCAGCTCCTCCCAGTGGGAAGGAGGAGCCTCAGGGTGGGAGGCTACAAGAAACCCAGAAACCAAGATGGCCGCCAGCACATGTCAAACGAAGGAGAACAGCAAGAAGGTAAGACCATGACAGATAGAAGTCTGATTCTGTGATTAAACCTATACCTGTCACACAGCGCAAAAAAAAAACAGGCCTCACATTTCTATTCAACCAAATCTGTACTGTTTTAGCTGGTCAAGTTATTTGTAGTGACCGTAAAAGCACACTTTTTGTTCTGGGTTGAAAAACTATTCCCAAATTTGCCATTCTCAAAATAACTAGTTTGTGGTATATGAGGCCTACTTGAAATCTATCCCAAAAAGGATATCTTACATTGAAGGTGCTGATAGTGTCATTCAGAAAAACCTAAGACACACGCTACCGTGCAGATAGAAGTCTGATTCTGTGATTAAACCTATACCTGTCAGACAGCGCAAAAAAAAAAACAGGCCTCACATTTCTATTCAACCAAATCTGTACTGTTTTAGCTGGTCAAGTTATTTGTAGTGACCGTAAAAGCAGACTTTTTGTTCTGGGTTGAAAAACTATTCCCAAATTTGCCATTCTCAAAATAACTAGTTTCTGGTATATGAGGCCTACTTGAAATCTATCCCAAAAAGGATATTTTACATTGAAGGTGCTGATAGTGTCATTCAGAAAAACCTAAGACACACGCTACCGTGCAGATAGAAGTCTGATTCTGTGATTAAACCTATACCTGTCACACAGCGCAAAAAAAAAAAACAGGCCTCACATTTCTATTCAACCAAATCTGTACTGTTTTAGCTGGTCAAGTTATTTGTAGTGACCGTAAAAGCAGACTTTTTGTTCTGGGTTGAAAAACTATTCCCAAATTTGCCATTCTCAAAATAACTAGTTTCTGGTATATGAGGCCTTCTTGAAATCTATCCCAAAAAGGATATCTTACATTGAAGGTGTTGATAGTGTCATTCAGAAAAACCTAATACACACGCTACCGTGCAGATAGAAGTCTGATTCTGTGATTAAACCTATACCTGTCACACAGCGCAAAAAAAAAGCACACTTTTTGTTCTGGGTTGAAAAACTATTCCCAAATTTGCCATTCTCAAAATTGTGGTGAACGGGAACAATGAGGAAAACATCTAATAAGGGACGTGGACGCGGACGTGGACATGGTCGTGGTGGTGTTAGTGGACCCTCTGGTGCTGGGAGAGGACGTGGCCGTTCTGCCACAGCCACACGTCCTAGTGTACCAACTACCTCAGGTCCCAGTAGCCGCCAGAATTTACAGGGATATTTGGTGGGGCCCAATGCCGTTCTAAGGATGGTAAGGCCTGAGCAGGTACAGGCATTAGTCAATTGGGTGGCCGACAGTGCATCCAGCACGTTCACATTATCTCCCACCCAGTCTTCTGCAGAAAGCGCACAGATGGCGCATGAAAACCAAGCCCATCAGTCTGTCACATCACCCCCATGCATATCAGGGAAACTGTCTGAGCCTCAAGTTATGCAGCAGTCTCTTATGCTGTTTGAAGACTCTGCTGCCAGGGTTTCCCAAGGGCATCCACCTAGCTCTTCACCAGGGGTGGAAGAGATAGAATGCACTAACGCACAACCACTTATGTTTCCTGATGATGAGGACATGGGAATACCACCTCAGCACGTCTCTGTTGATGACGAAATACAGGTGCCAACTGCTGCGTCTTTCTGCAGTGTGCAGACTGAACAGGAGGTCAGGGATCAAGACTGGGTGGAAGACGATGCAGGGGACGATGAGGTCCTAGACCCCACATGGAATGAAGGTCGTGCCACTGACTTTCAGAGTTCGGAGGAAGAGGCAGTGGTGAGACCGAGCCAACAGCGTAGCAAAAGAGGGAGCAGTGGGCAAAATCAGAACACCCGCCGCCAAGAGACTCCACCTGCTACTGACCGCCTCCATCTGGGACCGAGCACCCCAAAGGCAGCTTCAAGGAGTTCCCTGGCATGGCACTTCTTCAAACAATGTGCTGACGACAAGACCCGAGTGGTTTGCATGCTGTGCCATCAGAGCCTGAAGCGAGGCATTAATGTTCTGAACCTTAGCACAACCTGCATGACCAGGCACCTGCATGCAAAGCATGAACTGCAGTGGAGTAAACACCTTAAAAACAAGGAAGTCACTCAGGCTCCCCCTGCTGCCTCTTCTGCTGCTGCCGCCTCGGCCTCTTCTGCTGCTGCCGCCGCCTCGGCCTCTTCTGCTGCTGCCGCCGCCTCGGCCTCTTCCTCTGCCTCTGGAGGAACGTTGGCACCTGCCGCCCAGCAAACATGGGTTGTACCACCAACACCACCACCTGCGTCACCAAGCATCTCAACCATGTCACACGGCAGCGTTC
Source organism: Bufo bufo (assembly GCF_905171765.1). NCBI lineage: Eukaryota > Metazoa > Chordata > Amphibia > Anura > Bufonidae > Bufo > Bufo bufo. The sequence goes on from NC_053389.1 coordinate 178,919,145, forward strand.
AGCTCTCCATCTCACAAACATTTGAGAGAAAGCGTAAATTCCGACCTAGCCACCCTCGATCCCTGGCCCTGAATGCCAGCATTTCTAAACTACTGGCCTATGAAATGCTGTCATTTAGGCTGGTGGACACACACAGCTTCAAACAGCTCATGTCACTTGCTGTCCCACAGTATGTTGTTCCCAGCCGCCACTACTTCTCCAAGAGAGCCGTGCCTTCCCTGCACAAACAAGTGTCCGATAAAATCAAGTGTGCACTGCGCAACGCCATCTGTGGCAAGGTCCACCTAACCACAGATACGTGGACCAGTAAGCACGGCCAGGGACGCTATATCTCCCTAACTGCACACTGGGTAAATGTAGTGGCGGCTGGGCCCCAGGCGGAAAGCTGTTTGGCGCACGTCCTTCCGCCGCCAAGGATCGCAGGGCAACATTCTTTGCCTCCTGTCTCCTCCTCCTCCTACTCAGCTTCCTCCTCCTCTTCTTCCACCTGCTCATCCAGTCAGCCACACACCTTTACCACCAACTTCAGCACAGCCCGGGGTAAACGTCAGCAGGCCATTCTGAAACTCATATGTTTGGGGGACAGGCCCCACACCGCACAGGAGTTGTGGCGGGGTATAGAACAACAGACCGACGAGTGGTTGCTGCCGGTGAGCCTCAAGCCCGGCCTGGTGGTGTGCGATAATGGGCAAAATCTCGTTGCAGCTCTGGGACTAGCCGGTTTGACGAACTCCACCTTGCATATGCTGGACAGACTGTGCGAGCAGCAGCAGGCCATAGTGGAGTTTCAGCTGCAGCACGCACGGGTCAGTCGCACTGCGGATCAGACACACTTCACCACCAATGACTGGGCCTCCATGCGAGACCTGTGTGCCCTGTTGCGTTGTTTCGAGTACTCCACCAACATGGCCAGTGGCGATGACGCCGTTATCAGCGTTACAATACCACTTCTATGTCTCCTTGAGAAAACACTTAGGGCGATGATGGAAGAGGAGGTGGCCCAGGAGGAAGAGGAGGAAGAGGGGTCATTTTTAGCACTTTCAGGCCAGTCTCTTCGAAGTGACTCAGAGGGAGGTTTTTTGCAACAGCAGAGGCCAGGTACAAATGTGGCCAGACAGGGCCCACTACTGGAGGACGAGGAGGACGAGGATGAGGAGGAGGTGGAGGAGGATGAGGATGAAGCATGTTCACAGCGGGGTGGCACCCAAAGCAGCTCGGGCCCATCACTGGTGCGTGGCTGGGGGGAAACACAGGACGATGACGATATGCCTCCCACAGAGGACAGCTTGTCCTTACCTCTGGGCAGCCTGGCACACATGAGCGACTACATGCTGCAGTGCCTGCGCAACGACAGCAGAGTTGCCCACATTTTAACGTGTGCGGACTACTGGGTTGCCACCCTGCTGGATCCCCGGTACAAAGACAATGTGCCCACCTTACTTCCTACACTGGAGCGTGATAGGAAGATGCGCGAGTACAAGCGCACGTTGGTAGACGCGCTACTGAGAGCATTCCCAAATGTCACAGGGGAACCAGTGGAAGCCCAAGGCGAAGGCAGAGGAGGAGCAAGAGGTCGCCAACGCAGCTGTGTCATGGCCAGCTCCTCTGAGGGCAGGGTTAGCATGGCAGATATGTGGAAAAGTTTTGTCACCACGCCACAGCTAACTGCACCACCACCTGATACGGAACGTGTTAGCAGGAGGCAACATTTCACTAACATGGTGGAACAGTACCTGTGCACACCCCTCCACGTACTGACTGATGGTTCGGCCCCATTCAACTTCTGGGTCTCCAAATTGTCCACGTGGCCAGAGCTAGCCTTTTATGCCTTGGAGGTGCTGGCCTGCCCGGCGGCCAGCGTTTTGTCTGAACGTGTATTCAGCACGGCAGGGGGCGTCATTACAGACAAACGCAGCCGCCTGTCTACAGCCAATGTGGACAACCTGACGTTCATAAAAATGAACCAGGCATGGATCCCACAGGACCTGTCCATCCCTTGGGCAGATTAGATATTAACTACCTCCCCTTAACAATATATTATTCTACTCCAGGGCACTTCCTCATTCAATACTATTTTTAATTTCATTTTACCATTATATTGCGGGGCAACCCAAAGTTGAATGAACCTCTCCTCTGTCTGGTTGCCGGGGCCTAAATGTGTGACAGTGGCCTGTTCCAGTGGTGGGTGACGTGATGCCTGATTCTCTGCTATGACATGAAGACTTATTCTGTGCTGACATGAAGCCAGATTCTCTGTTACGCGACTTCTCTCCTCTGCCTGGGTGCCTGGGCCTAAATGTGTGACAGTGGCCTGTTCCAGTGGTGGGTGACGTGAAGCCTGATTCTCTGCTATGACATGAAGACAGATTCTGCGCTGACATAAGGCCAGATTCTCTGTTACGGGACCTCTCTCCTCTGCCTGGGTGCCTGGGCCTAAATGTGTGACAGTGGCCTGTTCCAGTGGTGGGTGACGTGAAGCCTGATTCTCTGCTATGACATGAAGACAGATTCTGCGCTGACATAAGGCCAGATTCTCTGTTACGGGACCGCTCTCCTCTGTCTGGGTGCCGGGGCCTAAATATGTGACAGTGGCCTCTTCCAGTGGTGGGTGACATGAAGCCAGATTCTCTGCTATGGCATGAAGAGACTGATTCTCTACTGACATGAAGCCAGATTCTTTGCTATGGCATGAAGAGACTGATTCTCTGCTGACGTGAAGCCAGATTCTCTGCTATGGGACCTCTGTCCAATTGATATTGGGTCATTTTTATTTTTTTAATTTTTATTTTAATTCATTTCCCTATCCACATTTGTTTGCAAGGGATTTACCTACATGTTGCTGCCTTTTGCAGCCCTCTAGCTCTTTCCTGGGCTGTTTTACAGCCTTTTTAGTGCCCAAAAGTTCGGGTCCCCATTGACTTCAATGGGGTTCGGGTTCGGGACGAAGTTCGGTTCGGGTTCGGATCCCGAACCCGAACATTTCCGGGAAGTTCGGCCGAACTTCTCGAACCCGAACATCCAGGTGTTCGCTCAACTCTATTCACAATCTGTCTTTCCCAAAAGACGGATCTCTGAATGACATGACTGACTACAGTGCATTACGCTTCTTTTGATATGGCATTATCTCTCTTACGTAAGGCAGGCAGAAACGCGCTGAAGGCCAAAACAAATATTAAGTCCGCATTCAGGTTGCTTCCTATTAACCCTGATGGTTACAATTCGTTAGGTTTCCATTTTGAGGGTAAATTTTATTTTGATAAAGCCCTCCCAACGGGGTTTTCTCTTTCCTGTCATTACTTTGAGGCGTTTTCTACCTTCCTGCAGTGGATGGTAGAAACACATTATAACTCTGGATACATGATTCATTATCTTGATGATTTCTTATTCATAGGCAAGGAAGGTATCGAAGATTGTATTAATTTACTTAATACTTTTAAAGGTATATCTGAGTATTTTAATATCCCGTTAGTCGTGGAAAAAACGGTATACCCGACTAGAAATATTAAATTCCTTGGAATTTTTATCGATTCCGAAAAATTAACCCCTACTAGGATTCAGCTAATTAATTTGTTACTATGCAAGAAAACATCCCTCAAACGTTTGCAATCTGTTTTGGGTTCTTTGAATTTTAAATCCAAAGTGATACCTATGGGCAAATTTTTTTCTAAAAGATTATATGCCGCCACAGTGCGAATGATCACATCCGATTATCCTCTCAACTGAAAGAGGATATTCGCATCTGGCTGTGTTTTCTCAAAAATTTTAATGGTCGTACAGTTTGGCAGGAGGAGTTCATTGACTCTGATTCCCTCCATTTATTCACTGATGCGGCGGTGTCAGTGGGTTATGGGGCTAGTTTTGGTACACACTGAGTTCACACGAGCGTGTCCGGATTAGGTCCGGATGCGTTGCGGCAAACCCGCGCGAGTAGGTACCCAATTGCAGTCAGTTTTGACTGCGATTGCGTTCCGTTGTTCAGTTTTTATCGCGCGGGTGCAATGCATTTTGCACGCGCGTGATAAAAAACTGACTGTGGTACCCAGACCCGAACTTCTTCACAGAAGTTCAGGTTTGGGTTCGGTGTTGTGTAGATGTTATTATTTTCCCTTATAACATGGTTATAAGGGAAAATAATAGCATTCTTTAATACAGAATGCTTAGTGGGTGGTTAATTGAGGGTTAAAAAATAATAAATAATTAACTCGCCTTCTCCTCTTGATCGTGTAGGTTAGCCATCTAGCTTCGCTATTTGGCGGTGTGGGAAATAGTCAATCTTCGAGTGGACTAAGTCGAGTTTTATTTATTTGAAGGTTATTAAATTGACTGTTTGTTGTTAAATCTATTATATATATTTAGGTAACATACGTAGCACCGTGGTCAACTTTATCCAACCAATCAATAAAGATGATTAATGCTATTTTGAGTGTTGTATTTATTTAAATGCGGTTAATTGATTTAATAATGTGGAGTTTATGACACCATGGGCATACCTAGTTGCGGATGCAATTAGGGGTGACATGGTGTCATGACGCCAATTGCATGTGCAAGTATTTACAGTTTAATGTTTCTTACCTGGTAACAGATGCCTTGCGTGATCTGAATTTCAAGGGAAGATCTTCTTCATCTTGATTTGGGAATGGATCAACTGTATTCACGTGAGTACCTATAAAAGATAAGGTTTGTCGGTTACTGTGCAGTTGGTGAGCGGCAGAGAAGAAACCCCCCCCCCCCTTCCCTTTTTAACGTAATATCACGGTGTTAGCTTTGGGGAAATAGTCTAAATTGACTGTTTGTTGTTAAATCTATTATATATATTTAGGTAACATACGTGGCACCGTGGCAAACATTATCCAACCAATCAATAAAAATGCTATTTTGAGTGTTGTATTTGTTTAAATGAGGTTAATTGATTTAATAATGTGGAGTTTATGACACCATGCTGTTCCCACCCTCCCCACTTAATGACTGGGCCACTATTTTGCCTTTCGGCCTGGCTGACATCATCATTTATTTGACCCTTCTGATCTGTCAGAAGGAAGGAAAAATGAGACGCACAACGGATCCTGTCTGTGTAGCAACTGTAAGGCCTGTATGGTCCCATCAGAATTGGCTTGTGATTTGGTAGCCAAAAGCAGGAGTGGGTACAAAACACTGAAGACATGCAAATATTCCATTCACGTGTCATCTCTGTTTTTTTGGCATTAACAATACTGATGGATTATTGAGCAAATGCTGACCGAGTGAAGGCAGATGCTCCACAGACATGATCCGTATTTTGGGGGTTACTGTTCTGACGGATCAGAGAAAGGGTGAAATAATCAGTGACGTCAACACAAATTTACTGCTGACACCCTCTCCACACTGTCGGGGGGCTCTACTTGTATAAGCATTTAATAGAACAGGTTCTGTAGAGATCTATGTTGAATCCGCTGACGATGGTGTAAAATATGTGTTCTTCTTCTCGGCGCTAACATCGACCTGTAAGGCTGAGTTCACACTTGAGTTATTTGGTCAGTTTTGGCCCCGTGACTGCCCAAATAAGTGAAGTGTGCAGTGATTCTAAGAGTGACGCCTGTCATCTGCATGTCATACTGAATCACAGTATTATTTCACTAACACAGCAGACTCCCTATGCATGTTACTGCAAGGTACAGTGTTCTAGACCACTATACAGGCTCTCTGCAGCCAGGAAGTAGCCGTTTTTTTTTTTAACAATTTGCCGCAAATATATTCGGACCTAACCAAGTTTTCCCCAAAAATTTGGCGAACCGGCAAATCAAATTTTTGAAAAATTAGCTCATCTCCAGTGGAGATTTTTTCCAGCATTGTTATTACATGGAAAACATGTTCAAAACCTGAAGGAACTGAATGGCAAAAAAGTGGATAGTAAAATTACAGTGGGTTGCTTTTGCAATTGGGGTTTTTAGTTGCTTCTAAAAAATATATATAATTAAATATGAAATAATAGTTTACTTATTACATATAGGATGTTCAAAATTCTTTTTTCATATGCTTTTGTTGATCGTAAATGTTTTCCTAATGCTGAATTTCATAAACCAGAGTAATATTTAAGTCTATATCTAGTGTATCAAAATTTAAATTCACATATGTGACAAAACATTTATATAATGTCAATACTTGCAGGATAACCGTTATTGTATTACTGTATGAGATCTAACTAAAAAGCTGGAGAAAAAGTAAAAAAAAATTATATGAAAAAAGGGAAAAATTATTAAAATAGCATTGAAAAAAATTGTAAAATTGGACACAGAACTAGATCTTCTTTTTTAAAGTGTAGGTTGATGTGGTCAATAAAGAACTTTATCAAAAGGCATGTGGATGCTTTATACATACCATCATTGCCATTTTTGCAGTCTGTAAAACACGGATACCGGCCGTGTGTGTTCCGCATTTTGCAGAACAGAACTCCCTGCCTTCTATAGAACTGTCCTATCCTTGTCTGTAAAATGGACAAGAATAGGACCATGGACTAGACAAACAGATGCGGAGAGCACCCAGGTGTGCTTTCTGGATCTTTTGCAGCCTCATTAAAGTAAATGGGTCCATATCCGACCCGCAAAAAAAGTGGATAGATGCTGACCAAAAGTACATTTGTCTGCATGAGCCCTAAGAGGCACATACAGTAAAGAGTCTAGAAAACTGAATACTGTAGTGTGCAGTCATTTATAATGAATGTTGGACATCACATAAAATTGGAATGGACTTCAAAAGCTTAAACCATGTATATAGCTTATGGATCATTCCAAACCAGCTAGCATGAAATCAAACCCTATACACAGACCACAAGTAAAACAAAGAATTAACATTTCCAGAATTATAAATCTCAACACATGCAGTGAATTATGACAGATTTTATTAAAAAAATGTCCGCAACCTAAATATTTGCAGGAATTTCTAAAGCATTTCCCAGAACTAGAGCAGAAATGTACACATTTCATTTTTAACAATTTCATATCCCACTGAAAATGAATTTTATTTTTTTAATTATATATAATTTCAGTAACACAGATGTGTGTAATTTGGCTTTCAAACAGTGCTCCATACAAAATACATCAACTAGACCGTTTTACTGTAGTTGTAGAATGCCTCCAATTTCAGAAACCTGTCTTTGAAAATACAATTTTTTATTACCTTTTTCTCTTGGTCTTTGCTTGTAGAAGCATTAGACATTATGAACTCATAAAATGAAATGAACTCATAACTAAAAGTTGCAGTGACCCAGTGTGTTACTGCTAAATGGTTAAATACCTAATCTTTTGTAGTCTTATTTTTATCGCTGATTGTTCTATTGTTTTTTTGCACCTGATGGTTGATTTCATCGCCTGGAGATAGCATCCAGGAAAGGGCAGGCCTTAAACCTGGGCTTGGCTCTTTCCTGTGAGCAGTTAGTGAGCCTACAACTGGTAGCTAAAGGTGTGGACAGTTAATGCATAGTCAGTCCTGTGGAAGATACAGTTGGGATATGGGGATCCAGCGGGAAACCAGGCAGCATCCCTAAGAATGAGTGAAGGTCAGCACTCCTAAGAAAGTTGACCAGCTAAGAGAAGAGTGTTTGTGCATGGAAGCCAACTGTGGAGGTAACACATATTTATGGCTCCTGGACTTTATAGCTCTTAGCTGGGTTTAAATGACCTCTGGTTCCCAGTCATATCCGTGGGATAGGCCGTGTTTTTGTCTTAAGGTCTACACCCCGCAGTGGTCATTGTAGACATATTTTTGTGAGAATTGAATCCCTTGGTTGAATTGGGATTTTGTGTTTTGCTTTTTTTTTTTTTCTAAGCTCCTGGAATAAACCCCATATGTCAGCATCGAGAATGTTTGCAACAGTTTAAGAACTCCATGTCACGTGGATGATTGTGAAAAACACTGGTTCTTCAGTAAAGACTTGCAATATGTTGAAGTGCACCATCTATCTCTTTCCATTTTTACCATTTCCTGCCTTGCACTTTGCTACTACCAACTTCAAGGATACCCCACCTTCCAACAAGCAGGAGACCTCTTACTAGGGTGTGCTCTTGTGGAACAGGTGTGCCCCCTCTTCACTTTGCATGCCCCAAAGCAGCGCTGGAGCAGGAAAGCCATCACCGTAACAGCACCATCCTCATATGCAGGGGCGGATTGGCCATATACCTCACAGGGAAATTTTCTGGTGGGCCGATGCCCAGGGGGCTGCCTGGGCCCTCCTCACGGCCGGTCAGTGAAAGTTGTTGGACATGTATTTTGTGCTCATGGGGGCAGTATTTTGTGATGGACTGTGGTATTTTTCTCTGGTGGGGTGGTATAATGTGCCACTGTAACGAAACGCCTAGCACCCCGACCTCCGTCGATAGATGCTCCTAGTGCTTCCAGAGGACTCCAAGCACTCCACTTGACATCGTCAGCACTGCAGACCCCACGAACCGCCGAAGCTTGGTGGAGGTATCAACGTCTCCTACCCACCATGGACCTAGGACAAGGCTCCAGGCTCCAGTGGGTGAACCGCTCCTAAATGCAGAGACAGGAACCAGGAACAAGCTCTTACAAGAGCTTATACTCAGGGGAGTATTGTGATATGACAATCCCCAAGAGTGTAGTTATCCCATTCCCCAAACATAAGCCAAAACTTCATAAAGGTATAAAAACAGGAACTCTCTTTATTTTAACACACAAGCATTTTATACACATCTTCCAACAAGGTTACCACCCACAGGGTTTTGTAAAAACAGCCAATAACCACGTACAATACACTCCCGCACAAAATCCTCCCCTCTGCCAGTGATAGAATTACCTCACAGGCAGGCAAATACACAATATACTCTGTCCTGGAGACAACCGAGAAGTAATTCAATTATCTCTCAGGACAAAAGACATCGCCAATACACACAGAGAGACAATGGAACAGACCTCCCTACTCAATGTATACAATGTCCCACCCTTTTCAATACACATAGACATTTAACATCCCAAAATGGCACGGATTTTTATTTATTTATGCTTATTGTGCCAGCAGGTCTTGGTACTCCTGTGTGCCCTGAAAGATAAGCCATTGGGTCCATGCCTTGACATGAGCGCTAGTAGTATGCCCTAAAGCCGACGTGAGCTCCTCCATTCTCCGTATCTCCTCAACCTTCTGAATCCAGTAACTAATCTGTGGGGGTGAGGATGACTTCCATCTCGCCGGGATGCAGGCCCTTGCGGCTATGACTAGGGAACGCAAACAAGATTTATGTCACACCTTCATCGGTAGGTCTGAGTAAAATAGCAAGAAGAAACCCGGTGTATTCGGTATTTGGAAGGGAAACGTCTTGGCCAATGACCTATGAACCCCATTCCAGAACGTGCGCAGCTTGTGGCACTCCCAGAAGATGTGCATCATTGTACCCGGCGCCGCAGCACAGCGCCAACATACTTGGGAGGTGGAGGGAAACATTCTCTGCAGTCGAGTCGGTACATAATACCATCTAGACATGATCTTATACCCCGCCTCCTGAAACTTGCTCGCTACTGACGATTTGTGTATCAGCGAAATCAGCTTAGGCCAGTGGTCAGAGGGGATGTCATAGCCCAGGTCTTGTGCCCATCTGTCAATGTAGGAAGGACGGTACTCCGGATCTGGTTCGACCAGGGCTTTGTAACATTCCGATAAGGAGTGCCTGTATGTCCCTGAGCCTATGCATAGCTTTTCGAAGGAAGTGAGGGATCTGTCCAAGCCACTAGGAGAAGGTAAGGTAGATAGAAAATGCGCTAACTGTCTGGCCCTCCAATGACCAGAGGGCAAGGGTCCGATCTTTCTTCTAATTCATTATATGTTAGCCATCTCCCAGAGGTCCGGAAGAACGGGGCACGACTTTTACCTAGTGTGCGCCATTGTTGGAACGGACCCCCCGAACATCCAGCTGGAAAATCCGGATGGAAAGGAGGACGAGAGCAACCCATTGACCTTAGTCGCCGCAGAGGGTGATGTGTAGAGAGAATGTATCCAGTACGACATCTGACCTGTAATACCTATATGGTCCAGCACCTCAAATAACCACTGCCACCCGACTCTGTCAAAGGCTTTCTCAGCGTCAGTAGAGAGGAGTCAGAGAGGGGTGGACTGTCGCCTGGCGTGGTGGACCAGATTCAGAATTTTGGTGGTGTTGTCTCTCGCCTCCCTCGCGGGAATAAAACCCACCTGATCAGTGTGAATGAGACCCGAAAACAGAGGCACCAGTCGTGTGGCTAGGACCTTTGTGAATAGTTTGAGGTCCACATTTAGTAAAGATATGGGTCGATAGCTTGCATAATGGCACGAATTAGACCAGGGTTCAAGTTAGTCCAAGTCCTTTGTGAACAAATGAGGCCTGGCTGATGCGAGGGCCCATAATCCTGGGGCAAGAGGCTAGTAGCCAGGCCCCTCCAAAACCCAGTGGCGAGGTTGGTTTCGCCACAGCCACAATATGGTATTGCTGGCCCTGCCTTCCATCAGTTTGGACCCAAATACAAAACGGGGCCACTTTTAGTATTTTTCCAGGACTACTTCAAGTTCCCAGTCCGCCCCTGCACATATTGCTACCACTCCTCTCCTCCCCACGCATCTCCCCCACCTGGCCACTGAAAAGTTTACACTTTTATATACATGTAATTTAATGATTTGTGTTTTGAAAATTAAATTGTGGGTGTATTTATATTGTGACCGGGTCGGTGTTAGACAGGTAGTCCACAAGTGGGTTTTCAGGTGTCAGTGCAGGGTTTATTCACAGCAAATTAAACATCAGCATTTCCAGCAGCAAAACAAAGTCCATGAGACAACAAAACAATACACTTCCTTTAGCGGAACAGAAATTCTTAAAGAGTCTTTGTAAATATGCAAAAACAAATGCAGTTTGTAGCTCACCCAGTAGCTGTACAGTTTTCTAGCCATGGTTTTCCAGTTAGCGAGGCCTGCAGCCTCAACACTCTAGCTTTCCAGCAGCTCACACATCCCCCACACTGCTAGCTGGCCTCCTTTTAGTTACTCAGGAGCCTCACCTGGACTCCCAATACAAACAAGGTGAAATCCTGGAGAGGGCAAAACTGGATCTCTACCAAATTACTCCCATCCTCTCCACACTCCAGCACTAAGATTGAAATTATACTACTGGAACTAATAATCTCAGCGGCGCGTATCTACCCTCCAGTACTTTTCCTGTTGGATGCTTACAATATATATATATAATAATACGGGTCTAGAGACTGGTAAGACTGTTTTTCTTAATTTTGTGGCTGATTATGGGACTGTACAGCATACGCTAATAAAGTGTACAGAAATTAAAGTGAAGATCATACTGAGCAGAGACTTCCCATATTTCTGGCAGTTGTGGGAGGGAGAACATGTCCCAGATTATGCTGATGGCTGTTCCTGGAAAAAGTCTCCTGCAGAGCGTGCTGCTCAGATCCCTAAAAGGGAAGAGCCAGAGGACTTGCAGCCAAAAGTCCTTGAGGTGATGGTGGGTGGAATCTCACCATATCCCCGGACCCGGACATATCCCCTTCTTCACTTAGGCAGCCCCTCTGATGCTCTCCCTTGCTCTGTGCTGTATAGCGCAGGGCAAAAGCTTTTTTGTTTACAGTTTTACACTGTTAGGGCTCATTCAGACGGCCGTATGCTGTCCGCAAAAATACTGAATGCTATCCGTTTTTTTGCGGATCCGCAAAAAAACGGATCTGCAAAAAAACGGATAGCATTCAGTATTTTTGCGGACAGCATACGGCCGTCTGAATGAGCCCTTAGGCAGAGGCTTCCACCTAGCAGTGTTCCCATTTTACAGGCTAGATCAGTGCTAAGGACCACCCATTAGTGCCGGTGACATCATTAGGAACACTGCTAGGCGGAGGCTTCCGCCCACAGTGTAAAAATGTAAACAAAAAAGCCCTTGGCCTGCGCTGTACGTCACTGGATCTAATGAAAAAGCCCTTGCCCTGCATGGTCCAGCGCAGGGCAAGGGAGAGCATAAAATGCTTTGATGCTTATCTCAGAGGGGTTGCCTGGGTGAAGAAGGGTATATATCCTGGTTCAGCTCTGAACCCGGACAACCCCTTTAAGTCTAATGGACAAAAAATGATTAAATACAAGGGTGTCTGATGACAAAGACACACAACAGTTGTGTGATGACAGTAATGCAATATTGGGTACTATGTCTAACCTGCCTTTGTTTCAGGAAATGGACACAAAACCTGATCAGGTAAAAGCAGTGTGTGAACTGGCAGGTAAAGCAGCTGAGAGGTCTCCCTCACAGGTGTCTGCAGAAGATGTTAAGAAATTCACTGGTCTCCCTGAAGTTCCAGTTACCAGAAGTAACTTTGGGATAGCTAAACTCGGAGATCCTATGCTAACCCATGTAAGAGGCAGTAGAATAGTGAAACCTGAGGTTGACAAACCCATTGCAAAATCTGAAGCAGATGCAGTTAGGGTGGGTTCACATCAGCGTTATGGCTTTCCGTTTTAGCATGGTTATAACGGAAAATAACGGAATCCATAACATAGAAATCAAAACGGAAGCTTTTAAGACGCATTTCATTTTGATTCTAAATAATACAAGTATATGGGCAGCAGAACTGATCCGTCCTGGTTTCCATTATGCAGGAGTCCAGTCCTGCATAATGGAAACCAGGACGGATCCGTTATGCTGCTCATAGACTTGTATTATGACGGAATGCAAAACTGAAGCCTTTAAAAAGGCATTCCGTTTTGCTTTCCCTCATAATAGAAGTTTATGGGAATCATAACGGATCCGTCTTGTTTCTGTTATGCAGAACGGAGAAAAAAGTCCTGTCGACAAGACTTTGTTTTCTGTCTTGCATAATGGGAACCAGACGGATCCATTATGATTCCCATAGACTTCTATTATGACGGATCAAAACGGAATGCCTCTTAAAGGCTTCCGTTTTGCCTTCCGTCTTATGGATTCCGTTATTTTCCATTATAACCATGTTAGACCGGAAAGCCATGGGAGGCGTGGCCTGGCTATGGAAGAGTAGAGACTCACGTTGCTTCAGCTCCCGCTCTTGGATCTTTGGAGAGTCCTTAATATAGCCAAAAAAACATTGCAAACCTTTCAGAATGGGACCTAAAAGAACAAAGAAAAGTGGGTCTGCGCTTTCCAGCCAACCCGAATATCTCACCCCGCAGGGAATCGAGAAGTTCCTGACCTCTGGTTCACAGCGCGATTCACCGGCGCCATCTTCCTGGGATCCACAGGATACACAGACAGAGACCTGCAGAGCGGGATCTCCGCTTGAAAAGTCGGCGGTCCAGGAGTCTGACGAGGTGGAGCCGTCGCCTCGATACAGCCCAGCAATGATCTCGGAGGTAACGGGGGGAAGCGAGATGCGGGATTCACTCACCGCACCATCTTGCCAGCAGCGCCAGCCTCAGGAAGAGTGGGAAACCGCCATAACAGAGGATTCGTCTGATGCATGGGGAGAGGGGGAATGGGAACAGGTCCTGATACAGGGCAATAACATCTCCAACCCTCCATCCCCTAAAGCACCTTCAACCTTCCTTACATCTGAGGACTGTAATGGTTCGCTGGCTACTCCTCAACCCGTCCAGGGTTCACCTACTCTGGCTGAATTGAGAGACCTCCTCATCAGAGTCGCCTCTATTCCCACAAAAGATGACATGGAGACCTACGTGTCCAGATTAGAAGCAGGATATAAGAATGAGGTCCATAACATTAAAAGTGAAATACTCGCTATGGGGGAAAGAGTGACATGTGTGGAGCAGGACATTGGGGCAGTGTCCGCCAGACAAGAACAACAGGGTTCCAAGATGGAGTCCCACACATACCAACTGCAATACCTTGCAGACCTACTTGATGATATTGAAAATAGAGGGTGCCGCAATAACATCAAAGTGAGGGGGCTACCTGAATCTGTGGCCTCTAAAGATTTGGACACTACCCTGCGCCTCATTTTTAATAATATATTGCAAGCACCACCCGATAATCCATTGGAACTGGACAGAGCCCATAGAGCCTTGGGTCCTAAACCGGATAACACGGATAGGGTTAGGGACGTTATATGCCGCGTCCATAGATACCAGCTGAAAGCAGCCATCATGAATAAGGCTAGACAAGCCAGTCAAGTGCTATATAACGTCACTCCAATTCACACTCTTGGCATTCTCTTGATGAGCTTCAAGAGGTAGTCCCCTGAAATGGTCTTCCAACAGTCTTGAAGGAGTTCCCAGAGATGCTTAGCACTTGCTTAGCACTTGTTGGCCCTTTTGCCTTCACTCTGCGGTCCAGCTCACCCCAAACCATCTCGATTGGGTTCAGGTCCGGTGACTGTGGAGGCCAGGTCATCTGGCGCAGCACCCCTTCACTCTCCTTCATGGTCAAATAGCCCTTACTTTCAAAGTTTTCCCAATTTTTCGGCTGACTGACTGACCTTCATTTCTTAAAGTAATGATGGCCACTCGTTTTTCTTTACTTAGCTGCTTTTTTCTTGCCATAATACAAATTCTAACCGTCTATTCAGTAGGACTATCAGCTGTGTATCCACCTGACTTCTCCTCAACGCAACTGATGGTTCCAACCCCATTTATAAGGCAAGAAATCCCACTTATTAAACCTGACAGGACACACCTATGAAGTGAAAACCATTTCAGGGGACTACCTCTTAAAGCTCATCAAGAGAATGCCAAGAGTGTGCAAAGCAGTATTCAAAGCAAAAGGTGGCTACTTTGAAGAACCTAGAATATGACATATTTTCAGTTTTTTCACACTTGTTTGTTATGTATATAATTCCACATGTGTTAATTCATAGTTTTGATGCCTTCATAGTCATGAAAATAAAGAAAACTCTTTGAATGAGAAGGTGTGTCCAAACTTTTGGTCTGTACTGTACCTGGGGATTTCCGTTTTGCCTGCAAACCCGCATGAATGGCAAATTGGTGTCACTGCGCCACCCCAGGGACATACCATCTTTTGCAGAATCCTTGGGTATTGCCCCAGTGAGGGTACACAATTGGCCATCCCTACCTAATGGCCCCATGAAAGGGGGGGCACCGCTTCCTCAGAGAGCTTCTAGATCGCCTCGCCAGAAGAAACACCGCACACCCAGAGGCTTGGATGCGGATGATGGGTCTCACACAGAGTAGATCCTTGATTTATTTGATATATCAACCTATATAGGACTCACAGGTTCTACACAGTATGATCTGGCGATCCTAACTTCGGGACATGAATCCTAGAGGTGCGATATTTGAAAGTGCTAACATGTCTATATAGTATAGGATGCACACAATCAGTTCTTTGGTTGCTTAATGTTCCTATCTGTTCTGTGGTCATGTTCCACTTGAGATCACATGTTAGTTAAAACACCGAATATAAGACTGACCCAGTGTTTAAAGGACAGCCTCATGGAATTGCGTGTCCACAACAGGACATGTAGAAGATCTGGCGTTTAGGCCACGGTTCCATATAGATGTCCTGTTATACAGATATTTGTTAGAAATGTATAAGAAGCCTATGTATAAATCCCAGTGCGGTTCTTGTGACTGCGGTTAGGGATGGAATATTAGAGGGAAGAGATTCCACAGATACATTATATTCAGTGGGTTTCATCCTAATTAGTATGCCAACTTTAGACAGGTTTCTTATGCACGCCGTTTCGTAATGTGCCAGTGTTAGTCTACTCATCCCAGGGATTTAAGGCATGAGGGTCTGATCACTTACCTGTGAGTCCGTTAACTTACATTGGTCCTATTGTTACTGTAGTTCTGGTCCATCGTATTTAACTAGTTTATTTCATGCAATGTTTTTGGTGCTCTACTTATCAAGTATAGAATATTTGCTCTTGGTCTCTCCGGGATGGTTAGAGGGGAGTAGCTCCTCTGTTGAAAGTCCGTCCCCACTTAGGGATCACGTCACATAGTTGGGGGTCACACTTCTCCTTGTGTCCTCACCAGACGTGTTTAGTACCCTACTTTATCTTATTTCTACTGTACCTTTTCTTTAATTCCTTTTCACTCCCCTTTCTAACTTAATTCTCTTCCCCTACTTGTTTTTCCCATTCCTTCCCCTCTTCCCCATTCCCAGTATTGAAGAGAGATGGCTACCCTAAAATTAGGATCTCTGAATGTCCAAGGTTTCAGCACTCCCCAGAAACGATCTCAGATTCTTTACCATATGCATAAACAGAAAGTTCAGGTATTATTACAAACAAAGTCCTGAGCGACTCTTAGCGGTGGATCACTCGGCTCGCGCGTCGATGAAGAACGCAGCTAGCTGATAGAATTAGTGTGAATTGCAGGACACATTGATCATCGACACTTCTATACTGACAGGGAATGTCCCACAGGATTGGCGCATGGCATATGTGGTGCCAATATTCAAAAAGGGGCCAAAAACAGAGCCTGGAAACTTTAGGCCGGTAAGTTTAACATCTGTTGTGGGTAAACTGTTTGAAGGTTTTCTGAGAGATGCTATATTAGAGCATCTCAACGGAAATAAGCAAATAACGCCATATCAGCATGGCTTCGTGAGGGATCGGTCATGTCAGACTAATTTAGTCAGTTTCTATGAGGAGGTAAGTTCTAGACTTGACAGCGGCGAATCAATGGATGTCGTATATCTGGACTTCTCCAAAGCATTTGACACTGTACCACATAAAAGGTTAGTATATAAAATGAGAATGCTCGGACTGGGAGAAAACGTCTGTAAGTGGGTAAGTAACTGGCTCAGTGATAGAGGGTGGTTATTAACGGTACACACTCAGATTGGGTCATTGTCACTAGTGGGGTACCTCAGGGGTCAGTATTGGGCCCTATTCTCTTCAATATATTTATTAATGATCTTGTAGAAGGCTTGCATAGTAAAGTATCAATTTTCGCAGATGACACTAAACTGAGTAAAGTAATTTACACTGATGAGGACAGTATACTACTACAGAGGGATCTGGATAGATTGGAGGCTTGGGGAGAAAAGTGGCAGATGAGGTTTAACACTGATAAATGTAAAGTTATGCACATGGGAAGGAAAAATGCAAGTCCCCCGTGCATACTAAATGGTAAAACACTCGGTAACACTGACATGGAAAAGGATCTAGGAATTTTAATAAACAGCAAACTAAGCTACAAAAACCAGTGTCAGGCAGCTGCTGCCAAGGCCAACAAGATAATGGGTTGCATCAGAAGGGGCATAGATTCCCGTGATAAGAACATAGTCCTACCACTTTACAAATCGCTAGTCAGACCATACATGGAGTACTGTGTACAGTTCTGGGCTCCTGTAAACAAGGCAGACATAGCAGAGCTGGAGAGGGTCCAGAGGAGGGCAACTAAAGTAATAACTGGAATGTGGCAACTACAGTACCCTGAAAGATTATCAAAATTAGGGTTATTCACTTTAGAAAAAAGACGACTGAGGGGAGATCTAATTAATATGTATAAATATATCAGGGGTCAGTACAGAGATCTATCCCATCAGCTATTTATCCCCAGGACTGTGACGAGGGGACATCCTCTGCGTCTGGAGGAAAGAAGGTTTGTACACAAACATAGAAGAGGATTCTTTACGGTAAGAGCAGTGAGACTATGGAACTCTCTGCCTGAGGAGGTGGTGATGGTGAGTACAATAAAGGAATTCAAGAGGGGCCTGGACGTATTTCTGGAGCTTAATAATATTACAGGCTATAGCTACTAGAGAGGATCCAGGGAGTTATTCTGATTGCCTGATTGGAGTCGGGAAGGAATTTTTTATTCCCCTAAAGTGGAGAAAATTGGCTTCTACCTCACAGGGTTTTTTAATTTATTTATTTATTTATTTATTTTTGCCTTCCTCTGGATCAACTTGCAGTTTTTTTTCGGCCTTATGTACTATGTTACTATGTTACTATGTTATTATTACAGGAAACGCATTTAAAAAGGACCATATACCATCTATCCGAGATAGATATTATTCTCAATGGTTCCACAGTCCAAGTTCGGACTCTAGGTCCAAGGGCGTATCAATAGCATTGCACAAATCTGTGCAGGGATCGGTGGAAGATGTAAAGGTGGATGGAGAGGGGCTCTATATCTTCATCAAATTAAGAATACATTCCAACCTATTCACTATAGTCAATTGGTATTTGCCTAACCAAAAACAGATTTCAATTTGCAGATCTTTTCTGGATCAGATGTCTGAATTTGCGGCGGGTCGGGTGTTGATTGGCGGAGATTTTAACTTCACACTAGATCCAGTTATGGATTCCAGTACGGGTCTGGGTTCCTCTTCAGGACTGCAATTGAGATCTTTGCTTTCGCGGATTCACTCCCTTCAACTTGTGGACATATGGAGAACTTTATACCCACAAGGTAAAGACTACACATTCTACTCAACCCCTCACAATTCATACAGCCGTATTGACCTTTTCCTGGTCAGTCATCACACACTGGCATGGAATCCAAAGGCATCCATAGGAGACATTCTGTTTTCAGACCATGCTCCAATTTATGTCTCTGTAGACCTTTCTGATTCTGCACACAAACCATGGAATTGGAGACTGAATGATAATCTTCTCAAGGACGTAGTTTGTGCCGCAGATGTCCAAAAGACAGTGAAGGAATTCATTCAGATTCACTCCACAGACAACACCTCTTTACCAATGCAGTGGGAGGCATTAAAATGTGCTCTGAGAGGAATATTTATCAAACATGGGGCCAGATTAAAAAAAGAGAAGGCATTCAAATTAACCACACTACTATCCCAGGCTCATGACTAGAAATACGGCATAAAAGAACGTTATCCCCAACAACGCATATAGAACTACTAAAAGTCAGGGATTCTATTAAATCTCTGATTGATCAAAAATATAAAAGATATACGGATAAAGGGAAGGACTTTTTCTACGAATACTCTAACAAATGCGGCAGACCGTTAGCACGATTTATACACCCTAGGTCGACTCAAACTTTTATCCCATTCATAAAAAAATCCAATGGCCTTAAAACTCAAAATCCCACCGAAATACTGGAAGTGTTCCATTCATATTATTCCCAATTATACAACATAAAAGGGCAATTCGCAGACTCATCAACTGAGGCTCTAAACACCCGTATTGATGAATATTTACAGGAAACAGCACTTCCTACAATTTCAACGCAGGATAAAGAGGCTATTGAGTCAGACTTTACAGCTACTGAAGTCGCAAATGCCATTTCCGCCTCCCCCACTGGGAAAAGCCCCGGTCCTGGCGGTTTCACGCCAGCATTCTACAAGCAATTTAAAGACCTCCTGTCTCCTTTCTTGACGAAGGTTTTTAATAGCATTGATACCAACTCGCCATTCTTCACTCAATCTCTGGAAGCCCACATTAGTATCTTACCTAAACCTAGTAAAGATCACTCTGTTCCAACGAATTACAGAGCCATATCCTTAATTAATATACATATCAAAATATACTCAAAAATGCTCGCAGATAGGTTATCCCCTTTACTTCCATCAATAATACATTCGGATCAAGTAGGCTTTGTAAGAGGCAGGCAGGCTCGTGATAACACAATAAAGACCTTATTACTAACCAATGGGGCGAAATGTAATTCCTCCCCTTTGTGCCTGTTATCGATTGACGCCGAAAAGGCATTTGACCGCGTTAATTGGAGTTTTATGGATGCCTCTCTGAGACAAATAGGGCTAGGGTCTAAATTTATGAGTAGAATCCGTGCATTATATTCCACTCCCACAGCAAAGGTGAAGGTAAATGGTTATTATCACCATCTATAAAAATAAGCAATGGCACTAGGCAGGGATGCCCACTATCTCCCCTATTATATGTTATTGTAATGGAACATCTGGCCAAAGCAATTCGCATAAATTCCTCAATACATGGTACCACGATAAATGGAACACAATATAAAGCAGCCTTACTGTATATGCTGACGATCTGATGCTGTACGTCTCTCAACCACATATCTCTCTTCCTTCAATCTTAAAGGAGTTTGAACGCTTCGGACACTTAAGCAACTTTAAGGTTAATTATTCAAAATCGGATATCCTTAATATATCCGTACCACAACAAGAATTCAGCAATTTGCTCACATCGTTCCAATTTAAGCATCAACCTTCAGCAATAAAATATTTGGGAATCCAGATCACAGTAGATTCGGACTCGTTGTATACTTTAAATGACCTCCCACTATTAGATCTTGCCAACTACAATAAAAAATTTGATCACATCGTTCCAATTTAAGCATCAACCTTCAGCAATAAAATATTTGGGAATCCAGATACCAGTAGATTCGGACTCGTTGTATACTTTAAATTACCTCCCACTAAGAGACCTTGCCAACTACAATAAAAAAGGTTTATCCTGGTTTGGGAGAATGAATGTCTTAAAAATGGATATCTAGCCAAAATTCCTATACATCTTCCAAACAGTTCCGCTAATACCCCCTCCTGCATTTTTTCGCTCTATGCAGACTTTAATTACCAGATTTATATGGGGCTCGTCCAGTCCTCGAATCGCACTCACCACATTGACTAGACCTAAATCCTCGGGAGGGGCGGGTCTTCCAGATTTGAAACTTTATCACGCAGCCTCCTCCTTTCTCAGATTACTTGACTGGCAGCATCATAGGCGTTCTAAACAGTGGGTTCAACTAGAACAGCCCCTCTACTCCTCTCCACTTAACCATACTCCTTGAATTGCGACAGAGACTCGTCCCAAGTTAAAAAATTTTAACAAACTGACACAACAAACTTTGAAATTATGGGACTCGTTTATACAGAGAGGCATTTGTTCTAGAAAATTTAGTCCCTTAACTCCACTCTTCCACAATCCAGCTTTTCCAGCTAGTTCCAATAGGGATTCCTTCCTGGGGATGCAGGCCTCTGCGGATCCACGCTTTTATCACATCCTATCAGGATCTCCTTTGCCGTCCTTTCAGGACTTGTCCGCAAAACACTTGAATGCTCGTATTTCCTGGTTGGAATACGAACAATTGAAATCGTACATTTCCTCAAAAGGTGAGGAAGGTTCCTTTGGAAAATCCTTATCTGAAACTGAGAAATTATTTCTGTTACCATCTCCGCCGACTCACCTGATTTCTTTGCTATATAGGAATCTGATGGAAGATACATATCAGGGCAGACCGAGCTTTATTTCAGGCATTTATATTCTCTCACAAATTATCAATGGCCTGTTCAGCACAGGAAAAAAACTATAAGATTATGGCTCGAAGGTACAGGTACCCAGCTAGATTACATAGGATATTCCCATCAGTACCAGAAACCTGTTGGAGATGCAGCACAGAAAAGGGGAGTATGTTGCATATCTGGTGGGGCTGTAATAAGGTAAAACCTTTCTGGAACAAAATCTTTGACATATATAGGAAAATGACTGGGAAGTCAATAGAAAACACACCTCAAGTGGCGCTCCTCTCCATCCTACCAGGTTCCATCGCTTCTCAGAAACGCAATATGTTGAGATTTTTTATCTCCGCAGCCAGGTCTGTGATCCCTAGACATTGACGCAACGGACATGCACCTAACATCAGAGAATGGTATCAAGAAATGTTGCACATAAACAGAATGGAGGAAATTTCTGCTGAAGCTTCGGACCTTTCGAACAAATTCCACAAGGTATGGTCGCAGTGGATCAAGTTTCAATACTCCCCAGAACTTCTGTCAGTACTCACTTTGTAAATGGCAGGCACTCTCATCATATACTTCCCCTCCTTCCCCCCTTCCTTCCCCTTCCCCCTTCTCTCTCTTTATCTTTACCTTTCCTTTCCTCCTTCTTCCTTTTCCTCTTTCTTGTATGTTTAGTGTCTTCTTTTCTAAAATAGTGATGGGGTTGTTCCCTCACGCCCTATTAACGTGTCACATTACAGAGATACTTTTGCTGGTATGTACTTTTGTTGTTACATATATATATTATGTACTTCATTGAATGAAATGTGGACATGTTAAATATTTTTGATAAATTAACTGAATAAAAACAGTTTAAACATAACGGAAAGCCATAACCGAATCCAGAGAGATGATGTGAACTCACCCTTACTGAGAAAAGGTCAGATGTGGGGATTAACTCATGTGTGCCTCTAGAGGTCATAGCTGATAATGACGAGTGGTAAATGTAGTGCATGCGTTTGATAACAGCCCAGAAAGTGATGCTGCCATGCCGGTTTCCTGTGAAATGTAGGTGGTTGCTAGTGGCAACCAAGAGTCTACTGTCCCTAAGGAGGTGAGGGTCAAGTCTGTGAGTCTGTCAATTTCCTAAGTACTGACACCTCAGAGCCAGTTGTGTCAAGCAGTGATATATTGGGGAATATGGAGGATCATGGTGGCACAGGTTCCAGAAGCTCCCATAAATAAAAGACACCAAACTCTAAATAGCAACCATTCACCAACTTATTTATGGATTAATATAGGCCGTGATGTTCGTTATTTACTGAATTAATCAACTAACCATTCACATATAAATACTGTAAGATAAATAACTTTTTGTCCGCTCAAACTTTTGAGTGACTTACCCCATAATGAACATCGCAATGATTGAAAGTAGGGCGGGGGGGTGGGAAGAGTTGTTTTCCTGTGCTGTGAATGCACAACTAATGTTTTTCTTCTTCTTTTATAGGTCACCCCCGCCTTTTCTGTTAGGCTGCCATCCAATGATGGTGAAGATGAAGATAACAGCTTATCTTTACTGTTGAACCTCGTGGATGACACCTATCACCAGGTAAGATAACTTTATTAGCATAAATTAATACAATGAACAGAACCATGCCACCATATGTTCCCTTATTGTATTACACAATAAGTTAGGGCCCATACATGGAGACACCAAACTCTAACCATTCATCAATTTATTTATGAATTAATATAGGCCACAATGTTCAATATTTACTGAATTAATCAACTTTCCATTCACATATAAATACTGTAAGATAAATAACTTTTTGTCCACTCAAACTTTTGAGCAACTTACCCCATCAGCCATGTAACCTACATGGCATCGCCCAAACATCGCAGGCCTGATTCTATTTTGTTCTGAAAACCTACGTTTACAATATAATTTCCAATGTAATTACTGCCAAACATTAAGATTTTTACCAAGATACCTTGTCACAGTAGTTTTTAGAGTAAATTAAATAGAAAGTGTGACTTTTAAAAATACCTTTAATTACGATCAAGCGGGTATAGGTATGTATATACCAACAATTGTGTACTACAGTTATCAAAATTTCATTAAAGGGGAGTAGTGGCCCCCAAAAGAAAAACATTCATGGTGACGGGATAGACACACAGGTTCAGGCAGAAGGACCAAGGTCTAGTGACAGGCAGGGCAGAGACACTTACCCTAAATGCCCTATAGACTGCTTAGCCCAGGGCGACCCCCTGATGGTGGAGGTTCCCTGTCCCCGAACCTAATGCTATCCAGTACCTAATAGACCCTAATCAGGGAAATGATATTAACAGAAAAATAAAAAAATAAAAAGTGGATGGTAGTCCTATAGAATGGACACCACCGCCACTTTCTAAACCAATAAACGAACCCCGACGCGTTTCGCCTGAAACTTGTCAGGCTCATCAGGCGGTGAGTATATTGTCAGAATAGATACAACACATATGATATAAAGATAAGATGCAAAAATGATACTTAGCTCCGAGGCCAGATGTCGACACATAGGTTTTTTGGGTCACCAGAGAAAAAGGGAAAAAGACTGTCCCACTAGTGGTACCTATAGAAATGTATGAGTAGAAAACATATCAATAGGAGGCCCAAATGCTGCAGAGAATAAACAGTCACACAAAGATACACCTGGGCACAAGAAAGAAAACCAAGTCTTACTTACAAGTGGATAAGATGGCGGATTTCCAATGTAAGACAATGTAAGACAAAACTAAAGAGTTGGAAGAGTAGAGTCCTTTCACGAATCCTTCCATTTCAATATGTCTGTATGAACTGTAACCTGAATTAAACAAGAGTTTTTCAAAATGTTTATTCACTTTTTTTCAGATTTTTTTCCATAAAACGCAAGTCCTTGTGGGACCAAATCAACCTGGGGATCATTTCAGAAAAGGTAAGTATGGTTTTAGGAAAAGTAGAACTTAGGTTTAACCAAATTGATTTAAATTCCGAAATGAAACCCAGTGAGTTAACTCTACCTATGTCATTTTCACCTATGTGTATTATTAATATATCTTGACCAGGTAAGTTTCTCATCATTACGTTACATTCGAATAGTAAGTCCTTCAACCTTATGTCCATTTTTCCGTTCCAGTAAATTCTAATATTGGGACTGAGTCCTAAAGTTGATGGATAGTTGCGTTCAACTGCCCGCTTTTTTGATCCAACCACAACAGAATTTCCAACAATCCATATAGTACGGGTTAAGCCTAAAAAGATTAGGAATACTAAGCTACAAACAAATGAGGTTGTACATATAATTTGAATCTATTAGATTTCCATCTACCAATGTGTTTTATGATGTTTGTGTCTAGCTTGAGTTGGGCTGCTAAAGTGGCTGCTCCAATTCGAAAGGAGTGTGAGGAGAATTTAAGGTTGGATTAGCCCAATTAGTTAATGCATTTTTAAAAAAAATTAAATTAAATTGAACTTAGTGACTGGAGAAAAGTCAAGGTGTATGAACAAAGAACCTGGTACTTTCGGTCTGAGAGTTATCCATTGTTTTATAGCTAAAACCAGGCAAATTAATGTATTGTTATGAGAATATAAAGTTACCCAATTACCTTTTTTAAATTGGTAATTTTTTTACTTTTTAATGAAAATTTTTAGTTGTGATTTAAGTAAGATTATGTCAGATATAAGAATACTGTAGGTGAAGTTTCTTTTTTGTTTGATGCAGCTATTTCGCTAATCCTAAGAGCAGCGAAGAAAGCCGTAATGAAGACTGTTTTGAAGAGATGAGATTCGAATTGACAAGAGCAAATAAAAGGTAAACAATTGAATAAACTAATTAAATTGTCTAAAGAAAGTGGTCTGATTCTTTCTTTTGTAGTGGACTTTATTTTTATGCCTTTCAAAATTTGGTTTATGAAAAAAATTGTTCTAATGGAGTCTAGACCGTTTATTTTGAGGAAGAAGGAAATTCCTGTTATAATCTTATAAATAGAACTGATAGAAAAATTATTTTCCATCAATTCCATTATGAACTGAAACATGTTTATTGTATTGTATTTAAACTTATCTAATGATGTCCATATTTTCCAAGCTGAGGAGTACGAAGTCCATGTATTTTCAGCTAATGAATTTCGTATGAGGTGTCTCATTAGATTAAAATTATCTCTCAAAGATGAGGTGGGCATGGGGAGTTCTCTGTTGCAGCATCTGGAACCAATTTCCTGAAGAGATCCAGGTTCTGGCGGGATAGAGAATCTGCTATTAAATTATTTTTACCATCAATGTATATGGCTTTGATCCAAATGTTATTGAACAGGCAAAATAAAACCAGTTCTCTTAGTAATTTAATAAATGGTTCAAATTTAGAAGACAGGCAATTTAAGGGAAATACAACACCTCTATTATCCGAAAAGATAAGAATTCTTTTATTCTGAAAATTTGATTTCCAAATGTTCAAATCCACTTCCTGGATTCGGCTGGGATTGAGTGAACGTCTTCTCCCGGCCAGGCCGCGCTTGCGTTTTTCCTCCGGGCCGCGCAATGTCCTGAACGCGCACGCCGCGCATGCGCCATGGTGACTTATTCATGGCCTGTATAGTACAGAGCCGGCGTGCGCGGCTCTGTACTATACTGGCCAGGAAGAAGTCATCATGGCGCATGCGCGGCAGCGTGAGCGTTCAGGACATTGCGCGGCCCGGCCGGGAGAGAATCTTCAGTATTCTGCGCAGGCGCGGCTCGGCGGGTTTCGACAGGAGAGGTGGCCGTAACCAGGGGAGACGAAAGACAACATCAGGTAAGAGGGGACTTATTTTCTCAAAAAGGGTGGAAATTGGGTAATAAAATGTATTTAGAAAAATTATCACTGTCAAATCATTAACAGATTTAACAGTGATCATTAAGATGGGAATACCCCTTTAAACGGATATGAGAAAAGGGGGATGTTTTCCTTTTAGTGGCCATGTTGTGTTTTAAAAAAACACTACCCATCGGAATTCAATGAGCCTAGTAATGATTGCATATCTTTTAAAGTAGTTTTCTTCTTTGACAATAAATTGGAAATGGCAATTCTTGTATTATAAATCTTTTCAAAGGGGATACTAAATTGCATATTAATCGTGTCAATGTAGATACCCAAAAAAATGAAAGTAGTAGTAGAAAGGACAGTCTTTTCCTCAGTGAGTGGTATGTTGAATTCTTTTGCCATGTTTATAAATGTATTAAGTAAAAAAAGACAATCAGAAATGCTCTTTCCAAAGAAAAGAAAGTCATCTAAATAATGAATGACTTTACCAGTACTCGGGGGTTGTTCTAAGACCCACTGTAAGAAGGTTGAAAAAGCTTAGAAATAGAAGCAGGATAAAGTCAAGCCCATGGGCAGCGTCTTGTCAAAGAAATAAGATCCTTGAAAATGAAATCCTAGTGAGTTAAAATCTTTGGGTGGATAGGTAATAGACGAAAGGCTGATTCTATGTCAGTTTTTGTTAAAAGTGCATTAGGACCAATATCGTTGAAAATCTTTAGTGCAGAGTTGAAAGAAGCATAAGATACGGAAGCAATGTTCAAAATTAATAAATGGGGAGGCCGAAAAAGGGCCAGCTACCCTACCTTGCTCAATTTCTTTGAAGATTTTTTCTTTAACAATTTTAGGATTAATTTTTACAGATTTAAGGTTTTCAACCCAATTACATCCAACACCTTTGTACTCCGGCACAAAAAACCTTGTGAGAAACCGAAGGGTAACATTTCAGATATTTGTCTGGATAAAAGCTTAAGGGTACTTTCACACTAGCGTTTTTCTTTTCCGGCGCTGAGTTCCGTCCTAGGGGCTCAAATCCGGAAAAGAACTGATCAGTTTTATCCCCATGCATTCTGAATGGAGAGTCAGTCCTTCAGGATGCATCAGGATGTCTTCAGTTCAGTCTTTTAGACTGATCAGGCTTTTCAGAAAAACGTAGCATGCAGTATTTTTACCTCCGGCCAAAAAGCCTGAACACTTTGACTGAACGCCGGATCAGGCCTTTTTCCCATTGACTTGCATTAACGCCGGATCTGGCACTGTGTGTTCAGTCAAAACGGATCCGGCTTTTGCATGTTAAACCCGAAAAATGTGAAAAAAAAGTTAAAGTCCATAAATGGCGGATCCGTTTTTTCCAATGCATTTTTTCATTGTGATCAAAATCCTGATCAGGATTCAAATGTAATCCGTTTTCACACGTTTTTCCGGATCCGGCGGGCAGTTCAGGTGTCGGAATTGAACGCCGGATTAAAACAACGCTAGTGTGAAAGTAGCCTAACTATGGGGTTAATTTTGTTACATTCACCAGAGTCAAAGCTTTTTCCGTGAGAATCTTTTGAAATTGAGTTACTGGATAACCCCATCTTTTTTAAACATTTGAACACTGGATGGGACCCGTTACAAAAAGTACATTTGTGACTGTACTTACAGTTGTTTGTCCATTTGCACTGGTTTTCATTAAAGGCAAAACAGATGCCTCTTTTGGAAAATTGGGTATTATTCCCGAATTGATGAAAAAAGGTGGTCCTTTGTGGTAGTATAAGGTTAAGCCATAGACCCACGCCTTTAGTCCCCATTGTAGATGAAGGTAAACCGCAAATTTTTGTCCTTTGTGGTAGTATAAGGTTAAGCCATAGACCCACGCCTTTAGTCCCCATTTCGTCATATGCATTCCTCATTTCGTCATATGCATTCCAAGCATTGCCCCCGAAATAAGCCTCTGGTATGGAATCCATATGACAGAAAAGTCTTCCGCAGAGTTCAGGGTGCTATTCTCCAAGAACTGCTGAATAAATGGAGAATGCTTGGATCCAGTTGAATATAGATTTATTTTTTGTATTTTTTGACTCGTCCTAATTTTTTTGCGTCTTTTTTATCATTCTTGGACTCTTTTGAAGATGGAATGAGAGAATAAATGTTGATAAATTCTCTCTTTCATATCTTCTCTTTAATGTTCAAAGGGAGATAATAGCCTAAAGGTGATATCTGACAAATCATGGCCTCTTTTAAAAACGCGTCTGAAATACCGTCCGTGGTTTGGGGCAGCGGTTTGTCAGATAGTGTACCTGTAAGGACTGCACCTGGGAAGGAAACAATTTTATCCATAGCATGGTTAAAAAAAAAATATTGTTCTTTCTAGGTTTTTTTGCTTGGGAAGAAAGATCCCAAATGTTTGACATAGCGACATCCTGTTTATCCTTAGTAGCCATAAAATTAATGAATTCGGTGAACAACAGATACATTTTTTCCTTAGAAATGTTAGTACTATGTAAAGGAAATGACGAGGTGCACAAAAGGGGGTTGTCACCATGACTGAAGATAAAAGGTATCCTGAAGAGGACCGTATGAAGTAGAAGGAAGCGGGCTGTTTTAGTGGCTTTGTGGCTTCTTGACCTTTTTGCTGGGAGGAGGGGTGTAGATGATTTTGTCCCAGCGATTCCTCTTGCAGTTGTCAGCGTGCACCATTGACGACTTCAGAATCGATCTTCTCTGGGCTTGTGCAGAGGGCTGCGCAGAAGACAAGATGCGCCGATCCTGGAATATCGTTGGAGGTGTTAGTGACCTGAGATAAACATTTTTTCAGCCATTCTTCACCTCCTTGAGACTCAGCTTTATAAATTAATTATTTTAGAAGTTCTTCCATTGTGTTGATTGTAGAAGGTCTGCTCAGTTGTTTTCCTGCTCCGTGAATGCGCAACTTACTTTTTCTTCTTCTTTTATAGGTCACCCCCGCCTTTACTGTTAGGCTGCCATCCAATGATGGTGAAGATGAAGATAACAGCTCATCTTTACTGTTGAACCTCGTGGATGACACCTATCACCAGGTAATATAACTTTATTATCATAAATTAATACAATGAACTGAACCATGCCACCATGTGTTCCCTTCATTGCATTACACAATGAGTTAGGCCCCATATATACTGGTTTGAATGTGACCCAAGGTGACACACCTGAGTGCCTGGATGATAAAATCATTAAGGCCTATGTGCTGATGCATGTGGTCTCACTCATTGGTGAACTTCCTAGTAATCAGCCAAAGATATTTGTGTAAAATTTCTTACAGGTGTCAATTGTCAGTAGTATCTTGGAGTATAACACTGCCAGGCAGGATGTTTATCATATAAATGTGTTTGGCTCAAGCATCGCTATGCTCAGCACATCGCAGTGCAGTGCAGCCTTATACACTATGAGACATTCCAAACCAGCTCTCAACTGACTGAGAGCCAGTAAGCCTCAAACTTGCTTCATATCTGTTGGATGGCTTGGGTGGACCTTAAAGTCTTATGACAAGACAATTAGTCTGACGGTGTTTGGTTAGTGATGCCTCTTGCTTAGGTGTTTCAGCCTCTGGCGCCTTTAAAAAAAGGTGTGTATATGCAATGACAGATCATGTGACACTTAGATTGCACACAGGTGGACATCATTTCACTAATTATGTGACTTCTGACGGTAATTGGTTGCACCAGAGATTTTTGTGGGCTTCCTAACAAAGGGGATGAATACATACGCACATGCCAATTTTCTGTTTTCTATTTCTAAACAATAGTTTTATTTATATATTTTTCTCATTTCACTTCACCAACTTAGACTATTGTGTTCTGATCCATCACATAAAATTCAGATTAACAAAACATTGAACTTAAGGCTGTAATGTAACAAAATAAGAAACAAGTCAAGGGGGGGGGGGTGAATACTTTTGCAAGGCACTGTATATATATTCTGGCACTACAGGGGGAATTTATTTATACTAGCTCACGTATTGAATCTAAATGATGCAGGTACACACACCTATATTAATTGACTAATAAACGCAACTGAAGGGGATGCTAAAAGAACAAAACAAAAATACCTTTATTGAGAAATAATCACTAAAAGGAAGGTGCAAAGAGAAAATTGTGCTTTTTGCACCAAGTACACACATTCAGTTCGCAGGAACTAACATGCTGTATATGGCCTAAAAATAAAAATTAATATAAAGGCCTGTCCCTGAATGAAGAACTGGAAAATTGGTGTCCTGCTTCTGCCCAACAACCCAGGTTGTTGCCAGAATGAGTCTAGAGGGGACTGCTACTACTTATACACAGTAATACCCACCCCACTCACAGATAGAAATGTGGGTATAAGCTGCTTCACCACCCACACAGCTGGGAAGCAGCAATTGCAGCAGTCGCTCAAATAAACAATGTTGCTACTGCATAAGAAATTGCCTCATCAGGAGTTCGCTCTGTAGCCCTGTATTAAGAGCAAACTTGGTGAAAGTATGAGCAGTAAGAAGGCGCTACTCCTATCATATAGTGGCAGCACTCCGGGGCTAGAAGGGCCATAAGGTGTTCGCCAAACCCACAGCTTTTTAAATTATGTAACTCCACCTACCCTAGTATCGGTGGGGAACCGCCTCCCCAGGCACCCAGGTTAGTATCGGAGTAAGCACTAAGAAGCCGAGCGCCACATTCCAACCCTGTGCCATCAGAAGGGAGGGGGCGGTCCACTGAGAGACAACGCTACTGAAGTATCACAGGGATCCAAGGCGGATCATTCATAAAGGCATCAGGAGGAAACTGTATGCTAAGGGCTAACTTTGAGAAAAAATATGCGGTCCCCAGAGAACATTAATGAAGAATATGAGATATTGTAGGAAGAATCTATGAAGCCATCAGTGTAGATTATCTAGACCACATATTTACAAAATATAGTCACTTTTGATTGCACAATGCATATCCTATGTATATCCCTGCAATGTCCAAGGATAGGTGAACATATTGTAACAAAAAATGAAATGTGGTGATAACTGGTGACAAATGATGAAACATGGATCAAGGGTTTGACTTGTAGCAAGTACAGATGCTTAAAGGGCATCAATATCATTCAGTGACACAACGATGTCCCAAGCGGCCAATCATAGACAAAAATGTCTTGATATTAATAAAATCTTCATGTGTTACAATTTATTCAACACAAACAGATAGTTACCTTACAAAGAAGATCAAACCAATAAACAGATTGTGCGGGTGAAGTTACAGGAAGCACATATATGAGATATGATCTTTAAGGCCCTTTGGTTTCACAGTATCTAACCTAAAGGTCCATTGGGCCTCCTTTTGAAGTACACGCTTATCAAAATCACCTCCCCTAGGTGAGGGTCGGATGATCTCGATCCCCTGAAAATGAATAACTCCAGGGTTACTTGAGTGATACTCTGTCAAATGTTGTGCCACAGGGGTATCTGCTGCTTTTTTGATGTCATTAAGGTCTTCTCCAATACGCCTCCTAAACTCTCTCACAGTTTTGCCGATGTATTGGAGTCCACATGTACATGTGATTAAGTAGACCAGACCCATAGATCTACAGTTTACAAAGGATCTAATCTGGTACGTGTGACCAGTCGTGGTACTTGAAAACATGCTGCCTTTTTTGATTGACCCACATGCTACATAACCCCCACATTTGTAGGTCCCCAAAAACTGATCCCTGAAAGAGTCAACAGGCTGTGGGGTCGGGGTATGAAGACTATGGACCAAATGATCCCTAATATTTCTCCCCCTCTGATACATAATGGAGGGGGTGCGCACATCCACGGTACCTCAGGGTACTTAAGACATCTTCCACCAGGAGATTGACCCAACCTGTGCCTGATTATTGCATTGACCCTTTGCTGCCTGCCCTAATTTCAGACTTTTTCTCAGATTTGCACATACTCTGCCTCCCCTGACCATGGCATGTCCCTGTCTATGGTTTTGTCAGATCCCAGTGTGCTCCGCACTGCTGTCTCTGAACCCTGTAGGTCAGCTGTCAAGCACACAGGGAGTACTCCAGGAGGTAGCGGTCTGGTGGTCCCCCTGCTGCGAAGTCCAGATTCCTGTATAGGAGTTAAAGGGTGAAAATCAGGAGACTGCTAGAATAACTCCCTTTGAATTAGCAGAAACTCAAACCTGTTGGTTGACACAGTGGTTCCAAACCCACTGCGTAACAGTTTGTTCAGGCCATGGAACCCACAGGCCAACTTCAAATGAACTTTTCGGAGGTATTCAAGGAGCTGAATATCCATTGTTGATGTCAGGAGCAATTCCTATCCTAAGCTCTAGCTGCCGCATCTGTACAGACACCTCTGCTAGTTTCAGACTCTATTAGTTCTAGGTTTGATCTGCCACTCCCTCCTCAATATGAAGGAGACCCTAAACTATGCAGAGGATTCCTGAACCAGTGTACAGTTACTAATACACTTAGAGCTGCAGTCTCACTAGTTCCCCACAGACTCATCTAAAGTAGCCTTCCTGTTCTCTCTCCTGTCAGGTGTCCTCTCAAGGCAGGAAACTCCATTGCCAAGGGTCGATTGGATAGACTACCCTGGGCAAAGACACGTTCACTCTGAAACTAACTCTTCCTGCAACTTTGTCTTGCAGAAATTTAGGGTATTAATAGTGATCCAATGTTCTTTTAAGTCTTATTTACACAGTCCAGTTTTGTGTTATGCTGGTGGCCCATGGCCACTGCTGCCCCACTCTCCCAAGCAGGCATGGCTGCTGTTTAACTCGCCTTTCTCCTTATGCCTTGTGATGGTCCCACCCGCTATAGTCACAGCTGTTCCATGCTCCCGCAGGCTGCAGCCTGCTGCCAGCTGTCAAGTCCCCTTCCTTGGCCTGTACGGAGCGTGCACACTTCCTCTTCGGGTCTTAAACGGCCAGCTTGCGTTCCCTACTTTTCACCAGTCAATTACTTTCACCTGCAGATTCTTAAGGCAGCTTTCCCAAAAGTGTTCTGTTTCTATTGTCTGCTGACCTGATCTGACCTGTGTCTAATGACCATTGCAGCTTGCCCTGCCCTCAGACTGTTTCTCAGATTCACATGACCTCTGCCTGACCTGACCTCATCTTGTTCCTGACTATGGTTTTGCCTTATCCTTCAGTGCTCCGCACTGGTGTCTCTGGACCCTGTGGGTCATTTGTCAACCACACAAGGACTACTTCAAGAAGTAGTGATCTGGTGGCTCCTCTGCAGTAAAGCCCAAATCCCTGTATAGGGGTTAAAGGGTTAAAACCAGGGGGCTGCCAGGATAAAGTCAAACCTGTTGGTAGAGACATAGTGTTTCCACACCCACTGGCCAAAACATTTTGCATGTGTATGTAGCCAAAAAGACAAAAGTATAAAGGAATGCCTGTTAGAACTAACTTTTCAACCAAAGATTATTATGCAATCCCAGGAACATTCAACAGTACAGTGTTACTCCAGTGCTGAGTGTACAGTTTATTCAGCAGGGTAATGTTTATTATTTTTTTGTGTTTTTCCGGGACTATTCAAAAATTGTTCACTTTGGCTAATTTAAGAGATTTTACAATTGGTTTTTAACCTATGAAGACCAAAGTATATTAAAAAAAATCTAATTTCATGCTCATATTCAGTAGTGGACAGCCATCTGAACAGTTTTTACTCTTCTTTGCTCTATTTTTTGGAACATGTTTTTGGTGGAGAAACATTTCCATCACTACAAAATTTCATAACATGCCAGTGAAACTTTAGGAAGCCACTTGGATGGGAATAAGGTCACTATTTTGAGTACTGATCACATTCAAAGGTGTGGCTTTGCCAGCCACCATGTTCAATAAATTTTGGACATTTTCTTCGCATTATCCCAGCTAGAGATGAGCGAATCGGCTTCGGATGAAACATCGAAGTCGATTCGCATAAAACTTTGTTTCAATACTGTACTGATGAGCTCTGATGAGCCAAAGTTATTACTTCATGAAGTCTCGTGAGACTTCGCATAATAACTTCAGAAATTGATTTATACTGTAAAAAACCATTTCCCGAACTCAGGTTCGGTAAAAGTTTTTTTACAGTATAAATCAATTTCTGAAGTTATTATGCGAACTAATAAGTTTGGCTCATCGGATTCAGTACATTCTAATACTGTAGCGCTCGCTCAGTACAGTATTGAAACAAAGTTTTATGCGAATCGACTTATCCCTAATCCCAGCATTTTTGTTTTTGAAAAATAAATAATACATTTTGGACATTTTCTTCGCATTATCACAGCAATTTTGTTTTTGAAAAAGTCTAAATCAAAGTGGAAAATGAATAATGACAGAAATGCTGAAAAGAAGAAGTTTTACCATGAAACAGAAAAGCTTTGTTTATGTTGCGGTTGAGCCCTTCCAGTAAAGGTGCCAGTACAAACTGAAACCCAACCAGAGTTCGGATGAGTAGAAGAATAATAGAGCTTCACTAACCAAGAAGGGTGAGGGATATATACTTGGTTAAATTTGAATACTTGATCTATCCATCAATTATTGTTATTGGCTCTAAAAGTATGATTGTTGGTGAAAAGAAAGGGACATTTGTCTGTTGTAGAAAGTCTGACTCATGACCAGCAAAAGCAGTCAAAGAACCGACCACATTGATTGAATGCCAAAAGAAACTATTATAAGGTTAGATAACATAAAAATCATATAAATACTGACTTTTGATTCTTGGAATATGATGAGTTATTTTACCATTATATCTACTACACTTCCAGTACATAAAGAAACTGGAGATGCTGACTATAGGTGAACAGTACCTGATACTTGATCCTTGCTTGGCTGAACTACATGAAAGAAAAATAAATATGTCTTAGTTTAACAGAATGTAAGCATAGAACAGCAAAGTCTGCCATCACAGGATGTGAACATACTAGTATCCCAACCACCACTTTTAATTTACGAGAAAACCAGGGAGCAAGTGTAGAATTTTCCTGCAGCACCACCACAGGAGAAATGGAGCATTACATGGTGCCATTTGAAGTCAGTGGATGACTGTGGGATGTATAGATGTATGGGTTACCCCACAAAGACATTTTCTTTGTAGCTGTTCAAAAGCCACCTAATTGAGATGCCCTGCTATTGAATTAGAATCCCCTTTTAAAACCAGGCAGTTAAACAGGTTTGCACACCAAAAATTTTTAGATTTTTATTTCAGTTTTACACAAAAAGTTACAGGGGTTAGGTGTCAGATGAACCATTACTTCTAGCAAAGAGAAGAAGTAAGTGATAAAGTCAATTGTATCAATTAGTTTAGTTAGTAGTACTTCTCATCTGTATAGTGGAATTAGAAGCTAGTGCATGGGGAATACATTTTTACAAATTAAATGTGGTAACTTCTGCGTTCTTCTACATGTGATCCACCTTGGCTATCCTTTGGAGCACAGGGGTTTCCATAAACCAGAGAAAAGAATCCCCCTTGAACCAAAAAGGGGTCTCACCAATGGCATATATAAGGAAAGAAATGTAGGTAAAATATTTAAAGGCTATGGATACCTTCGGGGCAATTATTTTTAATTTTACTCATTTTGGGCTCAAATTTATTTTTTTCAATTAGCCTTTATTAAAAATATTCAGTCGTTTCTGAGAAACAGGGGTTAAAAATCAGTCTTCAAGCTGTCACAGTCTGCTTTCTTTCAATCCCGTTATCTGATCATGTGTAGCTCTTATTTCTGCTCTCCTGACATCACAAACACTCATTATAGCTCAGTTATTATCAAAATGATAAGAATATGACTTTAAAAGTGTTTGTGAGGTCATAATGAGCCATCAGATAACTGGGTTAAAAAAAATACTGACTGCGACAATCTGTAGACTGATTTTTAACACTTGTATCTCAGAAACCGCAGAAAATTTTTAATTTGTTAATGAAAATTTGTTTTGGGGACACTTTGGATTGGATAAGACAAAGCACGACTTATTGGCGCATGCCCCTGACATTAGAAGATAGGATTTGTCACTCACAACTTTTCACATGATATGGCCCTTACTATAAAGACCTTGTAGTAGCAACAGTATAGAAAGAGGGGATTGCCTGCAACAGTGATCTCAGCTGTCACTTACAGTTAGTCACTAAACTTTCAGCAAACTTTGCGATAAATCAATACAGGTGAATAAAATGAACTTTGTTTATTATCTTAGCATAGGAACATGCCATTTTCTCCCCTCTTCCCCTCCTAACATTCTTTGCAAAATCCATCTTAAAACCTAACACAGACTGTCAGCTCACTGAAGGATTAGATGATTACATGCTGATTACAAGTCTATGTGAGGGAGGGGGAGGATAGCTGCTAGAGCGAGAAAGAGGTATTTTTCTCTCATAAGATATTTTCAGTTTCACCTGTATTGTCGATTTATGTTAGGTTTGTTGAAAGTACAGTGACCATTTAAAAACTGTAGCCATGGATAACGTCTTTAATCCAGACTTGAACTCAAAATTATTACAAATTTAAAAATTTAGATTCATAGGAGACCCCAAAATTATCCCAGTTCCCTAAAATTCAGACCCAAGACCAGATCCTATAATTCCGAACTGAAGTCTCCTTCCTGCCATGCTTACTGTATATACTATATGATTTTAGAGAGAAGCTTCTAGGTATAAGCAACAGCAAAATTATAGTATAATTGATAATGGGGATGAACAAAGCAAGCTTTGCATCCTAGATCCGAAGTCGCTTCGCTCAAAGCTTTGTTTTAATGCTGTACGAAGATCCATTTCAGTACAGCATTAAAATGTATGTACTCAGACCAGGTGAAATAAGTTATCACCAACGTCTCGCAGGACTTCGATGAATAACTTTGGCATTTGATTATTAAATTGGAAAACCATTTTAAAATAGGTTTCCGAAGTCAGATTCGATACTGACTGGTACCTCAAATCCAGAAGTTATTCACAGAAATCCTGTGAGACTTCAGTGATAACGAATTTGCCTCGCCAAGAGCCCATACATTTTAATGCTGTATGGAGACGGATCTCTGTACAGCATAAAAATTACGTTTTGAGTGAAGCAACTTCAGATCTAGGATCTGAAGCTCACTTTGCTCATCCCTAGTTTATAACATTCCGGTAAAATACAAGTACAAAGAAATTCTGCAGATTTTTTGCAACAGCTAAATTCCCTTTGACATATTTCATCCGTATGATAGATCACTGTTGCTCTCTGGTGCAATGTATAAGTTTCACAGCCATCTTCACCACAGTGTGAGAACTTTTTATACTAAACTGTAAGGTCAGCCGGCTTGCCAGACAGACTACCCACATAACACTCTCAGACACGACCAATTACTACTACTCCCACATTCTCCATTTCCAAGGACGGTATAAAAGCTCCTGTTTTGAAGACCCCTCTTCTGTAACGTCTAGTAAAATAACAATAGTATTTTCAAAGGCTTTTCTACCAGAGGTGACCACACTGGATCTCCACGCTCTTGTTAAACTGTGCTGGTACATTGCATTGATGATACGTCATATGCTCCCCTGGTCCTGAATTTTTGAGGAATAGCAGTTCACTATTAGCGATGGAGACAGTGGAGTGGTAGAAAATAAATTTTGGGAGATTTAGGAATACAATTCAATTAAATCAATTCAAGTTGGAAAAAAAGGAGCCACGAATTCCAAAGTGCAACTGATTTTATTAATGTTTTTCTTCACTTTTCTGCAAAATGTTAGATACAGCAGGAGACCTGCACACCATAGTTAATATAATATTATCTCCTTGAGAAAAGTTTTCTTTGTTGGTTAAGAAAGACAGCGCATTTTATTTAACTATAAAAGATTGCACAAGGAACATAAATAAATCAATTTTAGACTAAGTTCCTCTTTGACAATGTAACTTTTTTTCTTTTAAATTAAATGAAGTAAGATAAAATGGTATGATTCTGAATGCAGAAAATGGTCAACGTTTGTATTTAGAAACCTACGTACCACTGATTAAAAGCTCAACCAGCAAGGAGACACTACTTAAAAAGCTGAACATTTTACAATTTGACTGAAACATTATGTACAAGACAGAAGGTACCCTTTATGCTTCTGGTAATACTGGCATTAGGAATACAGCTACCTGGTTATGGTGAATTGTAAAATCTAATCCTCTATCCACTGACTGGTTTTATAACTATATTGCAGAAAAAAGGGATTTGAAACAACAGTTTAAGGCCTCATGCACACGACCGTTTTTTTTTGCGGTCCGCAAAAACGGTTTCCGTTTTTCCGTGATCCGTGACCGTTTTTTCGTCCGTTGGTCTTCCTTGATTTTTGGAGGATCCACGGACATGAAAAAAAAGTAGTTTTGGTGTCCGCCTGGCCGTGCGGAGCCAAACGGATCCGTCCTGACTTACAATGCAAGTCAATGTGGACGGATCCGTTGGACGTTGACACAATATGGTGCAATTGCAAACGGATCCGTCCCCCATTGACTTTCAATGTAGAGTCAGGAGTTAATATACCATAGGATCTGAGTTTTCTCCAATCCGATGGTATATTTTAACTTGAAGCGTCCCCATCACCATGGGAACGCCTCTATGTTAGAATATACCATTGGATTTGAGTTACATCGTGAAACTCATATCCGACAGTATATTCTAACACAGAGGCGTTCCCATGGTGATGGGGACGCTTCAAGTTAGAATATACTACGAACTGTGTGCATGAATGCCCCCTGCTGCCTGGCAGCACCCGATCTCTTAGAGGGGGCTATGATACGCACAATTAACCCCTTCAGGTGCCGCAGCTCCTCCTACTGGTAAGTGACAGGTCTGTGCGGCGCATTGCTTAATGATCTGTCACTTACCAGTAGGAGGAGCTCCCGGCCGGTCACAGACAGTGCAGCAGGTAAGTATGATGCTTCTAATTTTGTAATATTGCTAAGTACCCATGGCAACCAGGCCTGCAGTAGCGTCCTGGTTGCCATGGTTACCGATCGGAGCCCCAGCGATTAAACTGGGACTCCGATCGGAACTCTCTGCTGCCACTAATGATCGGTGATTGGGGGTGGGGGAGGGGGAGGCCGCACACTGGCCACCAATGATAATACAATAGAGGGAGGGAGGGGGGGCCGGGGGAGGCCGCACACTGGCCACCAATGATATTACAATAGAGGGAGGGAGGGGGCGCCGGGGGGGCAGCACACTGGCCACCAATGATAATACAATAAAGGGAGGGAGGGGGGGCCGGGGGAGGCCGCATACTGGCCACCAATGATAATACAATAAAGGGAGGGAGGGGGGGCCGGGGGAGGCCGCACACTGGCCACCAATGATAATACAATAAAGGGAGGGAGGGGGGGCCGGGGGAGGCCGCACACTGGCCACCAAAACTGGGGAGGGAGGGGGGTCTGCCCCCTGCTGCCTGGCAGCCCCTGATCTCTTACAGGGGGCTATGATCCGCACAATTAACCCCTTCAGGTGCCGCACCTGAGGGGTTAATTGTGCGGATCACAGCCCCCTGTAAGAGATCGGGTGCTGCCAGGCAGCAGGGGGCAGTCATGTACACAGTTCGTAGTATATTCTAACTAGAAGCATCCCCATCACTATGGGGACACCTCTGTGTTAGAATATACTGTCGGATTTGAGTTTTCACGGATCCGTCTGCATGAAAGTAGCCTACGGACACGGATCACGGACACGGATGCCAATATTGTGTGCATCCCTGTTTTTTCACGGACCCATTGACTTGAATGGGTCCGTGAACCGTTGTCCGTCAAAAAAATAGGACAGGTCATATTTTTTTGACGGACAGGATACACGGATAACGGAGGTGGATGACAAATGATGCATTTTCCGAGTTTTCAACGGACCCATTGAAAGTCAATGGGTCCGCAGAAAATCACGGAAAACTGAACAACGGCCACGGGTGCACACAACGGTCGTGTGCATGAGGCCTAATTGTGATGACTGAGCTACATTTACATTTACATTCCATTTGGGATCCTTGGATAATTACAGATAAGATCAAGGAATATAGGGAACATTAAAAGATATAAGAAACACATGTAGAATCCATATTATGCTGTTTATGAAGGAAAATACTGTAGTAGTTGTAAATTTAATTGTGGATGGTAACATTTTACTGCGCAAGTAATAGCACTTTTCATGGCTAGACAGATGTAGGCATATGTTTATGATGTAAATGTTAACTACAGTATAAGCTACTTACAACAAGTAGAAAAGGGAGCTCTAAAACTGAGCTATCGTGCAGAAATTTTGAGGTTGGTCCTAGACCCCATGAATATACAGCAGTGTTTTGGACATGTACGGGTTATACAGGAGAGGAATCCATCAATCAGGGATATAGATAAGAGTAGTTGCATTCAGACCAGGGCCTTGGCTCCAAAGGGCCCAAAGAATCCTCTGTCACTTAAGAAAATACATGCATTATAAAAGGCAAATGGTACATGGGGGACAAGGTCTCATGGACTTTGCACTGGGTTCCAGGAGCATAAAGTCACACCTTTCCCTTTAATAATGACTACCTGTCTTCCAGTGAAATTAACAGTTCTTCGAGAGCCCATCTGTAGGCACTAACACCTGTAGCATACCTGCCATTGAATCAAGCAGTGTCACAGATATGGAGTAAAAAACACTAAATCCTGAATCAGACATTGAAGGTGGGGCCAGGGGTGCAGTAATTAAAAATGGAGAACTGCAAGTTCAAGACATACTATATATCAAACTTAAATTATATATTTTTTGCCCAATATCCTCACTTGTATTGTTCTTCTCTACTAGTTGTTTTTTCTTATTGGAAAATTCCCCCCCCCTCTGCACCCCCTTTTTTGTTAGTGTTTTTTTTTACCTGAAAAAAATCCTGCTTCATGGTTTTCTACTATTTCTATCTTCCTCTTTATTCCCTACTAAACTTTCTATTCCCCTGCTTGTCTCCCCTTCTGGATTCTCCTGTACTGCTCCATTTGTTTCCCTTCTTCTATCTCTGTTTTCCCCTATACCTTTTTTACATACTGCACTATACGTGGCGCCTATGGAGTCTCTTTTTTGATTTGTTTTTTCATTTTGTTCTCTTGGTATTATTTCTGCCATTCTATTCTCTTGTTCATCTCTAGTCCGGCTATCATGGCCTTTGCTGTGTTTGCGCCGTGACACTTGTCACCATGCTTGCGGTTGCCGGTGGCAACGTGTTGCTGTTATGGCATGTGATGAAAGTGTCTCGGCTTTGGCTGTGTGCGCTGTGACATGGTTGCCACGCATGCTGTTGCCGGTGGCAACGTACTGGCTGGTGTGTGCACTTCCCCTATAAGTTGTAGCCTTCCCCTGTCTGGTGCTGTAAGAGTTAACCCCCTGATTTGGTTGTGGTCACTTTGGGCTATTTAGCTTCTGCTGGAAGCCTGTAGCTCAGTGTTCCTCCTGGCTTGGTGTGTGCTGGTGGTTCACTGCTCCTGGCTTTACCATCTGTCCAGTGAGGGCCACCCTTGGGGTCATCAAGGTCTTCCCAGTTTCTCCCTTGTATCCTCTTTGTACCCAACCTCACTTGTTTTATGTTTGGTGTGGGTTTATGTTCAGGGTTTGTTGTACGTCTTGTTTGTTGTTACATGTCTGGGCTGTTGTTGGTGTTTGTCCCTGCATGTGTGCAAGACGTTTTCCCTGTGTGTGTTGTACCTCCATGAGGGGGCTGGTTTCCCGGAGGGGGAACCATAAACCTGTATGCAGTGCTGCCTGGAGCTTCTGTGCATCTGGTGTTCGCATGGAGGTCCGGTTAGATGTTTGGTGCCGTCTTTCCATCTCTGCTGCAGCAGGTAAGTGTTCGTTGTTGCTAGTGTTCTGTTGTTACACTGTGTACTTACCTGCCGTTCAGTTGCTGCATATGTTCTTTTCCCTCCACCTGTTACTAGGCAGCTGGAGACTCCGGTTTGTCTGATTCCCTGAGGAACCGGTTGCCTCCTATTCCTGACCCCCTTGCCAGGGACCGTCAGGGTCAGCAGGATCGAGGTTCCAGTGTATGAGGCCTCCCTCAGCTCATGCGGTCAGGAGATCAGGGTCAGGATTAGGGCGGCTGTAGGTTGTGGTCTGCTCCCTTTACTGTAGTCTGGCCTAGTAACAGTTCCCTCTATACGGTGGGGAATTTCCCCCACTCCCCACCGTGACACCGACTTAAAGGACTAAACCGATTGTCCGTAGGAATACTTATATTGTGTATTATTATTTTTGGTGACATGGGGATATTAATATTCTGGTCACTATGTTCTTCTGGGTCCTCATGTGTTGTGAATAATGAATCTTGGCTGTTCTGCATATCTGACAAGTATTCATCTATTGTTTCTAGCGAGCTACAGTTCTCTTCTATACACTGCTCGCTATTCTGAAACTTAATCGGTTGTGAGTCTCTGTTGAATTTCCACATCTTTTTTTTCCTAATTTCCTCTTCTTTCTTATGTAATCTTCTTTTTATGTTATTTACTAACCGTTGTATTATTTGATCATCTTTCCAAGGTCTCAACTTCTCAAACTGTTCCCGTATGTCTTTGTTAACCCTAATTAACCTTTGTCTTCTTTTATTAATAATAAAGGTAATGGCTCTCCCCGAAAATTCATGAAACATTTGTTCCCATTCTTTAATGATTTCTTTGTCTCCCATATCTCCTGACAATGTTTTCTCTATCTTTAACCCTTTGGGTATTGTATTCCACTCTAAATATTTCTCTAACATTGTTATTTCCCAAAAATCTTTCAATTCTGTTATTAGTAGGGTTTCTAATTGTTGTAATGTATTCCTGATGAATGGAAAATATGTGTAATGAATTTCATCGGTATTGGTATGGTTAGGAGTTTGTATTCCAAAGATGGCTTGAACCCTTTGGATTCTCTCCTTACGATCCCACCACAATTCAGACATGTTTATGTAAGTGTATAAACTGGTACTCGCAAAATGTTCGGCCGCTCACCAGTAGCTTGCGGAATTATGTAGTTCAGGTATCTGTATGGATTGCTACAGTAGCGCACTGCTATTTTGAGGGACCTATACGCAGCGGTACCGCTGCAGGACCGCACGAACTGCTGCATGCAATGAAGACACTAACAAAATATAATTGGTACAGCGCTCAGACGGGAAAGGGGGAAGTAGGTATGTAATATGTGTATACCAGTGGGCTATTCCTATGTGGTTGCAATTACTCTATATCTTATAAAGAGTACCTTATCTCCGATGTTCTTTTGTTGAGGTGCACTTTATACATGGTTGGCACAGGGTCCTTAACAGTTTCCACCATGCAATACACGCCCCTGCCAGTGGTGTGATGCTGGTGTTTGATCAAAATTTTTGCAGTGCGCACTCTCACGGGGCAGCTAGTGAAGTCACTTCTGTAGCTACGGGTCGCTACAGCTGCCAGAAAGGTCTCCAATGCATTTTGGACAGACGTTGTCCTTCCTCTGGGAATGTTACAAGGCCCTTCTAGTGCTCCTATTTATGCGCTGCACTCATTACTGTTACTATATAATCCCTTGTGCACCACTCTTATTCTCTGTAGTACACCTTGACAAGACCATTTTTACTCAAATGCAAACAGTTGTATTTCAGTGTTTAAACCGTTTGGTATTAGGGTGTTCATAATAAATTTCCACTTTGTTTCTATTTTAGATATTTCTTTAATGAAATCTCCCCCTCTTTTGTTTCTTCTCACTATTTCCACCCCACAAAAGCTTGAACCTGTAAATTTTCCTCCATGTCTTTGTATATAGTAAAAACCAGGCACTCACCAACTGGCAAAAATGGTATAATATGCTATTTATTGGATAATATATTGATATGGAATGTTAGTTAAAATATTTTTAGATACACTGAATGTTGTATAAATAGATATAACCCCTAACTGATACTCATAATAGGAACAGAATA
Organism: Bufo bufo; assembly: GCF_905171765.1. Taxonomy (NCBI): domain Eukaryota; kingdom Metazoa; phylum Chordata; class Amphibia; order Anura; family Bufonidae; genus Bufo; species Bufo bufo. Next base: position 178,962,892 of record NC_053389.1, read on the forward strand.
TATTCAGATTAAAACCAAGGTACCTTGTAACTAATAATTATATAAAAGGGCAATTGATAAAATAACCTAGTGATGAAAACAGCTTCTAAATATGCTTAAAAGATGCCAGTAATTGATACAATAATACAAGTTAGTAAATATATATCAAAACCTTGTGAAATATAAATTTATACAATAATGTAGTGAAAATAAATATAGTGAAAATAAATATAGTGAAAATAAAACAATGTGGTCGAATAAGAAACTCTTGATAAAGCACTTTGTAGTGCTGTGACAATGGATGTCCTTCGAATTTTTTCTTTATATTGTATATGTGCTCCCCAGTTGTCTTTTCGTGCGACCAACATCGATTTTTTTTCAGGGGCAAGTTATTGTATATATTGTTCCCGTAGCGTTGCAAGTAGGGTTGAGCGAACCCGAACTTTAGGTTTGCGGATCCGCAAAAGACATACGGACGTCTGAATGGAGCCTTACAGGGGGGTGATCAATGACAGGGGGGTGATCAGGGAGTCTAATATGGGGTGATCACCCCCCTGTCATTGATCACCCCCCTGTCATCAATTCAGACGTCCGTATGTGTTTTGTGGATCCGCGAATCCGTGGATCCGCGGATCCGCAAAACACATACGGGTGTCTTAATGGAGCCTTACAGGGGGGGTGATCAATGACAGGGGGGTGATCAGTGACAGGGGGGGGGATCAGGGAGTCTATATGGGGTGATCAGGGGTTAATAAGTGCCAGGGCAGTATAAATACCCCACAAGTGACCCCATTTTGGAAAGAAGACACCCCAAGGTATTTCGTGATGGGCATAGTGAGTTCATGGAAGTTTTTATTTTTTGTCACAAGTTAGTGGAATATGAGACTTTGTAAGAAAAAAATAAAATAAAATAAAAATCATCATTTTCCGCTAACTTGTGACAGAAAATAAAAAGTTCTATGAACTCACTATGCCCATCAGCAAATACCTTAGGGTGTCCGAAATGGGGTCATTTGTGGGGGTTTTCTGTCTGGGCATTGTATAACCTCAGGAAACATGACAGGTGCTCAGAAAGTCAGAGCTGCTTCAAAAAGCGGAAATTCACATTTTTGTACCATAGTTTGTAAACGCTATAACTTTTACCCAAACCATTTTTTTTTTACCCAAACATTTTTTTTTATCAAAGACATGTAGAACAATAAATTTAGAGAAAAATTTATAGAAATGTAGTTTTTTTAAAGTGAAAAATGTCATTTTTTTGCAAAAATTCCGGTAAATTTCGATTAATAACAAAAAAAGTAAAAATGTCAGCAGCAATGAAATACCACCAAATGAAAGCTCTATTAGTGAGAAGAAAAGGAGGTAAAATTAATTTGGGTGGTAAGTTGCATGACCGAGCAATAAACCGTGAAAGTAGTGTAGTGCAGAATTTTAAAAAGTGGTCTGGTCATTAAGGGTGTTTAAGCTAGGGGAGCTGAGTGGGTTAAAGATTGGGGTGGCGGGGGCGTGGTTGGTGACGTCAGGCGGGAATCCTGTCTCTGCAGCGCCGACCAGCTGGTGTGCTGGAGGCGTGGTTGGTGACGTCAGAGGAGGATCCCCGCTTGGCAAGCGCTGGACAGGAGATGCGCTGATGTTCTTGAACAGGGATAATGAAACAGCACGGGGGGGCAAAGCGGGCTGGCAATGTGTAGTGATGTATGATGTTCGGGCTGGTGTGCTGAAACATGATATGGTGTTGGGGCTGGTGTGTTAAGGCAGTATGGCTAGGCTAGAACACGCAGAGAGGATATGATGGAACCGGGTGGCAGGGTGGATGACCAACAGGCAGTGGGAGGGGTGGTTGGGTGGATTTTGGGTAGGGGAATTGAATGGAGCATGATGGTCTGTGGTGAATATAGTGGCAGTGGGGGAGTGGGCGGGATTGGAGAGGGTGGGTGTAGTGGCAAAGCGAGGTGGACAGAATAGGAGGAGAGACAATTGGTAATGTAGGGGCGGGGAGGGGGGGAATAAGGCAGGATTGGGGGAGATGGATGGTGCTGAGGTGGGGTTGGCGCGAGTGGGGGTATACAGTATTTGGGGGGACGCATGTGACGAGGGAGGAGGTGGGGGGGCCAGAAGGATGGGGGTGGGATGGTTGGCATGTGGGAGTGGGAGGGTGGGCATGTTGGGGGTAGGGTGTCTTAGTCTGGGGGGGGGTCCGGAGGCCTTGGACTGGACGGGTGTGCGTGCATCTGGATGAAGAGAATGAGAATAAGGGGTGGAGTATGTGGTGGAAATGGTAGACTGCGATCTGGGGTTTAGAAACAGTTGGTTTCTAGAGATTCATTTAAACCGTATGGTTCTATAGTTTGAAGTTTTAATATCCAGTACACTTCTTTTCTCCTCAATTTCTGGTAGCGATTTCCATGGGTGACTGGGATTTCTTCGATGGGTAATAGGGAAAGATCCCCTGGATCTTTGTTGTGTGCCTGGACAAAATGTCGGGACACCCCATTTTTAAGAAAGCCGTTCGTGATGTTCCAGCGGTGCTTGTTCATCCTCTCTCTCAAAGTGAGGGTGGTCCGGCCGATGTATTGTAGTCCACAGGTGCACTCCAATAGATAAATGACGTATGTTGATGAACAATTTAGGAAGTGTTTTATTTAGAAATTCTCTCCTGTCACGTTACTGGAGAATTTGGTAATCCGATTTGAGATGTTTAGGCAGCACTTACATCTACGGTGTCCGCATTTGTAACTACCCAGCACTTTGGGAAACAGGCTCAGGGTTGGAGAAGGATGTTTCTTCTGAGCGCGCAAGTGACTGGGGGCAATGAGATTTTTAATTGTTTGTGCTCTTCTAAAGGTTATGTGTGGCTCCGGTTGTATATGTTTTGTTAGGAAAGGATCCGCTTGTAGTATCTGCCAGTGTTTCTTGAGTATATCTCTAAGGGTCGTGTGGTTGGTGTTGAATGTAGTTATGAAGGACGTCTTATATTTCTTAGTGGTGTCTAGATCAATTTGTTTGGTAATTGGTAGTTTAGTTTCTGATGGTAGAAAGTCTTCCTGGGAATATTTCTGTGCCTGCCGTAGTGCTGCCTTGACGACGCCACATGGGTACCCTTTGTTGTGAAATCTTTTTTCAGTTACCTGACTTTGTAGTTGGAAATCCTCATCCTTTGTACAGTTCCGGCGGATTCGCTTAAATTGGCTAAAAGGGATGTTGTTTTTCCACTTTTTGTGTTGTGCGCTCCGGTAGTCCAGATAGCTGTGTCCATCTACCTTTTTGAAAAAGGTCTTGGTTTCAATGGCGTTGTCCCTAGTGGATAGGACTAGGTCTAGATATTCAATGGAAGTTTCGGAGTAATTGAATATCCATTGAATATCCAACTGTTTCTAGACTAAGACACCCTACCCCCAACACACCCACCCTCCCACTCCCTCACGCCAACCATCCCACCCCCATCCCTCTGCCCCCCCACCTCATCCCTCGTCCCATGCGTCCCCCCAAAGATACCCCCACTCGCGCCACCCCCACCTCAGCACCATCCATTTCCCCCATCAAATCCCGCCTTATTTCCCCCCCGCCCCCACATTACCAATTGTCTCTCCTCCTATTCCGTCCACCTCGCTTTGCCACTACACTCACCCTCTCCAATCCCGCCCACTCCCCCACTGCCACTTTATTCACCACAGACCATCATGCTCCATTCAATTCCCCTACCCAAAATCCACCCAAACACCCCACCCACTGCCTGTTGGTCATCCACCACGCCACCCGGTTCCATCATATCCTCTCAACGTGTTCTAGACTAGCCATACTGCCTCAACACACCAGCCCCAACACCATATCATGTTTCAGCACACCAGCCCGAACATCATACATTACTACTAGGGATGAGCGAACCCGAACTGTATAGTTCGGGTTCGTACCGAATTTTGGGGTGTCCGTGACACGGACCCGAACCCGAACATTTTCGTAAAAGTCTGTGTTCGGGTTCGATGTTTGGCGCTTTCTTGGCGCTTTTTGAAAGGCTGCAAAGCAGCCAATCAACAAGCGTCATACTACTTGGCCCAAGAGGCCATCACAGCCATGCCTACTATTGGCATTTCTGTGATTGGCCAGTGCACCATGTGACCCAGCCTCTATTTAAGCTGGAGTCACGTAGCGCCGCACGTCACTCTGCTATGATCAGTATAGGGAGAGGTTGCAGCTGCGACGTTAGGGCGAGATTAGGCAGATTAACTCCTCCAAAAGACTTGATTCTGTGATCGATCTGCAGCTGTGGATCATTGAAGTGCTATTATTGACTTGCTCACTTTTTTGATGCTGCCCAGAGCGTTTTTAGATCACTTTTTTTCTGGGGTGATCGGCGGCCATTTTGTGACTTGTGGTGCGCCAGCACGAGCTATCACCAAGTGTATTTAACCATCGATAGTGTGGTTATTTTGTGCTATATCCTACATCAGCTGCAGGCTGAGCCTGTGTCACCCAAGTGCATTTAACCATCAACAGTCTGATTATTTTTTGGCCATATACTACATCAGCTGCAGGCTGAGCCTGTGTCACCCAAGTGTATTTAACCATCGATAGTGTGGTTATTTTGTGCTATAGCCTACATCAGCTGCAGGCTGAGCCTGTGTCACCCAAGTGCATTTAACCATCAACAGTCTGATTATTTTTTGGCCATATACTACATCTGGTGCAGGCTGAGCCTGTGTCACCCAAGAGCATTTAACCATTAACAGTCTGATTATTTTTTGGCCATATACTACATCTGGTGCAGGCTGAGCCTGTGTCACCCAAGTGCATTTAACCATCAACAGTGTGGGTATTTTTTGCCCATATACTACATCAGGGGCAAGTTGAGCCTGTCACCCAGCGCCTAAAAAATAGACCTGACATTTCTATTCAACCAAATCTGCACAGTTTTAGCTGGTCAAGTTATTTGTAGTGACCGTAAAAGCAGACTTTTTGTTCTGGGTTGAAAAAGCATTCCCAAATTTGCCATTCTGAAAATAACTAGTTTGTGGTATTTGAGGCCTACTTGAAATCTATCCCAAAAAGAAAATCTTACATTGAAGGTATTGATAGTGTGATTCAGAAAAACCTAAGACACACGCTAGCGTGCTGATAGAAGTGTCATTCTGTGATTAAACCTATAACTGTCACACAGCGCAAAAAAAAAAACAGGTCTCACATCTCTATTCAACCAAATCTGCACAGTTTTAGCTGGTCAAGTTATTTGTAGTGACCGTAAAAGCAGACTTTTTGTTCTGGGTTGAAAAAGCATTCCCAAATTTGCCATTCTGAAAATAACTAGTTTGTGGTATTTGAGGCCTACTTGAAATCTATCCCAAAAAGAAAATCTTACATTGAAGGTATTGATAGTGTGATTCAGAAAAACCTAAGACACACGCTAGCGTGCTGATAGAAGTGTCATTCTGTGATTAAACCTATAACTGTCACACAGCGCAAAAAAAAAACAGGTCTCACATCTCTATTCAACCAAATCTGCACAGTTTTAGCTGGTCAAGTTATTTGTAGTGACCGTAAAAGCAGACTTTTTGTTCTGGGTTGAAAAAGCATTCCCAAATTTGCCATTCTAAAAAATAACTAGTTTGTGGTATTTGAGGCCTACTTGAAATCTATCCCAAAAAGAAAATCTTACATTGAAGGTATTGATAGTGTGATTCAGAAAAACCTAAGACACACGCTAGCGTGCTGATAGAAGTGTCATTCTGTGATTAAACCTATAACTGTCACACAGCGCAAAAAAAAAACAGGTCTCACATCTCTATTCAACCAAATCTGCACAGTTTTAGCTGGTCAAGTTATTTGTAGTGACCGTAAAAGCAGACTTTTTGTTCTGGGTTGAAAAAGCATTCCCAAATTTGCCATTCTCAAAATTACTAGTTTGTGGTATTTGAGGCCTACTTGAAATCTATCCCAAAAAGAAAATCTTACATTGAAGGTATTGATAGTGTGATTCAGAAAAACCTAAGACACACGCTAGCGTGCTGATAGAAGTGTCATTCTGTGATTAAACCTATAACTGTCACACAGCGCAAAAAAAAAACAGGTCTCACATCTCTATTCAACCAAATCTGCACAGTTTTAGCTGGTCAAGTTATTTGTAGTGACCGTAAAAGCAGACTTTTTGTTCTGGGTTGAAGAAGCATTCCCAAATTTGCCATTCTGAAAATAACTAGTTTGTGGTATTTGAGGCCTACTTGAAATCTATCCCAAAAAGAAAATCTTACATTGAAGGTATTGATAGTGTGATTCAGAAAAACCTAAGACACACGCTAGCGTGCTGATAGAAGTGTCATTCTGTGATTAAACCTATAACTGTCACACAGCGCAAAAAAAAAAAAGGTCTCACATCTCTATTCAACCAAATCTGCACAGTTTTAGCTGGTCAAGTTATTTGTAGTGACCGTAAAAGCAGACTTTTTGTTCTGGGTTGAAAAAGCATTCCCAAATTTGCCATTCTGAAAATAACTAGTTTGTGGTATTTGAGGCCTACTTGAAATCTATCCCAAAAAGAAAATCTTACATTGAAGGTATTGATAGTGTGATTCAGAAAAACCTAAGACACACGCTAGCGTGCTGATAGAAGTGTCATTCTGTGATTAAACCTATAACTGTCACACAGCGCAAAAAAAAACAGGTCTCACATCTCTATTCAACCAAATCTGCACAGTTTTAGCTGGTCAAGTTATTTGTAGTGACCGTAAAAGCAGACTTTTTGTTCTGGGTTGAAAAAGCATTCCCAAATTTGCCATTCTAAAAATAACTAGTTTGTGGTATTTGAGGCCTACTTGAAATCTATCCCAAAAAGAAAATCTTACATTGAAGGTATTGATAGTGTGATTCAGAAAAACCTAAGACACACGCTAGCGTGCTGATAGAAGTGTCATTCTGTGATTAAACCTATAACTGTCACACAGCGCAAAAAAAAAACAGGTCTCACATCTCTATTCAACCAAATCTGCACAGTTTTAGCTGGTCAAGTTATTTGTAGTGACCGTAAAAGCAGACTTTTTGTTCTGGGTTGAAAAAGCATTCCCAAATTTGCCATTCTCAAAATTACTATTTTGTGGTATTTGAGGCCTACTTGAAATCTATCCCAAAAAGAAAATCTTACATTGAAGGTATTGATAGTGTGATTCAGAAAAACCTAAGACACACGCTAGCGTGCTGATAGAAGTGTCATTCTGTGATTAAACCTATAACTGTCACACAGCGCAAAAAAAAAACAGGTCTCACATCTCTATTCAACCAAATCTGCACAGTTTTAGCTGGTCAAGTTATTTGTAGTGACCGTAAAAGCAGACTTTTTGTTCTGGGTTGAAGAAGCATTCCCAAATTTGCCATTCTGAAAATAACTAGTTTGTGGTATTTGAGGCCTACTTGAAATCTATCCCAAAAAGAAAATCTTACATTGAAGGTATTGATAGTGTGATTCAGAAAAACCTAAGACACACGCTAGCGTGCTGATAGAAGTGTCATTCTGTGATTAAACCTATAACTGTCACACAGCGCAAAAAAAAAAAAGGTCTCACATCTCTATTCAACCAAATCTGCACAGTTTTAGCTGGTCAAGTTATTTGTAGTGACCGTAAAAGCAGACTTTTTGTTCTGGGTTGAAAAAGCATTCCCAAATTTGCCATTCTGAAAATAACTAGTTTGTGGTATTTGAGGCCTACTTGAAATCTATCCCAAAAAGAAAATCTTACATTGAAGGTATTGATAGTGTGATTCAGAAAAACCTAAGACACACGCTAGCGTGCTGATAGAAGTGTCATTCTGTGATTAAACCTATAACTGTCACACAGCGCAAAAAAAAAAACAGGTCTCACATCTCTATTCAACCAAATCTGCACAGTTTTAGCTGGTCAAGTTATTTGTAGTGACCGTAAAAGCAGACTTTTTGTTCTGGGTTGAAAAAGCATTCCCAAATTTGCCATTCTCAAAATTACTAGTTTGTAGTATTTGAGGCCTACTTGAAATCTATCCCAAAAAGAAAATCTTACATTGAAGGTGCTGATAGTGTGATTCAGAAAAACCTAAGACACACGCTAGCGTGCTGATAGAAGTGTCATTCTGTGATTAAACCTATAACTGTCACACAGCGCAAAAAAAACAGGTCTCACATCTCTATTCAACCAAATCTGCACAGTTTTAGCTGGTCAAGTTATTTGTAGTGACCGTAAAAGCAGACTTTTTGTTCTGGGTTGAAAAAGCATTCCCAAATTTGCCATTCTCAAAATTGTTGTGAACGGGAACAATGAGGAAAACATCTAATAAGGGACGCGGACGTGGACATGGTCGTGGTGGTGTTAGTGTACCCTCTGGTGCTGGGAGAGGACGTGGCCGTTCTGCCACAGCCACACGTCCTAATGAACCAACTACCTTAGGTCCCAGTAGCCAGCAGAATTTACAGCGATATTTGGTGGGGCCAATGCCGTTCTAAGGATGGTAAGGCCTGAGCAGGTGCAGGCATTAGTCAATTGGGTGGCCGACAGTGGATCCAGCACGTTCACATTATCTCCCACCCAGTCTTCTGCAGAAAGCGCACAGATGGCGCATGAAAACCAAGCCCATCGGTCTGTCACATCACCCCCATGCATATCAGGGAAACTGTCTGAGCCTCAAGTTATGCAGCAGTCTCTTATGCTGTTTGAAGACTCTGCTGCCAGGGTTTCCCAAGGGCATCCACCTAGCCCTTCCCCAGGGGTGGAAGAGATAGAATGCACTAACGCACAACCACTTATTTTTCCTGATGATGAGGACATGGGAATACCACCTCAGCACGTCTCTGATGATGACGAAACACAGGTGCCAACTGCTGCGTCTTTCTGCAGTGTGCAGACTGAACAGGAGGTCAGGGGTCAAGACTGGGTGGAAGACGATGCAGGGGACGATGAGGTCCTAGACCCCACATGGAATGAAGGTCGTGCCACTGACTTTCACAGTTCGGAGGAAGAGGCAGTGGTGAGACCGAGCCAACAGCGTAGCAAAAGAGGGAGCAGTGGGCAAAATCAGAACACCCGCCGCCACGAGACTTCGCCTGCTACTGACCGCCGCCATCTGGGACCGAGCACCCCAAAGGCAGCTTCAAGGAGTTCCCTGGCATGGCACTTCTTCAAACAATGTGCTGACGACAAGACCCGAGTGGTTTGCACGCTGTGCCATCAGAGCCTGAAGCGAGACATTAACGTTCTGAACCTTAGCACAACCTGCATGACCAGGCACCTGCATGCAAAGCATGAACTGCAGTGGAGTAAACACCTTAAAAACAAGGAAGTCACTCAGGCTCCCCCTGCTGCCTCTTCTGCTGCTGCCGCCTCGGCCTCTTCTGCTGCTGCTGCCGCCGCCTCGGCCTCTGGAGGAACGTTGGCACCTGCCGCCCAGCAAACATGGGATGTACCACCAACACCACCACCTGCGTCACCAAGCATCTCAACCATGTCACACGGCAGCGTTCAGCTCTCCATCTCACAAACATTTGAGAGAAAGCGTAAATTCCCACCTAGCCACCCTCGATCCCTGGCCCTGAATGCCAGCATTTCTAAAATACTGGCCTATGAAATGCTGTCATTTAGGCTGGTGGACACACACAGCTTCAAACAGCTCATGTCACTTGCTGTCCCACAGTATGTTGTTCCCAGCCGCCACTACTTCTCCAAGAGAGCCGTGCCTTCCCTGCACAACCAAGTGTCCGATAAAATCAAGTGTGCACTGCGCAACGCCATCTGTGGCAAGGTCCACCTAACCACAGATACGTGGACCAGTAAGCACGGCCAGGGACGCTATATCTCCCTAACTGCACACTGGGTAAATGTAGTGGCGGCTGGGCCCCAGGCGGAGAGCTGTTTGGCGCACGTCCTTCCGCCGCCAAGGATCGCAGGGCAACATTCTTTGCCTCCTGTCTCCTCCTCCTCCTACTCTTCCACCTGCTCATCCAGTCAGCCACACACCTTCACCACCAACTTCAGCACAGCCCGGGGTAAACGTCAGCAGGCCATTCTGAAACTCATATGTTTGGGGGACAGGCCCCACACCGCACAGGAGTTGTGGCGGGGTATAGAACAACAGACCGATGAGTGGTTGTTGCCGGTGAGCCTCAAGCCCGGCCTGGTGGTGTGCGATAATGGGCGAAATCTCGTTGCAGCTCTGGGACTAGCCGGTTTGACGCACATCCCTTGCCTGGCGCATGTGCTGAATTTGGTGGTGCAGAAGTTCATTCGCAACTACCCCGACATGTCAGAGCTGCTGCATAAAGTGCGGGCCGTCTGTTCGCGCTTCCGGCGTTCACACCCTGCCGCTGCTCGCCTGTCTGCGCTACAGCGTAACTTCGGCCTTCCCGCTCACCGCCTCATATGCGACGTACCCACCAGGTGGAACTCCACCTTGCATATGCTGGACAGACTGTGTGAGCAGCAGCAGGCCATAGTGGAGTTTCAGCTGCAGCACGCACGGGTCAGTCGCACTGCGGATCAGACACACTTCACCACCAATGACTGGGCCTCCATGCGAGACCTGTGTGCCCTGTTGCGCTGTTTCGAGTACTCCACCAACATGGCCAGTGGCGATGACGCCGTTATCAGCGTTACAATACCACTTCTATGTCTCCTTGAGAAAACACTTAGGGCGATGATGAAAGAGGAGGTGGCCCAGGAGGAAGAGGAGGAAGAGGGGTCATTTTTAGCACTTTCAGGCCAGTCTCTTCAAAGTGACTCAGAGGGAGGTTTTTTGCAACACCAGAGGCCAGGTACAAATGTGGCCAGCAGCACCCCTTATGTCTGTGCCAGCCCAGCAGCCCCCCTTATGTGCCAGGATTGTCATTTTTACATATAAAAAATAAAAATAAACTTATACTTCTTACCTCCTCCAGGATGCGATGCAGGTCTCTTTCGGCCTGTGTCCCTCGCTGGCTCAGGCGGCGCGATGACGTCATCGCGCCACCTGCATCGGCCTCTTATAGGCCTAGTGCTAGCAGCCTATCAGAGGATTACAGACATTTGTATTGCCGTCCTGAGGACAGCGATACAGATGAGATGACTTTGGAGATGAGTGAGCGCTTCCACAATGGAAGCGCAGCGCTCATCTCCTGCTGTGCCCTGCTGGCGCCCCCCTTCTGACAGCGCCCCGGGCGGCTGACCGGCCCGCCCGCCCCAAGAAACGGCCCTGCAGTAACTAAAGGGGGGCAGGGCAAGTCGGCAGAAAATAGGTGGCGGAACGCCGTTCCGGGGCGTTCTGCCAGAAAAAAAGGCCTGACCATAACACAATAAAAGTAATTATCATTTTGGTCACCAATCAGATCCGTGCATTTTATTTCCTTTTCAAATGTTTGAGTGTGCATATCTTTGTTCAAAATGTTAGCAATTTTTCCATTTGGAATCGAACATCGTGTATCTAACAGTTAGAAAGCTGGGTAGAGGGAAGAGCCAGTCAGGGGAATGTCAGCTCCAGTAAGCAGGGGACCAGGAGAGCAGGGCAGGCCAGACAGGTGCTGGCAGTGGGACACTCAATCATTAGGGGGACAAATAGAGCGATCTGTCACAAAGACCGGGATCGTCGAACTGCGTGTTGTCTTCCTGGCGCTCGAGTTCAACATATCACGGATTAGGATTACAGATTACTGGGAGGGGCTGACGAAGATCCAGCCAGTACTAAAGCTCACTTTGGATTCCTATTTGAATTTTTTTTTTAAATGCGCAGATACGACACAGTTTCCATACACTGAGCCAATACATTTTAATGCTGTAAAGAAACAGCATTAACCACAAAGTTTTTGAATAAATCGACTTCTGATATATGATCCGAAGCTTGATTCACTCAAGCCTAATGTTGACAAAATATACATTTTTAAAAATGCTGCTCTGGACAGCAGGAGTTCTCCTAGGGCCTGTAGCTAAAGGCTCATGGGCCCAGTGCAATAGTTCAGGGGAGCACATAGCCTTTCTGCTATTTCTGCTTCATGGTTAGGAACAAGAAAAAAACGATGTGGATAAATAGAAATGTAAAGGAAGCAATAAAGGGCAAAAAGAAAGCATTTAAATCACTAAAACAGGAGAGTAGCAAGGAATCCTGTATCCTAAGAAAATTAAGTAATGTCATAGCCAGAACCTTATTACTGATATTTAAGGACTCTATATTGACAGGGAGTGTTTCACATGATTGGCGCCTAGCAAATGTGGTGCCAATATTAAAAAACAGAGCCCGGACTCTATAGGCCCATCCCTTTTCCCACCCACACCACGCCCACAATTTTAGACCTGGCGTGAGCGGGGGAAAAGTTGCAGATAGCGGCTGTCTTATATTGTTTGTCAGTACAGAAAATACCCCTATCAGATCCTCAAATCAGACCCCCATATCAGACCTCAAATTCTCCCCCAAATCAGATCCTCAGATGAGACCCCCATATCAGAACCTCAGATCAGACCCCCATGTACTTCCACAGATCAGTCCAACATATCAGATCCTCAGATCCCGATATCAGATCCTCAGATCCCCATCAGAACTTCATGTTAGACCCCCCCCCATATCAGACCCCCTTTAGACCTCTGTGACGATTCGCAATCTCAGCAACACGAAAAAATCACGAATGCGTCCGGTTTTAAAATGACCAGAGCCTTCGTCTGCACACAAAGAGTTAAAATCTTTTTTTTTTTCAACCCAAAGTAATTCACCCTTGCTAGCACAGCTCACAGATCAGAGGTACAATTAGCACCTTCTTGCCAAAGAATCTTCCTGCCCCCATGCCAGGTTAAGTACCCATCAATCTGGTATTTTCTTGACAGAACCTCATAAAAACTTCCTTTCTGTAGTCGGAGCGGCTCCGGCATCGCAGGAGATCTCACACCTTTAGCCTGGGTAGCGAGCTTCAGAAGAAAAGGACAGATCCTTATCACACAGCTGGTTGGTACAGGGAGGAAGATGACCTGAAAGTCACCTTCAATCCATAGACTTCATATTTTTCCCATATTTTCCTAATATTTCATGGATTATGAAAGGAACCATCTCTTCAGAGATGGTTTCGGTTCTTCTAACCAACCTTCTAGGAAACCCGCGGGCAAATCAGAGATTCCCGCTCTGAGATATAAAGGTTCTCAGGCACCCTGTATTATCTTCTAGTCGTATTTGTTATCAGATGATGCGTAAAATTGTACTGATTATCAATATCAACTCTATTTCTTGATTGGACTTACGGGATATGGAGAAATGGGCAAAGCAAAGATTCTGCCAGATTTTCTCCCTATAGGGCAAAGGACTGCCCCTGTTCCAATTACACAAGGCTGGACCTGTACGTGTCATAACCACTCCCCACTTCAGAGTAGGTAAAGTGACAGTGACACACTCAGGTCCTGGGTCCTTCACCTACCATCTGACGTCAACTACATCACGACCGCCCGCTGGACACGGGCACCCCGCCATCTTGGATTATTCCTTTCAAAGACTTTGCCTTTTACTGGACACTACCACGGTAATTCTGAACTTACAGACATTCTATTCTCTTCCACCTCTTACCTATTTCTATCCAACCAATCTGTTCGACTGGCAGGTATATTTATCTGTCAGTTTTAATGTATATATTTTTTGTGTATAGTTTTTAGAATAAAACTAACGATTGCATCGTTCCAGTTTTGCCCTTGTTCCTTGATTATCTGGTTTATGCTAAGAACTCTGACCTCAGAAGAGACATAACACTGCATTGTCTTATTTTTCTAAATTGTTGATTGGTTAGCTAGGTTGCAAATAACCGTTCTTCCCTTTAGGATTAGCTAGCCGGGGTCTCTTCGCCCAGATTCAATACGAAGAGTGGTGGCAGCAAATTAATCTGATTTCCATTGTGAAATCGATAATTTTATTTTTCTGATTGTATCATGTATGGGCACACCAACCAATCTTAAACGTCTGCTGTGCTCACAGTGGATTCGCCTCCAGAAGTCTCTAGTGGACGAGACCTGTATGGCAACTGTGGCATAGTACGACGGGATTGGCGGGTGGTTTGTCACAACCTCCATGTCAGACCCCCATATAAGACCTCAGATCAGGCCCCCTTTAGATTTCTGTCAGACCCCCATATGAGACCTTAGCTCAGACCCACTTCAGGCCTCCATGTCAGACCCTAGCATCAGACCTCAGATCAGGACTCCATGGCAGGACCCCCCCCCTCCCCATATCAGACCACCATTAGACCTCCATGTCAGACCACCAAGTATCAGACCTTAAAGTAAATTAATTTACCTCTCCTGCTGCACCACCACTCTCTAGGTCTGGCAGTCTCCCCTTCATTCTGATCTTCTCTGGGCTGCATTGCTCTGTCACCTGACTGCCAGCAGTGTCAGGTCATGGTACGCACAATATGTCCTGATTTTGTAAGAAGTCTGGACAGTGCAGTGTGGCCAGGGCCAGCCTTAGGATACATGGTGCCTTCCTCCTACCCACCACCATCATAAGTATAGAAATCACTATATAGACCAACGTAACCTGCACACAACTAAATAGACTATACTTAGCCTACATATAAACACTATGTAGACTACACTTTCCCTAAACACACTATATAGACTACAATAACCATATACACAGTATGTAAGCTACATTTACCCTAAACACACTATATAGACTACAATAACCATATACACAGTATGTAAGCTACATTTACCCTAAACACACTATATAGACAACAATAACCGTCCGATTGTTTCGGGTAGAGAGTCCCTTTTTTACAATGTGTCTATTTTTCTTGACAAGATGTTACGTTGTTTTGCCATTTCCACTAAATCTTTCATTAGAGATACTGCTGATTTCTTGTCTAAGATCAATGACCTTAAGGTCCCGGTGGGCGCGGTTCTTGTTTCGTTCGACGTATGTAGTTTATATACGTCGATCGATCACGAGCTGGGTCTACGGGCAGTCGAGGCTTGTCTTGCTAAATCTGAGCATTCCATAGCATGTCAGGTATTTTTGCTTTCATTATTGAGATTTGTTTTGACAAAAAATTACTTTCTGTTCCAGGACGACTTCTTTGTTCAGTTGCGTGGGACGGCGATGGGGTCCAACGTGGCGCCCACTTATGCAAACATCTATATGGCCCACCTTGAGGAGTCGTCGATTTATGGTAGCCACCACTTCAGACAAGTTCTGGGGTGGTGGCGCTATATCGACGATATCTTCTTGGTGTGGACGGGCGACACGTTGGGCCTCCTTGCGTTCCACGCATACCTCAACGAAGTCGATCCGACCGTGAAATTTACTATGGTACATTCCACGGAGAGGCTTCAGTTCCTTGATACCGAGGTCCGGATCATGGGACGAGGTTTGAGTACGGACCTATTTGTAAAACCTACTGACAAGAATACCCTGTTGCGGTATGATAGCCACCATCCTCGTTCCATGATCCGATCCTTGCCTTTTAGCCAGTTCCTCCGCGTTCAGAGGATAGTCAAGGATAATAAAATGAGATCAATTAGACTCAATGAAATGGGTCACAAATTTGCCACTCGAGGGTACCCTAGAAAAAATAGTCAAGGAATCCATCAACAAAGTGGAGAATTTCTCCAACATTGTTACACCGATGGATGCCCCGAAAAATCCTCGTATTCCCTTCATCTCCCATTTTTCCACTAACAGTGTGCATATAGCCACTGTTATTCGGAAACATTGGAGTTTGATTGGGAATAGTTTCCCCCACATTCCGGAATTCCACACTCCCCCTTTGTTTTCCTACCGCAGAGGGCGAAATTTGGGAGACAGATTAGTTAGGGCGGATGTGGGTAGTACCAAAACCAACGTGAGAGCCATGTGCGGTTCTACCCGCACTGGATGCTATCCGTGTTACCATTGCATAAACTGCAAACTTATGATCAAAGGGGACACATTCCACAATCCGGTCACCAATGCAGTGACTAAAATCACACAATTCCTTACCTGTGATTCATCCTACGTGGTCTACCAGCTTGCCTGCCCCTGTGGGAAGTGGTATGTTGGTGAGACCACGTGGGGTGTAAAAACACGACTTAACCAGCACCGTTATTCCATTAGGAAGGAGAAAATGGACCTGCCTGTGTCCAAACATTTTAAAGAGGCAGGACACACACAGAATGATCTGAGATTCCGTATCTTGGAACAGATTGAACTAGGGAGAAGGGGCGGGGATAGACAAGCTCTGCTCAAAAAACGTGAATTATATTGGATATTTACTCTGAAAACTTTAAGACCCAATGGGTTAAATGTGGATTTTAGGGTAGATTAGTGCTGCCTCACTCCGTTACTTGCTGTATCCGTATTCCCAACTGTATGGTGAATGCACATGTATATTATTTAGCATTTCATCAAGCGTTATTTTCATATGAGAATTCTTTTATAATAATTTTTTTCTCTCTTTGTTTTTAGATTTGTAACATTCTCATGGTCATGACTGTGTTGCTGTATGATATGAAGTTTATCGCTGTTCCAGTCGGCTACCCACATTCTGTATTGGTTATCTACATACATGATGTCCGGACCGCCGTTGCAATATTAATGTGGAGTGTATCCTAGGCGGTATTAAGTGCCTGCTCCCACAGTCGTTACAGTCATAGTTTTATATACCTCTTTAAGGATAAATGATAATTGATTTCCTAATTATTATTTTAATTTTGGCTTGGAGAATTTAATGTTTTGGTGAGGCTGTGTTGTCTTAATATGGGGGACCGATGGTGGTTTGAGGGGTTGTCCTGGCGACGCCAATCTCTCCCCCATCCCCAACACTGACTGATCATTCACATGATCCGTCGTTGTTGGTTGACATCCTTTCTGACCAATTACATATCCTCCTTGTAGCCTGCCTCAGTGGGTTGATAAGGCGCTGAAGTATGCGACCATTTATGTAAAATTACGTTGGTTGCTGTTTGGCAGTGTCCTAGACCCTATTCATCAGCGTATTTACCTTATGACATTTGTTTCTTATAGTATTTGGCTCCTTATATCTTTCTGATATCGATATACATAACTATGAGCATGTATCGACTGATTTGCAGCCACTGTTGCGGTCTGGACATGCGCACATTATGTGTGAGGCTGTTCCGACCATCTTTGTTGAGGATTTCATTCAGTATCCGGACGCCGGCAGGATCGCGATATTTGATCCTCCCGCGCATGCGCGGTAGGAGAATGGGAACGCCGCTGAACATGCGATGCAAATTGCATACAGTTGCACAGCTGACAGTGAGTTATTTTAATTTCACTTAGTTATTGGATCACCTGCACTCATTAGCATCTTTTCTATGTAACACAGGAATGCTGTATTCTATATCTATGTTTTTATATGCATCGTATCTGTCAAAATGTGGCGGTTTTCTATATGTATTTTCATATTCACAGGTATCACCATATTCATGTTTTTTGTCTATATACTTTCAATTGATGTTAATCATTTGTTGATCAATGTCTCTATATATCACATGCTTGTAGCACATGTGCAGTAGGCTTGATAAAGACAGCAATGAGCTGTTGAAACGTCGCTTCATTTTTTTTGGGTCAATAAACCACACGTTTTCTTTAATTATTGGAGTGCTGCTGGCTTTTTTTCTTCTACAATAACCATATACACAGTATGTAAGCTACATTTACCCTAAACACACTATATAGACAACAATAACCATATACACAGTATGTAAGCTACATTTACCCTAAACATACTATATAGACTACAATAACCATATACGCAGTATGTAAGCTACATTTACCCTAAACACACTATATAGACTACACTTTCCCCATATACACCCTATATAGTCTACACTTACCCCATATACATAGCTTATAGATTACACGTACCCTATATACACACACTATTAAGACTAGAATTACTCTATATACATGCAGTTCTACTGAGGTGGGTTTCCCATTTCTATGGGTATGTATATATTATGTTACTATCAGTGTGAGGGACTTTTCGTGCTGTTTGGTAGGGGTATTATAGTATACTTATGTCTGCACACTCTGACCATATGCAAACCTTTGGTGTGGGGATACTGAATATTGCCTTATGATGCACTAGTATCTACAATTACCTCTATTTGATTGTTTGTGATCGTTGGTCAGCGTTTGGCTAAGATGTGTGTAATTTATATGCATATTGTTTTGTATTTGTACGTACCAGGCATAGTGAACTATTTGCTAATTCCCTCATGCAGTATTTATATTCATACTCAGTCACCTCAGGTGTATACCACACTTTATTCTTGATGTCTTTTGTCTCACTTTTAAATAATGTTTTGTACATGTTTTTGAATAAAAAATATACCATATACTTGGAGCCTGTTTAGACTTAGTTTTTTTTCTTTTTATGTTGATGTCTTTGGATTATGCTGAGTGAGCTTGTTGGGGGTTTGTTACATTGCCTAGTATTGGCTGATTTTGTGTAACCTGTATATTTAATTACTCTATATACACACTATATAGTCTACACTTACCCTATAAACACTCTATATCTATTACACTTACCCTATAAAAACACTATATAGACTATAGACACCTATATACACTATATAGATTATACTTACCCTATCTATACACACTACATAGACTACATTTACCCTATACAAACTCTATAGACTATACTTGCCCTATACAAACACTATGTAGATTATATTTACGCTATACACATAATATATGAACTATACTAACTCTATACACACTATATAGACTACACTAACCCAGGGGCGAACTTACAATTTAAAGTGGTCCTGGAAAAAACTTAAAATGGCCTCATGTTGCAGACAGGTCCAGATTTAAAGAAAGTGGGGCTAACAAAAGTAGGCAGGGACAGCAATACCACAGAAGGACAGTATAGTGTGCAGCACAATATACTGCTCCAGCAGAACCAAGTACCACAGTGAAGCACAATATACTGTGCTATCCCAGCAGAATGAGGCAGTATATTGTGCTGCACTGTGGTATTTGGTTCTGCAACAAAACCAAATACCAATACGTAGTACAATACACTGCCTCAGCAGAACCAAATACCATGTGGGCCCTTGGGCGATAAATCCCAGTGGGCCCCCTTGAGGCATTTTTTTACATTTACATGTCCCCCTGTGGCTACCACATGGTATAATGACCCCCAGTGGCCCCAATACAGTATAATGACCACTAGTGGCCCTTCACACAGTATAATGACCCCCCAATGCCCCCCCCCCACACTGTATAATGACCCCCAGTGACCCCACACACAGTATAATGACCCCACAGCGGCTCTCCATTCAGAATAATAACCTCCAGTCGCCTCCATTCAGAATAATGACCCCCAGTAGCCCCCACACTGGGGGAATACTGTATGGAGGGGTCACTGGGGGGTCATTATACTGTATGGTGGTCACTGGGGGTCATTATATTGAATGGGGGCTCTGGGGGTCATTATGCTGAATGGAGGGTCATTGGGGATCATTATACTAAATGGGGGACCCTGGGGGTCATTATACTATGTAAAGGGCCCTCACAGTATAATGACACCACAGTGGCCCTCCATTCAGAATAATGACCCCCAGTCGCCCCCACACTGGGGGTTATACTGTATAGAGGGGGCACTGGGGGTCATTATATTGAATGGGGGCTCTGGTGGTCATTATACTAAATGGAGGGTCAATGGGGGTCATTATACTAAATGGGGGGCATTATATTGTGTAAGGGGCCCTCACAGTGTAATGATCCCCCAGTGGCCCCCTCACATACCTATCATTGCTGGAGCGCAGGGGAGCCAACGGTCCTGTCATTCACTAACCGCAGCTCCCTGCGCTCTTTCTCTCCTCAGGCCTGCTGCAGCAGTGAGACACACGTCATGACGTCACCGCTGGGCTGGGCCTGGAGGAGAGAAGGAGATGTGCAGTGATGTAGCTAGAACTGACTAGACCCCCAGTGGGTCTGATGTATAGGTTTGATGTATACAAATGTGCAGCACTCCACGTTTTTGTATCCTGCAGAGTCCAGTAAAATATGCATACGTTAATGTTTATGTTTTTTTTCAATGGAACTGTATGGTGAACGGACGCCACTGTACGACATCAGTCTGAGGTATCTGTACATTTATGGTATACATTAAATGGATGGCACAAATAGGATGTGAACCCAGCCTTAGTGTCAGAATAAGCACCAGTACACAGCGGAGCAGCGTGGCGGAGAGGGGAGGTCGCCATGTACTGACAGAGCGCTACCTGGTCCTGGTGGTCAGGGATGAGGACTGTGTTTCCCAGGTATAATTTATCTATTGGGAAATACAGGGCACAGTATAATACACTAGAATCTATATAATATAAAGATATTAGCTCTACCCCCGAATAATAATACAATTAGGTGATCATTTATTATATAGAAATACGTCTATATTAGGCATATTTCTGACACAGATGTGGCACAAAGGTCCTTAGCACCGCAATCTGTATCTTTTAACGCTCATGCCAGGTCTAAAAAAAGTGGCGTGGGCAGGGAAAGAGATACAGTTATTGCCATACAGTTATTGGATACCACCACCATACAGTGACCGGATAAAAGGGTATAAGAGGGCACAGTACAGGGAATGACTAGGGTGTGGTAAGAGAGCACAATGCAGGGTATAAAGGGGCACAGTACAGAGTGAGGGGCACAGTACTGGGTGGGGGGCACAGTCACATGACCCTGTGATGTTAGAAGGTCCTTATGGTGAATGCAGTTCAGAAGCCACCATTATGAGATGCAGAGGAGTGAGACAGGGGCCCTGGATGGACAAGAGGGGTGGACACAGCAAGTAGGTGGAAGGGGCTCTGAGGGGGATCCATACAACAAGTAGTGGCAGGAGTTCTGTGCAGGGCAGCAATAGGAGATAGGAGGGTGGAACAGGAGCTCTGGATACATTAGGGAGGAAAGGAGACAGCAGGGGCTCCATGAGGATGAAATAGGACAGGATATGGGGGGGGGGACAGGTGTCATGTAGGCAAACTGCTTAATGAAACAGTAAAACAACTAAATAGCATGAAGCAGCATCCAGCAGCAGATTGAAGAGTTCCTCCCCCCTCCTGTCCCACAGAGAAGAGACAGTCACAGTGCAGATTCACTGACAACCTGTGTTCACACTTCTGCTCCAGCCCTTCACAGTGCAGACTCACTGACAACCTGTGTTCACACTTCTGCTCCAGCCCTTCACAGTGCAGACTCACTGACAACCTGTGTTCACACTTCTGCTCCAGCCCTGCCGGTCTCTCTCCTCAGGCAGCATGTCCTGTGTAGAAGGGGCGTGTCTGAGTCTCTGCAGCAGCCGGACTCATGTGACTCAGAGGGCCCACCAAAGGGGTACTGCGTAAGTGAAATGACAGCAATGAGAGCTTCCATCTGTATTGATGGAAGTGCTCATAGCAGCTCAGTGGGCCCCCCAGGAGCATTGGGCACGAGCACTTGCCCGAGTTTGCTGGGTTATGACGCTGGTCCTGGGATCACCCATAATGCCATGCAGACAGCCAATCAGCAGAAAGCCAGCCTCTGTCCTATAAAAAGTCTCCTCCTGCCCTGTCTCTGCCATTTTACAGTGAACTTAGTGCAGGGAGAGACATCGCAGGCACTAGGGACAGTGTTTAGAAAATACTTCAGTCACCAAATATTACTATTGAGCAGTTCGGGGACAGATTATTCATAGTGTAGGGATATAATAGGGAGGCATTATTCACACTATAGGGAGAGTGTAAAGCCTGGGTATTAGGAGCTATTATATTACACCTTGCTGCACTAATTAAAAAGTGATCTAATACTACAGATTTTAGGGTGTTTAATTAGTTTTTCGATATACATCCATTCATCCTTGTTTCAGGGGTGAAATTGCAGCCTGACACTACTGCTCTTTTACCCTTACAGTTACTGTACAGTATGTCTGACAGTCAGGTGACAGGCCCTTCTAAGGGAATGGGCAGTGGCCAAAATGTTTCTGGAGCTGGCAGAAGAAGCAGCAGAATAAGAGGGGGGTGGGGGTGGTAGCAGCAGTTGCAACGACAGACAAGAGCTGCCTGTGTCATCCAGCGTTCGTGTTTTGACCAGCAACCCAGCAGTCCTTGAATGGTTGACTCTGTATTCTACCTCATCTCAAGTGACATCAGACACCCCCAGCCAGGAGTCGGTGACACTTAGTTGGCATTGCCCGGGAACAAGTCCTGTGCCCCCACATGTCCTCAACCTGCCTCTTTCATTTTCTGTTCCTTCTGCTCGGGAAGTATTGTATGCCATCGGCTTGGCTTTTTAGTGAGGTTGAGCTTCTAGTGGCCGTAAGTCTGCAGGGTGGCAGCAGTGTGAGGTCTGGAGCCAAATGTGCCCGAGGTAGACTGTTTGCTACGCAGGAGCCTACCTTTCCGGAAAGAACTAGTGGTGCACTGGTTTGCGGAGGCAGCAGCAGCAGGCAGTCAGCACGGAGTGGTGGGGGGAAAATGCCATACTCAGCAGTGCGGGAATTTTTCATCAAGACACTGGAGGATGTCAGCGTGGCCATTTGTAGAATCTGTGGGCAGAAGGTAAAGCGTGGCCAAGGTGCCAATGTTGGCACCATGGCCCTGTGTCAACACATGCAGCATCACCATAAAGTGGCCTAGGAATACCTTGGCGCTAATGTAGTGGTACAGCCTCACGCAACAACCACTGCATTACCCAGTGGCCCACACCCCTTCTCCACCACCTCAGCAGAAGGGAGCTGTTTCCTTCCCATCATCTACTGGTCCTGATACTCCTGCTCCTCCTCCTCCTAGGCACATATAGCAGAGCTGGAGAGGGTTCAAAGGAGGGCAACTAAAGTAATAACTGGAATGGGTGGAGTACAGTACCCTGAAAGATAATCAAAATTAGGGTTATTTAATTCAGAAAAAAGACGACTGAGGGGAGATCTAATAACTATGTATAAATATATCAGGGGTCAGTACAGAGATCTCTCCCATCATCTATTTATCTCCAGGACTGTGACGAGAATACATTCTCTGCGTCTGAAGGGAAGAATCTTTGTACACAAACATAGAAGAGGATTCTTTATGGTAAGATCAGTGAGACTAAGGAACTCTCTGCCTGTGGAGGTGGTGATGGTAAGTTCACTAAAAGAGTTCAAGAGGAGCCTAGATATATTTCTGAAGTGTAATAATATCAAAGATTATAACTACTAAAGAGGGGAAGTTGATCCAGAGAGTTCTTCTAATTGCCTGATTGGAGTTGGGAAGGAATTTTTTTTCCCCTTAAGTGGGGAAAATTGTCTTCTACCTCACAGGGTTTTTTATGTCTTCCTCTGGATCAACTTGCAGGATAACAGGCTGAACTAGATGGACAAATGTCTTTTTTTCAGCCTTATAAACTACAGTATGTTACTATGTTACTCCTCGTCACTTGTTTCTTCAGCAATTGATCACCGAGGCGATTGCAAAAAGACAACAGTATGTGTGCCCTCATCCAATGGCTCAGAAGCTGAACGTGCTCCTGGCACTACAGTTTCTGCTTTTCCATGTGGTGTAGTCTGCACCTTTCAGAGAACTGATAGCTTGTGCCGAGCCAAGGTGAAGAATCCCAAGCTGTCATTACTTCTCCACGTTCTCAAGCTGTGAGTCCTGCGCCAATGTCCTCCTCTGCCTACTCATCCTCCACCTTGTCCTCAGCATCCATTGCAGGCACAATTCGGAGTGCTACTTCAGCATACCACCTGTGCAGAGCATGGTGGTGTCACGCTGTTCTGCACCTGGTTTGCCTGGGTGAACAGAGTCACACCGGGGAGGAATTGCTCTGCATCCTTCAAGAGGAAAACGAATCCTGGCTGTCTCCTCGCCAACTTAAAATCTGTGACTGACAGTAGTGTGGCATCAGAGCAGGTGTTTAGTGCGGTGGGGGGCATAGTTACCCCAAGGAGAACTCACCTTTCCACTCAAAATGTGAAGAGACTGACCTTTGTGAAGATGAATCAGGTGTGGATCAGCCAGAATTTCCACACACCAGTGCCTGATGCATCAGACTAGATCAGGGGTCAGCAACCTTCGGCACTCCAGCTGTTGTGAAACTACAATTCCCAGCATGATCCATTCATTTCTGTGAGAGTTCTTAGTAGAGTCAGTATGCATGCTGGGAGTTGTAATTTTACAACAGCTGGAGTGCCTGAGGTTTCCTAACCCTGCACTAGATCATTCTGGGTTTCTTCTGGCCACCTGCTTTACCCACTATTCTGATACTGCCACCCGCCTAATGTCCCACATCCGCTGTCTCTGTTGCCATGTTTTCCTACTGCCACCCACCATCTTGTACTGTTACTGACACTGCTGTTGCCCCCCACCATCTCCACTCTGTCACTGGGCTACTATGTAGACTCCTCATGCAGTTTTCACCATCACCACTCTGTGACTGACCACTATGTTGACTCCTCATGCGGTTTCCACCCTCCCCATAATGTAACTGGGCCACTGTGTTCCCTCCTTATGCAGTTGCCACCTCACCACTCTGTGACTGGGCCATTGGGTTGACTCCTCATGTGGTTGCCACTCTCACCACTCTGTGACTGTCACGATCATTGTGGGGGAAAACTGCACACTAAACACAGGAGGGAAGGGGAACAGTAACTGGGCCTGGAAACTAGGGAAGAAACAAGTCACCTCCTAAACAACCCTAATCCGGGCCCTAACTACCTTTCAATATGAATAGACCTTGAAGGTAGGAATATTCATATGCAGGATACCTAGGCTCTTATATACCTATAAGGCCCTGGTATGAGGTAAGGACCAGAGACAACCCATTCCTCCCCAGATGGACGAATGGAAGTCTCTGTCTCAGGCCCAGATACAAACAACAGGGAATATAACAAACACAAAACAATAAGAACAGACAAGACTTATCTGAAAGTAGAAAATTGGCAACTCCAGAAGCACCACAGAGTAAAACCTACCAGCTAGTGAAAAGGCAGGAAGAAAATCTATAAACCGCACCTCCAAGAGTGAGAAGCTGCTACTTATAAGAAAGGTAGTTTACCAACAAGCAACACCTGAAGCAAGGGGTGTGGCATTCACCAAAAAACAGACACAATAAGATCCACAGTGAACTTGTCAATTTAACCCACGAGTTTCCAGTCTCTCCGATGTCCTGGTACCTGCCACAGGAACGTCCGTGACAGTGACTGACCACAATGTTGATTCCTCATGTGGTTGCCACCCTCAACACTCTGTGACTGACCACTATATTGACTCTTCATGCGGTTACCACCTTATTACTCTGTGACTGGGCCATTGTGTTGACTCCTTATACGGTTGCCAACCTCCCCATACTGTAACTGGGCCACTGTATTGATTCCTCATGCGGTTGCCACCCTCCCCACACTATGATGGGGCCACTATTGTCCCTGTTTGGCCTTGTTGACATCACCATTTATTTTATCCTTCTTCTGATCTATCAGAAGGACGGAAAAATGATAAACACAATGGATCCTGTATTTGGAGCATCCGTAAGGCCTGTATCAAACAGTCCCTATTTTGCATCAGAATACGCTCATGTTTGGAAGCCAAAGGCAGGAGTAGGTACAAAACACAGAAGACATGCAAATATTTCATTCATGTGTCATCTCTGTTTTGGATACACTTCAGTTTTTTTCTTTGGCCTTAGCAATACTGATGGATTACTAACCAAATGCTGACCATGTGAACGTGGATGCTCATAAGACAGGATCAGTTTTTTGGGGGTTGTTCTTATGACGGATCAGAAGAAGGGCAAAATAAACAGTGACGTCAACACAAACTTACTGCTGACACCCTCTTCAGTCAGGGGGGCACTACTTGTATCAGCGTGTAACACAACAGGTTATGTAGAAATCTACGTGGGATCAGCTGACGACGGTGTAAAAGGAGTGCGCTTATTCACTCCATAATACAATCTTGGGCCACTGCATGGTTCTTTATATCTGACGCTAACATTGACCTATAAGGATAAGTTCACACTTGAGTTATTTGGTCAGTTTTGGTCCCGTAACTGACTAAATAAGTGTGAAGTGATTCTTAGAGTGACGCCTGTCACAGATGCAAAGTAACTGTTTTACTACCACAGCAGACTACCTATGCATGTTTCTGCAATGCACAGTGTTGTACTCCAATATACACTGCGTGCAGAATTATTAGGCAAATTAGTATTTTGACCACATCATCCTCTTTATGCATGTTGTCTTACTCCAAGCTGTATAGGCTCGAAAGCCTACTACCAATTAAGCATATTAGGTGATGTGCATCTCTGTAATGAGAAGGGGTGTGGTCTAATGACATCAACACCCTATATCAGGTGTACATAATTATTAGGCAACTTCCTTTCCTTTGGCAAAATGGGTCAAAAAAAGGACCTGACAGGCTCAGAAAAGTCAAAAATAGTGAGATATCTTGCAGAGGGATGCAGCACTCTTAAAATTGCAAAGCTTCTGAAGCGTGATCATTGAACAATCAAGCGTTTCATTCAAAATAGTCAACAGGGTCGCAAGAAGCGTCTGGAAAAACCAAGGCGCAAAATAACTGCCCATGAACTGAGAAAAGTCAAGCGTGCAGCTGCCAAGATGCCACTTGCCACCAGTTTGGCCATATTTCAGAGCTGCAACATCACTGGAGTGCCCAAAAGCACAAGGTGTGCAATACTCAGAGACATGGCCAAGGTAAGAAAGGCTGAAAGACGACCACCACTGAACAAGACACACAAGCTGAAACGTCAAGACTGGGCCAAGAAATATCTCAAGACTGATTTTTCTAAGGTTTTATGGACTGATGAAATGAGAGTGAGTCTTGATGGGCCAGATGGATGGGCCCGTGGCTGGATTGGTAAAGGGCAGAGAGCTCCAGTCCGACTCAGACGCCAGCAAGGTGGAGGTGGAGTACTGGTTTGGGCTGGTATCATCAAAGATGAGCTTGTGGGGCCTTTTCGGGTTGAGGATGGAGTCAAGCTCAACTCCCAGTCCTACTGCCAGTTTCTGGAAGACACCTTCTTCAAGCAGTGGTACAGGAAGAAGTCTGCATCCTTCAAGAAAAACATGATTTTCATGCAGGACAATGCTCCATCACACGCGTCCAAGTACTCCACAGCGTGGCTGGCAAGAAAGGGTATAAAAGAAGAAAATCTAATGACATGGCCTCCTTGTTCACCTAATCTGAACCCCATTGAGAACCTGTGGTCCATCATCAAATGTGAGATTTACAAGGAGGGAAAACAGTACACCTCTCTGAACAGTGTCTGGGAGGCTGTGGTTGCTGTTGCACGCAATGTTGATGGTGAACAGATCAAAACACTGACAGAATCCATGGATGGCAGGCTTTTGAGTGTCCTTGCAAAGAAAGGTGGCTATATTGGTCACTGATTTGTTTTTGTTTTGTTTTTGAATGTCAGAAATGTATATTTGTGAATGTTGAGATGTTATATTGGTTTCACTGGTAAAAATAAATAATTGAAATGGGTATATATTTGTTTTTTGTTAAGTTGCCTAATAATTATGCACAGTAATAGTCACCTGCACACACAGATATCCCCCTAAAATAGCTAAAACTAAAAACAAACTAAAAACTACTTCCAAAAATATTCAGCTTTGATATTAATGAGTTTTTTGGGTTCATTGAGAACATGGTTGTTGTTCAATAATAAAATTAATCCGCAAAAATACAACTTGCCTAATAATTCTGCACTCCCTGTACAGGCTCTCTGTAGCAGGGAAATAGCTGAGTTTTAACGCGATTCTTCACGAAAAAATTCAGATTAAAAAAAATCTTTCTGGAAAATTCATCGCACCGTCCATAATTCGCTCATCTCTATTTATATATTATTTATTGTAGTATAGCCTTTTATTATGGATTAAGTGAGAGAGAGAAAATATAACAGAAAAAATAGTTTATGTAAGTCTCCCCTGGGACTTGAACCATTTAGCAGTAAGCTATAGGATTATCACATAGAGATACATGTTTTTTCTATGCTTGTAAGCTAACGCATACTACTAGTGTCTTTATAATGATAAACTGTATTCTGTCTGTGGATAAAGCAGTAATACGTATGTTAGCTTTCTGAGCAGATGTCGGTGTGATGAAGCTATAGTACACAGCAGGGGCGTCGTTAGGTCAAAACATTCACGGCTGGAGCCCCGGATATTTTGTCCAGTGCCCCGAATGTTTATGCTGGTGGTATTTTTTTATTTTTTTGTATTAGGCTATTCCTAACTATCTGTGCAATCCCACAGATCATCCACCATCCCCCCTTGTACTTGTTCCGCTACTTGCAGGCTGCACGGGCATGAGTTCAGACCTTCAGTCACTTCGGTCCGCAATTCTGTTCTGCGGCGCGTGATCCCGCGAGACCCGCCGCCGGAGGTCACGGGTCTCGCAGGATCAGGCTCCGCAGAACAGAATTGCGGACTGAAGTGACTGAAGTTCTGAACTCATACACGCACAGCCTGCAAGTAGCAGAACAAGTACAAGGAGGGTTGATGGGTTCCAACTTCTGTGATTAGTTTATAGGGGGGGGTTTGCTTAATTTTAAATTAGGCTGACCATAGGTTAGGATGATCTGTGGGATTGCCCAGATGGCTAGGCCCTTCACTGTAGTTAGTTATTAACCCCTTTCAGCAGTCCCCCATTCACTGAAGGGGGGACTGCTGAAAGGGGTTAATAACTACTGTGAAGGGCCCCCCCCCGGTAGCTATGAGGGCGTGGCTTCATTGGGTGGCGGCGTGGCTTCACATGGGCTTGTGCCCCGGATGTCTTCAAACCCTAGCAACGCCCCTGGTACACAGAGTGTATGATATGTAGATGCTAGAACACAGCTCTGCTCTTCCCATGCTGTTGTCTAGCCCTGTCAATTAAGAGGAGGGGGTGTTACAAAGCAGTGCTCAAATGGTTCCAGCCCTGACTCCTGGTGCTCCAAATTGCTAATTTGTATATGGATAAAATGCAGCTATATCTGCAGCTGCTTAGCATACAGCCAAAAGAAAGGTATAGTTTTAATCAGCATGCCAGGTAGTATGCCTGGTTTAATAGGGTTGATCCAGATGACAAAGCCGCTTTAATCATGTAGTGAAAATTATATATATTTTCTAATTCTATCAAAAAATTATAACAGATCAGAATTATAATCTGTTTCTTTAAAGAGTAACTAAACCTTTGCATCAACTTTTAATATGATGTCCCTAATGCCCTAAAAAACCTTTTTCTACAGTATTATACTTTATTTATCAATTTTGTATTTTTCTTAGTCTTTTCCCTCCCTAAAGCGCACCACTCCCTCTTCTGCCTGCTCCACTAAGCTAAGAGCTGACATGCAGTTATCTTAGCTTAGCGGAGCAAGCAGAAGCAGGACCCCGCTCCGCTCAGCTAATCCTGGCATAGCACATGGTTACAGGGTACCCATGTGCTATGCCAGGAGTTAGTAAACCTCCGGGGGGCATGGGCAGCAGCCGCAATATGAGCTCCTGCCTGTACTCATAGTGCTGCTGCGGCCCCATTCATAAATTTTACAGCCCCTACTCCGTACACCTCTGAGCTGTCAGCGGTGTACAGAGAACTACGTTTTAAGTGCACAGGGAAAAGACTAAGAAAAATACAAAATTAATAAATAATATATTAAAATAAAAGTATATTAGAAAGAAAAAATTAGGGTATTAGGGACATCTTATTAAAAGTTGATGCAAAGGTTTAGTTACCCTTTAAATAGTTTTAATTGGTATAATAAATATCAGTATGAAGGGAAAAAAGGTGCTCGGGCTTCTATAAAGAAATTTCTTATTGTAGTATGTCCAGTTATCTTTCAGTTTTTTGTTGTTGTTTTTTTACATTTTCTCTCTGGGGCCCTATGATTTCTATATCTGACCCTCCTTTAGATATTCTCTCCTATCTTTTGGATGGGCCCTGCACACAATAGAGGTTGTCAGTATTAGCACGTACATTTGTTAGGAGGCTGCCAACTTGTGATCTGACATCCAGGTTTACCAACACTATAAGACAACTCATAAATGCTGATTTAGATACAGTATATCAAGCATGTATGTATGTTATGGACACTGGTCAGCCTTAACACTGGGTACTACACTGTAAACTATGATACACTTTGGGGCACATTTTTTAAGACCAACGTTTAAGCCCCATAGCTGGCAGAGGATCCGCCAAAGTTATGAAGAGGCGCTGGCCTCTCCATGACTTCGGCGCATCACGCGCCAGTTTTAAATGTAAGACAGCTTTCGAGCTGTTTTACATTTAGACCATTTTCTATGCCTAAAACAGGCATAGAAAATGATGAGTGAGACGGGCCTGCTGGCGTGAGCAGGGTAGATTAGCAGATAGTGGCGGAACTAGCCATTGTGCTGTCATCTGCGCCTGAAATACACCTAATTTAGGTGGATTTCAGATTTATAGATAAATGACCCGCTTTGTATTTTGTTACCCTTCTATCATACTTCATGCTACAGTAGCTCTCCAGTAAGGTTGGACTAGGAGTGTAGCTTTAGGGGAAGGCCATCATGAGGATGGTTTGGGTGTGAGGGCCAGCATAGGAAGGGTTAAGAGTAGAGGCAGTGGGGAAGGGAGGAGTTTTGTCATGGTAACGGGGGGAGTGGGGGTGGCTAACAGCCGAAAAGGAGAAGTATACGTGCGGAGGGGCCATTCGGGTGAAGCCAGGCGAACGAGGGCAGGAGACGATGTCGGCGCCTGACATGTCTATGGAAGATTTACGGCTCCGGCGGGAGGCTGAGGTGCGGGGGCCTGGCTGCCTTCGGGAGCAGGTCAGGGGTTGTTGGTCTGAACCTGCTGCAGAGGCTGTCCCCATGGATGGGGTGCCCGGCCGCGTCGGGGTCACCCGCTGGCGTGCCTGAGCCCTGAATGCACCCCCAGGGTCCGGCGGCGAGTTAGGAGCTCCTCAAGGGACCCTCCACGCCAGGGAGTTCCCGTGCTGCCTACCGTGAGGTGCTCCCGCCGCGGGAGGAATCCGATCATGCGGCGGGACCCGGAGCAGAGTGGGACGCCCCCTCCCCCACTCTCTGCGGCACATGCGGCGGAATCAGGACCAGGATCGGTGGGCGGGCCTGGCTTACCTGCCGACTGGCGGTCCACTCAGCGGGAGCAGCATGTCCAGGAGGCGCGGGCTACGCAGAGAGAGGTGGAAGACCTGCGCAGGCCCAGAATAGCAGTTGAAGGGGAAGAGGGATCCATCACGTGGCAGTAGTCATGTTGCCATGCTGTAGGCCTGCCAGTGTCGTCCAGAGGGTATCCCAGGTTGTCCAGGATTAGAGGCCATCAACTTCCAGGAGTAGCACAGCAGGAGTTTCTGATCATCTGGAGTCCGTACCTGCGGCAGCGGGCGTCACAGCACCCGCGATGCCTGATGAGACATCATGGGTCCCCTCTTTAGTTCAGGGTTTCTCCCCGTTTGGTGTCGGTGGCGGAATGGTCACGGGCGATTTAGGCAGGGGTTTAGGTCAGTTCTTGGGGGGACAGCCGGGATGGTTATCTAGTCTTGGGACGGTTTGGGGGTCACCGTTGCCGGCCTGGGGGCTGGTGCAGGGGACAGGGGCAGGGTCAGTGGGGGGTGCAGTGTCATTGACATCGGTGGAGACGCAAGCCGGGGGGGAAGAGTAGGGTCTTAGGTTAGAAGATAGGGCGCGTGGCGAAGTGTATGTGTGCTTTGAAGGCCCATTGGGGCCCACTTGAAGCAGGAGGTAAAAGATAAAATTTGGAAAGGGGAATATGTGGAAATATTTTCATTGCTTCCCTTGAAACGAATAAATTTTGGTAGAAGTAAGAGGGACGACGGGAAAAAAGAGGATGATGAAAAGTGGCGGTATCGGTTAATTCCGCGCAGGTTTAACAATTGGCTGCCGGTGTTCGCTATACTAACGAGCGTCATTTGTGAAAGGTCCTCGGAATGCTGTTCTGCATTATTCTGTTACCAGGATGCTATAGGGAAGGCGTATCGGGTTTACGGCGGGGTTGGTTGGCTCCGCTATGATGAACAGTTCCGACAACGTAAGGCGGTGAGGCCGGATATTAGGTGGGATCACAAGTAGGGATGAGCGAACCCGAACTGTATAGTTCGGGTTCGTACCGAATTTTGGGGTGTCCGTGACACGGACCCGAACCCGAACATTTTCGTAAAAGTCTGGGTTCGGGTTCGGTGTTCGGCGCTTTCTTGGTGCTTTTTGAAAGGCTGCAAAGCAGCCAATCAACAAGCGTCATACTACTTGCCCCAAGAGGCCAGTGCAGCATGTGACCCAGCCTCTATATAAGCTTTAGTCACGTTGCGCTGCACGTCACTCTGCTGATTCAAGCATAGGGAGAGGTTGCAGCTGCGATGTTAGGGTGAGATTAGGCAGATTAACTCCTCCAAAAGACTTCATTCTGTGATCGATCTGCAGCTGTGGATCATTGAAGTGCTAATATTGACTTGCTCACTTTTTTGAGGCTGCCCAGAGCGTTTTTAGATCACTTTTTTTCTGGGGTGATCGGCGGCCATTTTGTGACTTGTGGTGCGCCAGCACAAGCTATCACCAAGTGTATTTAACCATAAATAGTGTGGTTATTTTGTGCTATATCCTACATCAGCTGCAGGCTGAGCCTGTGTCACCGAAGTGCATTTAACCATCAACAGTCTGGTTATTTTTTGGCCATATACTACATCAGCTGCAGGCTGAGCCTGTGTCACCGAAGTGCATTTAACCATCAACAGTCTGGTTATTTTTTGGCCATATACTACATCTGGTGCAGGCTGAGCCTGTGTCACCCAAATGCATTTAACCATCAACAGTGTGGTTATTTTTGGCCATATACTACATCAGGGGCAAGTTGAGCCTGTCACCCAGCGCCTAAAAAATAGACCTGACATTTCTATTCAACCAAATCTGTACTGTTTTAGCTGGTCAAGTTATTTGTAGTGACCGTAAAAGCAGACTTTTTGTTCTGGGTTGAAAAACTATTCCCAAATTTGCCATTCTCAAAATAACTAGTTTCTGGTATATGAGGCCTACTTGAAATCTATCCCAAAAAGGATATCTTACATTGAAGGTGCTGATAATGTCATTCAGAAAAAACTAAGACACACGCTACCGTGCAGATAGAAGTCTGATTCTGTGATTAAACCTATACCTGTCACACAGCGCAAAAAAAAACAGGCCTGACATTTCTATTCAACCAAATCTGTACTGTTTTAGCTGGTCAAGTTATTTGTAGTGACCGTAAAAGCACATTTTTTGTTCTGGGTTGAAAAACTATTCCCAAATTTGCCATTTTCAAAATAACTAGTTTCTGCTATATGAGGCCTACTTGAAATCTATCCCAAAAAGGATATCTTACATTGAAGGTGCTGATAGTGTCATTCAGAAAAACCTAAGACACACGCTACCGTGCAGATAGAAGTCTGATTCCGTGATTAAACCTATACCTGTCACACAGCGCAAAGAAAAACAGGCCTCACATTTCTATTCAACCAAATCTGTACTGTTTTAGCTGGTCAAGTTATTTGTAGTGACCGTAAAAGCACATTTTTTGTTCTGGGTTGAAAAACTATTCCCAAATTTGCCATTCTCAAAATAACTAGTTTCTGCTATATGAGGCCTACTTGAAATCTATCCCAAAAAGGATATCTTACATTGAAGGTGCTGATAGTGTCATTCAGAAAAACCTAAGACACACGCTACCGTGCAGATAGAAGTCTGATTCTGGGATTAAACCTATACCTGTCACACAGCGCAAAAAAAAACAGGCCTCACATTTCTATTCAACCAAATCTGTACTGTTTTAGCTGGTCAAGTTATTTGTAGTGACCGTAAAAGCACATTTTTTGTTCTGGGTTGAAAAACTA
This sequence comes from Bufo bufo, assembly GCF_905171765.1. Classification (NCBI taxonomy): domain Eukaryota; kingdom Metazoa; phylum Chordata; class Amphibia; order Anura; family Bufonidae; genus Bufo; species Bufo bufo. Next base: position 178,996,666 of record NC_053389.1, read on the forward strand.
TTCCCAAATTTGCCATTCTCAAAATAACTAGTTTCTGGTATTTGAGGTCTACTTGAAATCTATCCCAAAAAGGATATCTTACATTGAAGGTGCTGATAGTGTCATTCAGAAAAACCTAAGACACACGCTACCGTGCAGATAGAAGTCTGATTCTGTGATTAAACCTATACCTGTCACACAGCGCAAAAAAAAACAGGCCTCACATTTCTATTCAACCAAATCTGTACTGTTTTAGCTGGTCAAGATATTTGTAGTGACCGTAAAAGCAAATTTTTTGTTCTGGGTTGAAAAACTATTCCCAAATTTGCCATTCTCAAAATAACTAGTTTCTGGTATATGAGGTCTACTTGAAATCTATCCCAAAAAGGATATCTTACATTGAAGGTGCTGATAGTGTCATTCAGAAAAACCTAAGACACACGCTACCGTGCAGATAGAAGTCTGATTCTGTGATTAAACCTATACCTGTCACACAGCGCAAAAAAAAACAGGCCTCACATTTCTATTCAACCAAATCTGTACTGTTTTAGCTGGTCAAGTTATTTGTAGTGACCGTAAAAGCACATTTTTTGTTCTGGGTTGAAAAACTATTCCCAAATTTGCCATTCTCAAAATAACTAGTTTCTGGTATTTGAGGCCTACTTGAAATCTATCCCAAAAAGGATATCTTACATTAAAGGTGCTGATAGTGTCATTCAGAAAAACCTAAGACACACGCTACCGTGCAGATAGAAGTCTGATTCTGGGATTAAACCTATACCTGTCACACAGCGCAAAAAAAAACAGGCCTCACATTTCTATTCAACCAAATCTGTACTGTTTTAGCTGGTCAAGTTATTTGTAGTGACCGTAAAAGCACATTTTTTGTTCTGGGTTGAAAAACTATTCCCAAATTTGCCATTCTCAAAATAACTAGTTTCTGGTATATGAGGTCTACTTGAAATCTATCCCAAAAAGGATATCTTACATTGAAGGTGCTGATAGTGTCATTCAGAAAAACCTAAGACACACGCTACCGTGCAGATAGAAGTCTGATTCTGGGATTAAACCTATACCTGTCACACAGCGCAAAAAAAAACAGGCCTCACATTTCTATTCAACCAAATCTGTACTGTTTTAGCTGGTCAAGTTATTTGTAGTGACCGTAAAAGCACATTTTTTGTTCTGGGTTGAAAAACTATTCCCAAATATGCCATTCTCAAAATAACTAGTTTCTGGTATTTGAGGCCTACTTGAAATCTATCCCAAAAAGGATATCTTACATTAAAGGTGCTGATAGTGTCATTCAGAAAAACCTAAGACACACGCTACCGTGCAGATAGAAGTCTGATTCTGTGATTAAACCTATACCTGTCACACAGCGCAAAAAAAACAGGCCTCACATTTCTATTCAACCAAATCTGTACTGTTTTAGCTGGTCAAGTTATTTGTAGTGACCGTAAAAGCACATTTTTTGTTCTGGGTTGAAAAACTATTCCCAAATTTGCCATTCTCAAAATAACTAGTTTCTGGTATATGAGGTCTACTTGAAATCTATCCCAAAAAGGATATCTTACATTGAAGGTGCTGATAGTGTCATTCAGAAAAACCTAAGACACACGCTACCGTGCAGATAGAGGTCTGATTCTGTGATTAAACCTATACCTGTCACACAGCGCAAAAAAAAACAGGCCTCACATTTCTATTCAACCAAATCTGTACTGTTTTAGCTGGTCAAGTTATTTGTAGTGACCGTAAAAGCACATTTTTTGTTCTGGGTTGAAAAACTATTCCCAAATTTGCCATTCTCAAAATAACTAGTTTCTGGTATTTGAGGCCTACTTGAAATCTATCCCAAAAAGGATATCTTACATTGAAGGTGCTGATAGTGTCATTCAGAAAAACCTAAGACACACGCTACCGTGCAGATAGAAGTCTGATTCTGTGATTAAACCTATACCTGTCACACAGCGCAAAAAAAAACAGGCCTGACATTTTTATTCAACCAAATCTGTACTGTTTTAGCTGGTCAAGTTATTTGTAGTGACCGTAAAAGCAGATTTTTTGTTCTGGGTTGAAAAACTATTCCCAAATTTGCCATTCTCAAAATAACAAGTTTCTGGTATATGAGGTCTACTTGAAATCTATCCCAAAAAGGATATCTTACATTGAAGGTGCTGATAGTGTCATTCAGAAAAACCTAAGACACACGCTACCGTGCAGATAGAAGTCTGATTCTGTGATTAAACCTATACCTGTCACACAGCGCAAAAAAAAACAGGCCTCACATTTCTATTCAACCAAATCTGTACTGTTTTAGCTGGTCAAGTTATTTGTAGTGACAGTAAAAGCACATTTTTTGTTCTGGGTTGAAAAACTATTCCCAAATTTGCCATTCTCAAAATAACTAGTTTCTGGTATTTGAGGCCTACTTGAAATCTATCCCAAAAAGGATATCTTACATTGAAGGTGCTGATAGTGTCATTCAGAAAAACCTAAGACACACGCTACCGTGCAGATAGAAGTCTGATTCTGTGATTAAACCTATACCTGTCACACAGCGCAAAAAAAAACAGGCCTCACATTTCTATTCAACCAAATCTGTACTGTTTTAGTTGGTCAAGTTATTTGTAGTGACCGTAAAAGCAAATTTTTTGTTCTGGGTTGAAAAACTATTCCCAAATTTGCCATTCTCAAAATAACTAGTTTCTGGTATTTGAGGCCTACTTGAAATCTATCCCAAAAAGGATATCATACATTGAAGGTGCTGATAGTGTCATTCAGAAAAACCTAAGACACACGCTACCGTGCAGATAGAAGTCTAATTCTGTGATTAAACCTATACCTGTCCCACAGCGCAAAAAAAAAACAGGCCTCACATTTCTATTCAACCAAATCTGTACTGTTTTAGCTGGTCAAGTTATTTGTAGTGACCGTAAAAGCACATTTTTTGTTCTGGGTTGAAAAACTATTCCCAAATTTGCCATTCTCAAAATAACTAGTTTCTGGTATATGAGGCCTACTTGAAATCTATCCCAAAAAGGATATCTTACATTGAAGGTGCTGATAGTGTCATTCAGAAAAACCTAAGACACACGCTACCGTGCAAATAGAAGTCTAATTCTGTGATTAAACCTATACCTGTCACACAGCGCAAAAACAAAAACAGGCCTCACATTTCTATTCAACCAAATCTGTACTGTTTTAGCTGGTCAAGTTATTTGTAGTGACCGTAAAAGCACACTTTTTGTTCTGGGTTGAAAAACTATTCCCAAATTTGCCATTCTCAAAATTGTGGTGAACGGGAACAATGAGGAAAACATCTAATAAGGGACGCGGACGTGGACATGGTCGTGGTGGTGTTAGTGGACCCTCTGGTGCTGGGAGAGGACGTGGCCGTTCTGCCACAGCCACACGTCCTAGTGAACCAAGTACCTCAGGTCCCAGTAGCCAGCAGAATTTACAGCGATATTTGGTGGGGCCCAATGCCGTTCTAAGGATGGTAAGGCCTGAGCAGGTACAGGCATTAGTCAATTGGGTGGCCGACAGTGGATCCAGCACGTTCACATTATCTCCCACCCAGTCTTCTGCAGAAAGCGAACAGATGGCGCATGAAAACCAAGCCCATCGGTCTGTCACATCACCCCCATGCATATCAGGGAAACTGTCTGAGCCTCAAGTTATGCAGCAGTCTCTTATGCTGTTTGAAGACTCTGCTGCCAGGGTTTCCCAAGGGCATCCACCTAGCCCTTCCCCAGGGGTGGAAGAGATAGAATGCACTAACGCACAACCACTTATTTTTCCTGATGATGAGGACATGGGAATACCACCTCAGCACGTCTCTGATGATGACGAAACACAGGTGCCAACTGCTGCGTCTTTCTGCAGTGTGCAGACTGAACAGGAGGTCAGGGATCAAGACTGGGTGGAAGACGATGCAGGGGACGATGAGGTCCTAGACCCCACATGGAATGAAGGTCGTGCCACTGACTTTCACAGTTTGGAGGAAGAGGCAGTGGTGAGACCGAGCCAACAGCGTAGCAAAAGAGGGAGCAGTGGGCAAAATCAGAACACCCGCCGCCAAGAGACTCCGCCTGCTACTGACCGCCGCCATCTGGGACCGAGCACCCCAAAGGCAGCTTCAAGGAGTTCCCTGGCATGGCACTTCTTCAAACAATGTGCTGACGACAAGACCCGAATGGTTTGCACGCTTTGTTATCAGAGCCTGAAGCGAGGCATTAACGTTCTGAACCTTAGCACAACCTGCATGACCAGGCACCTGCATGCAAAGCATGAACTGCAGTGGAGTAAACACCTTAAAAACAAGGAAGTCACTCAGGTTCCCCCTGCTACCTCTTCTGCTGCTGCCGCCTCGGCCTCTTCTGCTGCTGCCGCCGCCTCGGCCTCTTATGCTGCTGCTGCCGCCGCCTCGGCCTCTTCCTCTGCCTCTGGAGGAACGTTGGCACTTGCCGCCCAGCAAACATGGGATGTACCACCAACACCACCACCTGCGTCACCAAGGATCTCAACCATGTCACACGGCAGCGTTCAGCTCTCCATCTCACAAACATTTGAGAGAAAGCGTAAATTCCCACCTAGCCACCCTCGATCCCTGGCCCTGAATGCCAGCATTTCTAAACTACTGGCCTATGAAATGCTGTCATTTAGGCTGGTGGACACACACAGCTTCAAACAGCTCATGTCACTTGCTGTCCCACAGTATGTTGTTCCCAGCCGCCACTACTTCTCCAAGAGAGCCGTGCCTTCCCTGCACAAACAAGTGTCCGATAAAATCAAGTGTGCACTGCGCAACGCCATCTGTGGCAAGGTCCACCTAACCACAGATACGTGGACCAGTAAGCACGGCCAGGGACGCTATATCTCCCTAACTGCACACTGGGTAAATGTAGTGGCGGCTGGGCCCCAGGCGGAAAGCTGTTTGGCGCACGTCCTTCCGCCGCCAAGGATCGCAGGGCAACATTCTTTGCCTCCTGTCTCCTCCTCCTCCTACTCAGCTTCCTCCTCCTCTTCTTCCACCTGCTCATCCAGTCAGCCACACACCTTTACCACCAACTTCAGCACAGCCCGGGGTAAACGTCAGCAGGCCATTCTGAAACTCATATGTTTGGGGGACAGGCCCCACACCGCACAGGAGTTGTGGCGGGGTATAGAACAACAGACCGACGAGTGGTTGCTGCCGGTGAGCCTCAAGCCCGGCCTGGTGGTGTGCGATAATGGGCGAAATCTCGTTGAAGCTCTGGGACTAGCCGGTTTGACGCACATCCCTTGCCTGGCGCATGTGCTGAATTTGGTGGTGCAGAAGTTCATTGGCAACTACCCCGACATGTCAGAGCTGCTGCATAAAGTGCGGGCCGTCTGTTCGCGCTTCCGGCGTTCACACCCTGCCGCTGCTCGCCTGTCTGCGCTACAGCGTAACTTCGGCCTTCCCGCTCACCGCCTCATATGCGACGTGCCCACCAGGTGGAACTCCACCTTGCATATGCTGGACAGACTGTGCGAGCAGCAGCAGGCCATAGTGGAGTTTCAGCTGCAGCACGCACGGGTCAGTCGCACTGCGGATCAGACACACTTCACCACCAATGACTGGGCCTCCATGCGAGACCTGTGTGCCCTGTTGCGTTGTTTCGAGTACTCCACCAACATGGCCAGTGGCGATGACGCCGTTATCAGCGTTACAATACCACTTCTATGTCTCCTTGAGAAAACACTTAGGGCGATGATGGAAGAGGAGGTGGCCCAGGAGGAAGAGGAGGAAGAGGGGTCATTTTTAGCACTTTCAGGCCAGTCTCTTCGAAGTGACTCAGAGGGAGGTTTTTTGCAACACCAGAGGCCAGGTACAAATGTGGCCAGACAGGGCCCACTACTGGAGGACGAGGAGGACGAGAATGAGGAGGAGGTGGAGGAGGATGAGGATGAAGCATGTTCACAGCGGGGTGGCACCCAAAGCAGCTCGGGCCCATCACTGGTGCGTGGCTGGGGGGAAACTCAGGACGATGACGATACGCCTCCCACAGAGGACAGCTTGTCCTTACCTCTGGGCAGCCTGGCACACATGAGCGACTACATGCTGCAGTGCCTGCGCAACGACAGCAGAGTTGCCCACATTTTAACGTGTGTGGACTACTGGGTTGCCACCTTGCTGGATCCCCGGTACAAAGACAATGTGCCCACCTTACTTCCTACACTGGAGCGTGATAGGAAGATGCGCGAGTACAAGCGCACGTTGGTAGACGCGCTACTGAGAGCATTCCCAAATGTCACAGGGGAACAAGTGGAAGCCCAAGGCGAACGCAGAGGAGGAGCAAGAGGTCGCCAACGCAGCTGTGTCACGGCCAGCTCCTCTGAGGGCAGGGTTAGCATGGCAGAGATGTGGAAAAGTTTTGTCAACACGCCACAGCTAACTGCACCACCACCTGATACGGAACGTGTTAGCAGGAGGCAACATTTCACTAACATGGTGGAACAGTACCTGTGCGCACCCCTCCACGTACTGACTGATGGTTCGGCCCCATTCAACTTCTGGGTCTCCAAATTGTCCACGTGGCCAGAGCTAGCCTTTTATGCCTTGGAGGTGCTGGCCTGCCCGGCGGCCAGCGTTTTGTCTGAACGTGTATTCAGCACGGCAGGGGGCGTCATTACAGACAAACGCAGCCGCCTGTCTACAGCCAATGTGGACAAGCTGACGTTCATAAAAATGAACCAGGCATGGATCCCACAGGACCTGTCCATCCCTTGTGCAGATTAGATATTAACTACCTCCCCTTAACAATATATTATTCTACTCCAGGGCACTTCCTCATTCAATACTATTTTAAATTTCATTTTACCATTATATTGCGGGGCAACCCAAAATTGAATGAACCTCTCCTCTGTCTGGGTGCCGGGGCCTAAATGTGTGACAGTGGCCTGTTCCAGTGGTGGGTGACGTGAAGCCTGATTCTCTGCTATGACATGAAGACAGATTCTGCGCTGACATAAGGCCAGATTCTCTGTTACGGGACCTCTCTCCTCTGCCTGGGCCTAAATGTGTGACAGTGGCCTGTTCCAGTGGTGGGTGACGTGAAGCCTGATTCTAAGACAGATTCTGCGCTGACATAAGGCCAGATTCTCTGTTACGGGACCTCTCTCCTCTGCCTGGGTGCCTGGGCCTAAATGTGTGACAGTGGCCTATTCCAGTGGTGGGTGACGTGAAGCCTGATTCTCTGCTATGACATGAAGACAGATTCTGCGCTGACATAAGGCCAGATTCTCTGTTACGGGACCTCTCTCCTCTGCCTGGGTGCCTGGGCCTAAATGTGTGACAGTGGCCTGTTCCAGTGGTGGGTGACGTGAAGCCTGATTCTCTGCTATGACATGAAGACAGATTCTGCGCTGACATAAGGCCAGATTCTCTGTTACGAGACCTCTCTCCTCTGCCTGGGTGCCTGGGCCTAAATGTGTGACAGTGGCCTGTTCCAGTGGTGGGTGACGTGAAGCCTGATTCTCTGCTATGACATGAAGACAGATTCTGCGCTGACATAAGGCCAGATTCTCTGTTACGGGACCTCTCTCCTCTGCCTGGGTGCCTGGGCCTAAATGTGTGACAGTGGCCTGTTCCAGTGGTGGGTGACGTGAAGCCTGATTCTCTGCTATGACATGAAGACAGATTCTGCGCTGACATAAGGCCAGATTCTCTGTTACGGGACCTCTCTCCTCTGCCTGGGTGCCTGGGCCTAAATGTGTGACAGTGGCCTGTTCCAGTGGTGGGTGACGTGAAGCCTGATTCTCTGCTATGACATGAAGACAGATTCTGCGGTGACATAAGGCCAGATTCTCTGTTACGGGACCTCTCTCCTCTGCCTGGGTGCCTGGGCCTAAATGTGTGACAGTGGCCTGTTCCAGTGGTGGGTGACGTGAAGCCTGATTCTCTGCTATGACATGAAGACAGATTCTGTGCTGACATAAGGCCAGATTCTCTGTTATGGGACCTCTCTCCTCTGCCTGGGTGCCTGGGCCTAAATGTGTGACAGTGGCCTGTTCCAGTGGTGGGTGACGTGAAGCCTGATTCTCTGCTATGACATGAAGACAGATTCTGCGCTGACATAAGGCCAGATTCTCTGTTACGGGACCTCTCTCCTCTGCCTGGGTGCCTGGGCCTAAATATGTGACAGTGGCCTGTTCCAGTGGTGGGTGACGTGAAGCCTGATTCTCTGCTATGACATGAAGACAGATTCTGCGCTGACATAAGGCCAGATTCTCTGTTACTGGACCTCTCTCCTCTGCCTGGGTGCCTGGGCCTAAATGTGTGACAGTGGCCTGTTCCAGTGGTGGGTGACGTGAAGCCTGATTCTCTGCTATGACATGAAGACAGATTCTGCACTGACATAAGGCCAGATTCTCTGTTACGGGACCTCTCTCCTCTGCCTGGGTGCCTGGGCCTAAATATGTGACAGTGGCCTGTTCCAGTGGTGGGTGACGTGAAGCCTGATTCTCTGCTATGACATGAAGACAGATTCTGCGCTGACATGAGGCCAGATTCTCTGTTACGGGACCTCTCTCCTCTGCCTGGGTGCCTGGGCCTAAATGTGTGACAGTGGCCTGTTCCAGTGGTGGGTGACGTGAAGCCTAATTCTCTGCTATGACATGAAGACAGATTCTGCGCTGACATAAGGCCAGATTCTCTGTTACGGGACCTCTCTCCTCTGCCTGGGTGCCTGGGCCTAAATATGTGACAGTGGCCTGTTCCAGTGGTAGGTGACGTGAAGCCTGATTCTCTGCTATGACATGAAGACAGATTCTGCGCTGACATAAGGCCAGATTCTCTGTTACGGGACCGCTCTCCTCTGTCTGGGTGCCGGGGCCTAAATATGTGACAGTGGCCTCTTCCAGTGGTGGGTGACATGAAGCCAGATTCTCTGCTATGGCATGAAGAGACTGATTCTCTGCTGACATGAAGCCAGATTCTTTGCTATGGCATGAAGAGACTGATTCTCTGCTGACGTGAAGCCAGATTCTCTGCTATGGGACCTCTGTCCAATTGATATTGGGTCATTTTTATTTTTTTAATTTTTATTTTAATTCATTTCCCTATCCACATTTGTTTGCAGGGGATTTACCTACATGTTGCTGCCTTTTGCAGCCCTCTAGCTCTTTCCTGGGCTGTTTTACAGCCTTTTTAGTGCCCAAAAGTTCGGGTCCCCATTGACTTCAATGGGGTTCGGGTTCGGGACGAAGTTCGGTTCGGGTTCGGATCCCGAACCCGAACATTTCCGGGAAGTTCGGCCGAACATCTCGAACCCGAACATCCAGGTGTTCGCTCAACTCTAATCACAAGGATATCGGGCTTTGGTTAAAGGTGACGGTACCGACTAGGATGGGGCAGCCCTTTAGGTAGAGCTTGGGGGGTCGACACCGGGAATGCTTGCAGCAGCATCAGCGAAGGGCTTGTGTTTCCTTTTTAACCAAGAAAAATTGCAGATTCGGGGCGAAGTGCAAATTCAAGCACGAATGCACTTCGTACGGGGGCTCCGATGATGCCAGACATTGTTTTAGGGGGGGAAAACAAAGGGAAGGGACGCTGTTGGAAAAGGGCCAGACGCCGGTGCGGGTGGAAAGGATGCAGGAGTTTCTAGATAGGTATCCGGATTTGGCGGCGGCCAGTTTGTTAGTTAACGGTTTTAAGTTCGGTTTCCGTATTCTGTCAGTTACGCCGGCGGGGCCTCTGGTCCATAAGAATCTGAGGTCTGCGCTTGATAACCCTTAGGTTGTTGCTGAAAAATTGAAGAAGGAGGGGGAGTTGGGGTGGATGGCGGGCCTGTTCAGGGCGCCTCCGTTGGTCAATTTAAAAGTTTCGCCATTGGGGGGGTGCCTAAGAAGGAACCGAACAAGTTTCGGCTCATTCACCATTTGTCGTATCCAAAAGGGGCGTCGGTCAATGACGCTATAGATCTCTATTTGTGTTCGGTTGTGTACACGTTATTTGATGCGTCTGTGAAGTGGGTAAGGCGGTGGGGCAGGGGGACGTTGTTGGCCAAGGTTGACATTGAAGCGGCTTTCCGCTTGTTACCGGTTCACGTGGAGAACATGCATTTGCTGGGTTGTTTTTGGGATGGGGGTTACTTTGTAGACAGGTGCCTACCTATGGGGTGTTTGCTTTCCTGACGTATTTTGAGATGTTTAGTTCATTTTTAGAATGGTTAGTGGTTGACGTTTCGGGTTGGTTATTCATTATTTAGACAAATTTTTGTGTTTAGGGCCGGCGGATTCTCGGGTTTGTTCTTTGTTACTGCATACGTTGCAGTCTGTTTTTGCGCGTTTTGGGGTACCACTTGCGGGTGAGAAGACGGTTGGACTGGTGACGGAATTGTGTTTTCTGGAGATTGTCATAGACACTGCAAGGATGGAGTGTAGACTTCCGGAGGACAAACTGGTGAATCTGCGGAAGCAGGTTGCGAAGGCTATAAAGCGGGAAAAGATTAGGTTGCGGGACTTGCAGTCCTTATTGGGGAAACTTAATTTCGCATGTCGGATTATGCCGATGGGACAAATCTTTAGCAGACGCTTGGCCGCGGCTATGGCGGGTGTTTCCGTGCCGTATCTGTTTGTACGGTCAGGGAAGGAGTTGAAAGGGGACTTAAGGGTATAGGCGGGGTTTTTACAACAGTACAATGGACGGACGTTGCTTATGGGTGACGTTTGTGACAATGTGGATTTTGAGTTATATACGGACGCGTCGGGGGGAATTGGTTTTAGGGCGTATTGCCAAGGACAATGGTGTGCGGGGACGTGGCCTGAGACGTGGGTTATGCGGTGCTGGACTAAAAACATGGCTCTTTTAGAACTTTTTCCCATTGTCGTGCGGTGGTGTTATGGGGGGTGAGATTTGCAGATAGGAAGGTGCGTTTCCTTTGTGCTAATCTGGGGGTGGTTCAGGCTCTCAACAGCTTATCGGCATCTTCCCCGCCAGTGGTTAGGCTCTTGCAATTTTTGGTCTTGCGTTGTTTGTCGATTAATACTTGGGTGGTTGCGGAACATGTTGCCGGGGTGTCTATTTCTGTGGTGGATGCTCTCTCGTTCACAGTTGGAGCGGTTCTGGCTTCTAGTGCCAGAAGCGGAGGAAGAGGGTTTGGAGTTTCCAACCTGGCTTTGGGAGATCCTGGAGGAGCAATAATGGGGTTGTTGAAGGACTCACTGAGTGCTGGTACCTGGAGGGCATATGGTAAGGCGTGGGAGACTTGGGAGAGGTGGACCGGTCGGATTGAGGCGGGCGTGGATGACGGTGAGATGAAATTGGTGCTGTTGTTAGGGCATTTAAGGGGAGAGGGCTGGTCTGTTTCTCAGGTAAACTGTTTCATTGCAGGTTTAGCATTTGGGTTCAGGTTGCGGGGCTTACCAGACAAAGGCCTTTCTGGTTTATTCAGGTTTTAAAGGGCTGGCGTAAGGAGGGTAAGGTTGGGGATCGGAGGAGGCCTGTTTCTTTTGAGTTGCTGTTGGGGATGGGAGAAAAGGTGGGCGCGGTTTGTAGTTCTGGGTGGGAAGTGGGTTTATTCAGGGCTGCGATCGCGTTTTTTGGGGCGTTTAGATTAGGGGAATTGGTGAGTGGCAGTGTCAGCAGGGCGGGGGGGTTAAGGTGTGATGATGTGGATTTATATTGGGACAGGGTTGTTGTGCGAATCCGGAGGTCAAAAATGGACCAGGAGGGTAGGGGTTCCCAGTTTACGTTGTTTTTGGTCCCTGGTTGTCCTATGTGCCCAGTTCGGTGTTTGGAGGGTTATAGTTCGGGTTTTTGGGAGGGATTCAGCTCCCTTTCTTCGGCATGAGGACGGTTAGTTTTTGTCCCGTTTTAAATTTTTGGCAGTGTTAAAAAAATGTTTAAAAGCTTTGGGGGTCGAGGGAACAGGGTATTCGGGGCACTCGTGTAGGATTGGAGCAGCGACGGAGGCTGCCAGATTGGGGGTCTGTGAGGATGTAATAAAAAAAATTGGGCGCTGGGAATCGGTTTGTTTTCGGTCTTATGTTAGACTTGGTCTCTTATAGAGATTACGTGGTCATTTTTTGAGTTAGAGTTTAATTCTTTTTGTTGTTTTTCAGGTCGGACAGCGGCTTTGGTGTGAATCTTGGGGCACTCCTAGCACTTTGGTAGCGAGGTAGCTAGGGTCAGGAGGTTGGGGGTTAGAGGGATGTTGTGGGGGGGTGTCCTGCGGGAAGTACATCGTTTTGCGCGATTGGATCGCATCCCCCCCCCCGGATATTTTTTTGGTGCTTCACATTGGGGCAATGACCTGGGTATGCAACCATTTAGGGAGTTGATAAGGGATGTTAAGTTTGACCTGCTTCGGGTTTGGGCGTTATTCCCAGGTCTGAAAATGGTATGGTCGGACATTATTCTGCGCAAAGCTTGGAGGGCGGCGAGGGCGGTTGGAGGTGTTGGCATGTTTTGGAGAGTGGATGGTGTACATCTTAACACTGTGGGAATAGATTTGTGGTCCCTGGGGATCCAGGGTGGGATAGAAACAGCGTTACGGATGTGGAGGGACGCGCAGGCTTAAGTAGGTCAAGCTGCGCGTGCTTGGAGGCGGGGGAGGTCCTCGAAGTTGGAAAATATCATGGTACTTGAGGATAGGAGGGTCCCACAGGAGGAGCTAGACTCTCATGGAGGATCTGGAATTAACGAATTTGGCGCCCATCAGTTGCTGCCTCCGAGAGGGTTCAACGGCTGGGGGCAAGATGGAGTCGCCTGTTTTACTTGTGTTTATGTGGTTATTGGGGCTTCTAGGACCTCCCTCGTCATTGGTTAATATATGTTTGGTTGTTATGGTATTTATGTTATTTATTTATTTAATATAACGGCTGCTGTGGCCGATAAAATCCGAACCGTACTTTTTGTGTTATTTATCAGCAAGGGGTTAAGTTGGGGGAGGGATATTGGTTAAAAGACCGAACGGATAGCCAATACCATCGTCATGTAGGATCAGACCAGATGGGCTACTCTTCACTACCCAAAAGTATAATGAGCTTTAAGTGTTCATTACCCTGTTGCTGGGGGGTAATGAAAATAAAATATGTTTTTAACAATATTTAAAAACAAAATAGAATTAAAATCACTCCTCTTTCCCCATATTAAAAATAAACAATATTAGAAAAGAAAAAAAGAATATAGATTTTGCCGCATCCCAAGACACCCGTACTATTAAAATATAAACATAATGGAACAGAGAAAAAAATCAAGGTGGCGGATTCACTGCTTTTTGATAGCTTAACCTGGCAAAAAGCAGAATAAAAAGTGATAAAAAAATACACACTCCAAAATAAGCCCTCACACTGCTCCATAGACATACATATATAAATATAAAAAGTTATGCGGTCAGAATTTGGCGATGCAAAGAAAAACATTATTTTTCACAACATTGTGTGCAATATAAAGTAGTGCCATTAGAAAGTACAACTTGTCATTCAAAAACACAAGCCCTCATACGGCTATGTGAACGGAAACATAAAAAGCGATGGCTTCTGGAATGCAGGAAGTAGAAAATGAAGAAATTGAAAATTGCAGGTTCTTGAAAGGACTAGACATGAACCACATTTAATACACTGGCTCAGGTTGGATAACAGATGTGTTGCAGACACTTTTGTCTTACTTTATACCAACTATTGGTTGGCTTACTTTTAGACAGAATTGTGTTGCTTGATGGCTAAAATATTATTTGTGTCCATTAAAGAAAGACAGAAGAAAAGTTGAACGGTGGATGCTCCTCGTGTTGATATAGTCAACATCTGTGTTTTTTCAGGAAAATGTGTCATGTGAAAGGCTTTTTTAATCTTTGTAGATAGCGATTGCCACCCATGAAACACTGTAAAACCGCACACATTCTTTGAAGATATTGAGCTGTCAAAATAAAATCCCTAGTGCAGAGCTTATCCTTATTTTATGATAGAAGAACGCTGTGGTTTCCGTATCTACACTGTACTACTTCAATGAAGTATTTTAAGACAACGTGTTTGTCAATGATTAATCTGTCACTATTTCTTGCACCAATGTCGCGCAACATTTATTGTAATAATAGTCTATGGTGTCGCACTGCGACTGTGACATGACCGTTGCAAAAAATCTAAAGTTGGACTTTTGTTCGGCTGTCACGTCGCAGCGCGACGCCATAGACTATCATTACAATAAATGTCGTGCACCATTGGTGAGACATGAATGTCGCGTGTCACATGTTGCAGTGTAGCCCTAGCCTTAGGAGAAAGGGTCTGTCTCCTAGCCCCAGCCTTAGGAGAAAGAGTCTTAGGAGAATGTCTAATTGTGGTTTCTGGTGCGGATTTGCCGCAGATCTCATCCTTCCATTGAAAACGGTGAAATCTGCAGCTAAAACCGCAAACATAATTAACATGCTGTGGATTTCGAAATCCGCACGGCAGGCCAATTTCCGCTCAGAAAAAGTTTGCAAAGTGTATATGAGATTAATGTAATGTCATACTCTTTGCTGGTACGGTAATACGCTGTGGTTTTTCCACACGTGAATCTGTGCAGAAAAACCACGCGTATTCCACAACGTGTGCAGGGGGCATAAGTGTACGTTTGCATATGTGACAGCGGTTCCGGCAGACAGCAGCCTCCGGATTCCACAGTTCACTGTCGGATCTCCCTTGACTATAATGGGGTCTGGCAGCATAAATAATTGGTTTCAGCCTGGCAAAAATTGTCCAACAGCTAGCATTTGTGCTGGATCAGTCATGCTGCAGATGCGAATGTACCCTAAAACATTTACAGTTGGTGTCTGTTAAGAGAAGATGCCACACAAAAAGAGGCATTTAATACAAATTCTGCAATAGCTCATAGATTTGTTTGTAAAATTATATAAAGCCATTTATTATATATGAGAACCATGAGTTGCTGTGAGATTAACGAGATAAGTGTCTTTTCTGTTGATTTTACATTTTTTTATACACTCTTATCACTCTTGCACCATAGCATTTCTGTTTCTGGAAATTTTCCAGTTGTGTTTTTTTTTCTCTTCGCATATACCAGTTCCTGTAACTTCAATATGATGCAATGGTTATTTACTTTGTCGTTTTTTTATGTTATTTTACCTCTTCCCCATTTTTTTGTTTTAATTTAGATACAAATACAGTACATAAAGTTTGGGTAGCTTCTTGTGCTTCACCAACTGTAGCGTTTGCACAGACTAAACGTCTCTAATACTGTATAAAGCTTTCACATCAGTTCATTTTTTTCTTTGTAATTTGCCTGGGTTTCAAGTGATGTTATGTTTTTTTGTTTTTTTCTGCCTGCCACAACAAAGTCAGTAACAGAACAGAATGTGGTTACCTTTATGGCAGCTTGAGGTATCTAGCTATCTATCTACCTTGCTGCATGAAACTGAGAGCTGCTTGTATTAGGGTCCCTACGCACATAAGTTGGCTTTTTAAAAAAAATTTATGCCAGAATAATGGCATGCAGTTTAAGGGTACTTTCACACTAGCGTTTTTCTTTTCCGGCGCTGAGTTCCGTCCTAGGGGCTCAAATCCGGAAAAGAACTGATCAGTTTTATCCTAATGTATTCTGAATGGAGAGTAATCCGTTCAGGATGCATCAGGATGTCTTGAGTTCAGTCTTTTTGACTGATCAGGCTTTTCAGAAAACCGTAGTATGTTGTATTTTTACCTCCGGCCAAAAATCCTGAACACTTTGACTGAACGCCGGATCCAGTCTTTTTACCATTGACTTGCATTAACACCGGATCCGGCGCCGTGTGTTCAGTCAAAACGGATCCGGCTTTTGCATGTTAAACCCGAAAAATGTGAAAAAAAAAAGTTAAAGTCCATAAATGGCAGATCCGTTTTTCCAATGCATTTTTTCATTGTGATCAAAATCCTGATCAGGATTCAAATGTAATCCGTTTTCACACGTTTTTCTGGATCCGGCGGGCAGTTCCGGTGTCGGAATTGAACGCCGGATTTAAACAACGCTAGTGTGAAAGTAGCCTAAGCCGTGTACCGGGGTGGGCTCCCCAGGATACAGCGAAGTCACGAATGAGGAAAGCAACTCCAACAGCAGTTTTTGCCAAAACAGTACTTTACTTTCAATACTTTTTATTATCAGAGAATATGCTCATATCCACAGTATACATTTCACAGATACAATGATGCTACAAAGAACGCATATCTCCGTTATTTTTCCAATTTTCTTTCCGCAAAATACATGGGTAACTCGGATCAAGAATTCAAACTTGCTCTTACAGCATAAAATACAAAATAAAATAAAACAAAACAAAGTCATGTCTATAAAATGTCAATTCACTTCAATGCCTATGGAACACCTGGATTGTGCATAATTCATCCAAAATGTAATCAGTGCATTCAAGTACTAAAGATGTAATCCACACTCCGTCTCACTTGTTTGACTATCATCATAATCCTAATCTTTCCGGAATCGTTGGAGTCAGACCCCTCCAGGACCCCCATAATTTGAGATGGCGATTCACTTGAAACGTTTGATGTGCAAGCATATATTCATAAGACCTTGTCGTATCCACTGACCTAACTATTTCCTGAAGGTCAGGAATATCTTTACTTTTCCAATTTCTCGTGATTGCTAGTTTGGTAGCTAACAATAAATGGGCTATGATAACCCTTGAATTGAAAGGTAACTGGTCTAGATCTATTAATAGTAAGGCTAAAGCAGGGTCCGGAGAGATCCGATGTCCAACAATTTCAGATATTCTTGTAAACACCTGGGTCCAAAGGGAGCAAATCCTCGGGCATGACCACAGAATATGATATAGTGACCCATGCTCACCGCACCCTCTCCAGCATTGAACACTGGCATTTGGGAAGAACGCCTGTAACCTAACCGGGGTGAAGTACCATCTAAGTGTTGTTTTAATGTAGGCTTCTACGTGTGAGGAGCATCTAAAGATGGAAGTTGCTGCTTTGAAAGCGGTTCTCCACTGCGCCAAAGAGAATGTCCTATTTAGGTCCTTCTCCCATGATAAAAGAGGGGTTGTTTTGACAAACTGGTCTTTATCCCCTAAATACATATATAAAAACCTGATCCCCGTATTTACATGGTTTGCCGCAGACCACCGGATTAATAACTGAATATGTCCTTTAAGACTGAAGGACAGATTATTCCCCAGTGCATGTTTAATTTTAATGTAGGAGAAGGTTTCTCTGGGGGGGATATTGAACGTTCGTGCAAGAGTGTCAAAGGGTTTTAAGACTGATCCTGAAACTATGTCAGCCACCGTTTTTATACCTTTATCCTTCCACACCTTTAGGCTCAAGTCGGTGGATAAATGTTGTAAGGACTGGTGCAAAGTGTGCCATTGATACTAGAGCCTCTTTTCCTCTTTTATGGTACGTTTGCCATAACGCTAAAGATGTGGAAACATAATAAGCAGGTTGTATAGCCGTATAACAGTCATGCATCGCGGCCATAAGTTAAGCACGTAGACTATGACCTGGGATTTGTGATTGCTCAATATGCACCCAGTGTTTCCTTGTGTCTTCTTTCCACCACTCCCTTAGTTGATTAATTCTAGATGCTAGATAATAATCGTAAAGATTGGGCAGACCTACTCCGCCACTCCTTTTGTGTCTATACATTATGCTTTTTGCCACTCTCGGCCTGGACTTGTTCCAGATAAAGACATTTAACATTTTATTGGCTAAGTTAAAAAAAAAAATACACCGGAATGGGGATGGGAATAGTGCGGAATAAATATAACAACTTAGGGAGAGTGTGTTGTTGAAAAGCCACGATGCGGCCTAGCCAGGATAGCTCCGCCTTAGCCATGCTGTCCAGTTCGGGTTGGAGTGAGAGTAACAGAGAAGGGAAAGTTGCTTTATATAGTTCTTGGGGGGTGGCTGTTACATTGAACCCCAGATATTGGACCTTAAATTTCTGCCAATCTAATGTAAATTATTTTCTTATTTGGGTTAAGATTCCGTCTGGAATACCTATTGGAAGGGCCTGGGATTTACTTTCGTTGATTTTATAATATGAAAGAGCCCCGTAGGAACGGATAATATCCATCACTGTCCTTAGAGACACCAGGGGATTGGTCAGGGACAAAATTATGTCATCCGCATACATAGCTATGCAGTGTTGCCTATCCCCTATACTATCTCCACTTACCACTGCCTCTTGGCGGATTGCCTGCGCCAAAGGTTCTAAAGATAGAATAAATATTAAAGACAACAGGGGACACCCCTGTCTGGTGCCATTTGATAGTGTAAAAGGGTCGGACATTACTCCATTCGCTAATACTCGGGCCGAAGGGTCCGAATAGAGAACTCGTATGGCTTGTACGATGGACTCAGGGAAGCCCATTTTGTGGAGTACCGAGAAGACCCACTCCCAATTGACTCGATCGAAAGCCTTCTCGGCATCCAAAGTGACCAACACCGTCGGTATTCTTGACCTATTAGCAAAATCAATTAGATTCAACACTCTCCTGGAGTTGTCAGTAATTTGGCGCCCTTTCACAAACCCCACTTGGTCAGGGGCAACTAGAGTAGGGATGATGTCCGCTAACCGGGTTGCTAGGATCTTTGCATAGATCTTTAAATCTGTGCTGAGTAGGGAAATAGGGCGGAAATTCTGAGGGATGGAGGGATCCTTACCAGGTTTAGGCAGGGTGACAATAACCGCCTCCAGCATTTCCTTGGGCATTTTACCTGTCGACATGGCACCAGACAAGGCTGCATGTAGATGATCCGATGTATCCGAGAATATTTTATAGTAGGAATTCGGGAGCCCATCTGGACCAGGGCTTTTTTGGTTCGGCAAGCCTTTTATTATTCTAGATATTTCCTCCCGAGATATGGGGTTGCATAGGGATTATCTTTGGGTTTTATCTAAGGAAGGAATAGTCAATGAGTTTAAAAAGCTATCCATAGCGTCTGGAGTAGCGGGGGTAAAACCCGGCTCCTCTTTCAAGTTATACAGTTGTGAATAGTAAGACATGAATCTGTTCGCAATAGTCTTAGGGTCATATAGTTTGTATGATTTGGAGGCATCCCATAGGTATGGAATTTTTGACTTTAAGGCCCTTGCTTTAACCCTATTCGCCAGCAATTTCCCTGCCTTATTGGCCTGAGAATAATACTTAGCTTTGGTTTTTTTAAGGGATAGTTCATATGAATGAAGAAAGCATTCTCGTAGTTGAAGTCTGAGTAGTCTAAGTTTATCAGAGAGCTCTATCGAGGGAGAAAGCTTATTTTGTGTTTCCGCAGTTTGGACTAGCGTTATCAGGTCATTCTGATGTTTTTCTTTTAGCTTTTTATATCTGTACTCTAATTTCAGTAAAATGCCCCTAACATAAGCCTTATGGGCTAACCAAACAGTGGCAGGGCTAGGTCCGGAATTAGCATTAAATTCAAAATATTCTACCAAAGCTGTGGATACCTCCGATTGGTACTTGTTGTTAGCTAATGAATGAATTCATTAGCTCTACACAGTGAATTTGGAGGGGAGACAAACTCTTCTGCTAGTTCTAATGAAACTGGGGCGTGATCTGACCATGTTATTGTCCCAATGGAGGAACTTTTGGATGCCGCTAAGGAAACTTTATCCGTCAAGATCAGATCAATGCGGGAATAAGATCTATGTGCTGGCGAAAAATACGAAAAATCCTTTTCCGATGCATGGTGAATACGCCAAACATCAAATAGAGAGTTTTCCATCAGGGTCCGAGCAAGTGCATCAGATCCGGTTCTCGCAGCAGAAGAGGAGTCCTGATGCGGATCCGGAACAATGATAAAATCCCCACAGATGACCAGTCGACCTTCTTTCAGGGACTGAACCTTCTTAAAAACTCTATTCAGAAACCGAATAGGCCTAACATTCGGGCGTACACTCCCACTATTGTGTAGGTGATATTGTTTATAGAACAGAGATGTATGATATATCGACCCCCCTCATCTACCACTGTTTTTTTCTCTGTGTGTGCCACTGAATTTCTAATTGCTAAAAGCACTCCTCTTCTCTTTCCCGGACCATGGGAGTGAATCAATGTTGGGAAAGCTGGGTTTTTCAACCTCTCTGCATCTGCACCTATGATATGCGTCTCTTGCGCACAAAAAATATCACATTTGGATGAGAGCGCTTCCCTCCACATCATCCGTCTCTTATATGGGCTATTCAGGCCCCGAACATTAAGTGAAACTACTTTTAGCACCATCTAGATAGTAGTGGGTTGCTAGAGAAAAGTTGCTCGGGTGACATGGAGGGAGTCGCGCAGCATTTTCCACAGCATAATCGGTATACAATAAGATATTGACATGACATAAAACGGAATAGAAAATATAAGATAAGAACAGTAACAGTATAAACTGGCTGCCCATATATCGGGGCAGAAATGAAATAGCACAAGGGTTAGCACTCAAAACCCCTTGTGAACAGTATGGGGGAGAAACAGTCCTGCCTACCACCAGGAGACTCTTACAGATGGAACAAGTTCCTACTCCTGCTGGATACCGGCAAGAAAACAAAAGAAAATAAAAAACCTCTCAACGATGCTTCTTCTGTCTTCTGCTTTCAACTCGGTGCCACTCTCCCTCCTGAGGTAAGTGATGAAGCTGCTTTGCTCGTGGAACATCCGTCACTGCGATATTCCATGCGGCTAGTGCCGTCTTTCCTTCTTCCACAGAACGGATAACCATTAAAGTTCCATTCTGCTGGATTAGCAATTTAACCGGGTATCCCCACCGGTATTGGATTGAGTGTGCCCGCAGCGCTATGGTTATGGGAGCTAGTAGACGGCGCAACTGAAGAGTGGCCATGGACAAGTCCGCGAACAATTTCACTTGCTGATAGGGATCCGGTAATACGTCCATTTTCCTCGCCGCTGCCAGGGTGTCTTCTTTAGCTTGGAAGAAATGTAAATGGGTTAATACATCCCTTGGCGTATCATCCGGTAAATGCTTATGTTTCGCGATTCTATGGGCCCGATCTATTATAAGGTCCTGATCAGTGCAGTTAGGCAGTAGAAGTTTAATCAGCTTTTTAATGTAAGCTTGAAGATCTGCTGCTTGAACCGCTTCTGGCACTCCACGCAGCTTCAGGTTGTTCCTGCGAGATCGATCTTCTAAATCCGCCACTTTTGAGGAATGCGATCTCCTCCGATTGACTATCATATGAGTCTATCAGGCTGTTATGCGATTCGGCGAATTCCCCCATCTTGTGCTCAATATGTTGAACCCTATTCCCTAAGTCATTAACTGACGAGTGGATGGGCATAAGGAGCTGTGAAATATGCAAGGTAACCGAATGGTTAAATGCCAGGAACATATCTTTAAGTAGAATGCTGGACGCAGGTTTGTCGTCCGTTGGAAAGCTGCGAAGCACCTCGATTAGGTCGTCAGTGTTTTTTGCACCATGAGTATCGCCTTCCTCATAATCTGTAATTTCTGGGCCCTGGAGTCTGGGTCTTTGTTTCGCCGGGCTCGTGGTCGGAGACCGTAGCACCGCCCGACTGGATGTGGCCGTTATATCTTGACCCGTCCTATCCCCCTTGCTGTTAGGCATCCTGCACTCACCTGCTTCGGTGTTATGCGGTGACCCCTGAGGGCTCTGATGTTGCGAGCTTCCATCTTCTGATGCTCGAGGGGATCCAGCGCTGGTTATAGATGGCGGGCTGGGGGAGGACTCTGCATGTGAGGTACGTGCACCGGCGCCATCTTTGTCCCGATCTTGTCCAAAGAAAAACTCTAGCTTCCCTTGCTTTTTCATACTCCGTTTTCCTCTGGTCATCATCAGGGCTGATTCCGGTACCATATGGCACCAAGAGGTACGCTTTGAAGCACGATTTGAGGGTTGTGCTGGACTGAGACGCTATGCAGGAGCAGGAGCTCTGAAATCAAGCGGCCATACTCCTCGGCTTCACGGCCACGCCCCCCAAAACAGTACTTTACATAAGCTTGGTAATGAGTACCACCACAAATGCTGGTAACACACAATTGAAATTACATACACCCAGACCAAAGACTGAGAACCTTGTGCTGCACAGCACAGCACCCTCCTGTGGATTCTGGAGGTAAGAGCGGTAATTTACCTACTGGCGGGCTCAAATAAAACAGCCACACCTTACCAGTTATTTCCCTAAAAATCAGGACCAACTGTTTGGTTGCGTGATGCGGGCTAACGTGTTGTGCAGCATAACGGCTTACAATCTTATTATACTCTATAGTATTGCCCCTCCAATAACTGGTCATGTAGCACGTGCCTTAGTGTTTCTTCAGAGTGAACTCCAGCCTGGCTTGAGTTTGTGGTAAAGCTTATAAGCTCTCCGGTGTGAACTGTAGCTTTAACTGTAAAGTCCTTGTAATAAACTGTTAAAATAAGAACAGCAAAAAAAAAAGGAAGACCCTTAAAAACACACTTTAATTCATATAGTTAAAAAAACTAAAGTTTCCCAATATATTATTCTAATGATGGTCAGTTTGAAACCTGCTTTACTATACACCAAGATACTATATACTATAGAACAGGATAGTAACTCAGAGATACATCAGCAAGGGAACACTGGAGAGGAAAACACTTTCCCTGTGATAACCCTAAAGTGTCCCTTAGCCCAGAGATGTCTCCTGAAGGTGGAGACTCTCTGTCCTCGTACCTATCCTGCCAAAAACCCTACTTGGCCCTCATGGGTCCCTGTGTCCCAATGCGTTTCCCCCACTTCTGGGTTCCTCAGGGGGACAATATCTCATGAGGTGGCTGATTCAATATGCGCCACCGTAAGGTATGGATACTTTTCTAATATATATAGATAAATAAATTTTTTTAAAAAGAAAGAAAGAAAAAATGAAAAAAAAATAAAATAAAATATATATATATACACACAGCAGCACTCCTATGATGCCGGGTGCAATTCCCAATAGTTCCTAGGGTCTGGAATTATGATTGTAAAGTAGAAGGATAAGGCAGCACTCCGGTCTTCCAGTGAATAGATGGATACTTTAGTACACCCAACAGCAATGCAGCATTTCAGCTCTCTCAATGTAGCCTTTGTCAAGCTAGTGATAGTAGTGCTCAAACACATATAAATACAGCTGAATACATGAGTGTTGCATAATTGCTAATAAACATATTAACTGAATTACAAAGTGAATACATGAATGTGAATCAAATTTCATAACGTTAAAAACATATAAAAACATCAGGTGCTTCCAGTGATGGCGGTGACAAATGAATACATAATCTTAATCTCGTAATATTGTGCATATACCATGATTACATACGATTAATTCATTAATAATTAATAAAGTGCTCCTGTGCTAAATAAATAGTTAAAAAGGAACAGACCCTAACATGACCGGCTCCATGCATCACCCTGTTGGCGTCCCACGATGCGCACTGTGCATGCGATCACAGGTGTCCCGCTCTCGCAAGAATTCCACCTGTCCCACGCCTGTGCACAACACTTGTACCTCTGTGTCTCCCAATCAGGTATTGCGCATGAGCCAGCACGGACCCTGTAAACATCGGATCCCTGTACCGTGCGCCTGCGCTCTGTACACAGGACGCATCGCGCCCCGTGCGGAGAGATCCACTCAAAACTAATGCAGGACTGGCTGTCTTGTTTCTACATAGAACATAAAGTATATAAATCATAGAGTGGTAAGATTCTAAATAAAGAGATCCAGCTTAATTACACTATGGGGAATGTTATATGGTCAATGCTCCCAGTGTCAACCGGAACGTATTAACCATTATGATATAGGGAGGAGGGACAAATCAGTGTCCACTCCTCCCAATCATTATACCCCCATTCCATGTATACTGTTGGGTAGGGGCAGAATTCATGCATGCTTAACACAGGGCCATTAGCCCCGTTTCCAGGACTGGTGTCCCCATGCGGAAAAAGGGAGAAGAACACCTCAGTGTCGCCCCCCTAGTCCCCTCATGCACCAAAAAACTGCATCACCACCTATATCATGAGATAATGCATTACACCACTCCATAATAATAACCCAGCATTCTACTGGGATCTTCATTTAAAGAATCAAGACAGTCACAATCCCGCATGAGGATAATTTAAGAAGGGAGAAAACAAAAATGAATAAAAAAACAAATACATCATGTCAGAATGGGCGCACATGGAGTCTTCATGCCGGGTAAGGTCCTCAAAAACATGGCAATTATTTCCATCCAGATATCCTGAAATATAAATCAATCAATATACAGCACCAGCACCCATTGATCATGGGGGGGGGGGGGGGGGGGGGGCGGGGGGGGCGGTATTGGTAGGGCAAGACAATAAGATAAGATGCAAGTCAATCCCTACAGTGAAGATCCACCAGGTAGTGATAACCTAAAAGGTGCGTGGACTCTCCCAGGCTCCCCAAATTTCCGCCTCCTCTGGTATGCTGAGCAAGAGTCCTGGGTCTTCCTTTTTTTTTGCTGGACTTATTTTGATATATTTTGAATGACTCACATGTACTGAAGTGGATATCGGTAGTTGCTGGAAATTAATGAACAGTTAACAATCCTTGTGGCCTGACACAAACAGAAACTCTAACTTACTAACTACAGGCCTGGTCTCAGTCTCTAGGATTCTAGGCACCAACACTGTAAGGGTCCATTCACACGTCCGTAGAATGTGTCCGCAACCGTTCCGCAATTATCCGGAACGGGTGCGGACCCATTCATTCTCTATGGGGCAGGAATGGATGCGGACGGCACACAGTGTGCCGTCCGCATCCGCATTTCCGGAGCGCGGCCCCGGAAAAAAATAGAGCATGTCCTTTTCTTGTCCGCTGTTCTATGGGGGTGCCGGTCGGATGTATTGCGTATCCGCAATACCCTACGGCTGTGTGAATGGACCCTAATGAGGTGTTAGCACAATCAGCCTTACCGACCCGGGTCTGCTCTGCATCAGCTGGTGACTGTGAATCGAACAAATGCCTTTCAAACAAGCATGCAGTACCGCAGTGTATGTTGCTTTGCTCCTTAGCTCTCATGAGCGTTCCTTCCTCTGTACAGGATCAGGGTCTTGGACACTATTAGCTTCACTTGGCTGCAGCTCTGGTCACGGTAGGATGCTCCCACACCTGGATGTCGATGGATTCTCTCCTCACACAGGTCCTCAGTGTCTCTCTTAGCTTCACTCTAAGATGGGGGATCCTTCACTTCCTTTCCAGACATGTAACTCCACCCCTTATAACATCAGATGAATCTAGGAATGCAACGCTTTTTAGCTATTCTTAGGAAACAGCGGCATCTTCTGGCCAAACAGCAGAATGTCAGTCCAAATTATTTAACTTCATTTACACAAATACAATGTTCACACAATGCAACTGTTTCCCCATCTCACACAGCTGCATTTTTGCCACATTTTTGGGTATTTTTTTGCAGTGAGTTTGCCCACCTACCAGTAGCCATTTGGCTCCAGGAGAAGTATATAGTGGGCTCAGCATGCATGTTGGTACTTGCATCCCTGGATCCGATGAAAGCTGTAATTGCACCGGACGGGGTTAAAAGCAGAGTGTGCTTGGCGTGCATGCTGCACCTGCATTCCCTGGACTTTGTGTGGCTGTCATGGCCCATAAACAGGTAGGTACTAGTGTTAGGGACCACTCCATAGAGGCGACCTTGACGTGGTGAGTGGCTTATTACGCTTTGGCCAAAATGTACACCAATGCCTCATCCAGCATAGAGGCAGGGCAGAATGCTGGTTGCAGAGTGCTATTGCATTTGTATTTTGCGTTTGTATATGTATTTCGCCATAGCGATGTGCACCTGCATAAAGGTTTGTGCTGACTCAATCACCCACATTTTTTTCTTTGTAGTATATATTGGAGGCGTGGCGATCTCCATGCAGTCATGCACACCTGACCAGTCAATCTGTCCTGGAGGCTGGTTTTAAAGTCAGTATAAAACTGAGTCTGCTTATATAGAACCTACCAGTAGCCATTTGGCTCCAGAAGAAGTATATGGTGGGCTCAGCGTGCATGTTGGTACTTGCATCCCTGGATCCGATGAAAGCTGTAATGGCACCAGACGGGGTAAAAAAAAAAGAGTGTGCTTGGCGTGCATGCTGCACCTGCATTCCCTGGACTTTGTGTGGCTGTCATGGCCCATAAACAGGTAGGTACTAGTGTTAGGGACCACTCCATAGAGGCGACCTTGACGTGGTGAGTGGCTTATTACGCTTTGGCCAAAATGTACACCAATGCCTCATCCAGCATAGAGGCAGGGCAGAATGCTGGTTGCAGAGTGCTATTGCATTTGTATTTTGCGTTTGTATATGTATTTCGCCATAGCGATGTGCACCTGCATACAGGGTTGTGCTGACTCAATCACCCACAGTGTTTACTTTATGACATTTTTCCCCTATAGAGAAGATGATGAGAACTTGAGAACTCATGGCAAGAACTGAGGGATGCTGCATTTTTTAAAAGAAGCAAGAAAGACAAAAACAATGCCTAACTGACAAAAACGTCAGGAGCAAAAAAGAGCTTCTGTGTCTTGTGTTTCATATTTCCCATAGACCTTCAGCTAACATATGGGGCTGATGTTTTTTACTACAAAAATGCACCAAAAACACAGTTGCAAAAAACACCACTAAAAATACAGAAAAACACCAGATAAAACCTATATTTGAAAGCACCCTAAGGATACAACCACATGCCATGGTCCCAGGGTGTTCAGGCACAGCCGTGTTGCGGTCGAGTTCCACGTGGCCAATTAGGCCACAGCTGCCTACTATTTAACTAATGAAGACCACACTAGTCAAGCTGTAATGTTAATGGCCTTGTGGTACTGAAGGTGCCAGGTGGTCATTAACAATGCTGACTGACTGTATAGCGTGGTCTTTGTTAGTTAAATGAATGGCAGCTGTGGCCTAATTGGCCGCATGGTACTCAATCACAGCATGACCACGCTGCGAGCGCCCCAAGACTGCACCATGTGGTCTTACCCTTATGATAGTATTAGGCCTGGTTCATACTGGGTAAAAAGATGACACTTAAATGGAACCTATCACATTGAACATGGTGTCTGAGCTGCAGGCAGCATGTTATAGAGCAGAAGGAGCTGAGCAGATTGATATATAATTTAACGAGAAACGATTCAGTAAAACTTGCAATTGATGTATTAAAATAACAACCCACTTGACTAGTGAACTAAAATAGAGTGGAAATTTCACAAAATAAATTACACATTTTGCTTAATCTTTTCCCACAAAGCTATATATCAATCTGCTCAGTGCCTTCTGCTCTATAACATGCTGCCTGCAGACTGCACTGCATATTTTTAGCTATAGTGAGCTAGGGAGCAGTGTGTGGGAAAAAATAATGGGCGGTCGGCCGGTCACCATGAGAGGCAGCACGTGAGAAAGGGGGCGTCACCATGGGGAGCAGTATGTGAGAAAGGGGGCATCGCCATGGAGAGCAGTATGTGAGAAAGGGGGCATCGCCATGGAGAGCAGTATGTGAGAAAGGGGGCATCGCCATGGGGAGCAGTATGTGAGAAAGGGGGCATCGCCATGGAGAGCAGTATGTGAGAAAGGGGGCATCGCCATGGAGAGCAGTATGTGAGAAAGGGGGCATCGCCATGGAGAGCAGTATGTGAGAAAGGGGGCATCGCCATGGGGAGCAGTATGTGAGAAAGGGGGCATCGCCATGGAGAGCAGTATGTGAGAAAGGGGGCATCGCCATGGAGAGCAGTATGTGAGAAAGGGGGCATCGCCATGGGGAGCAGTATGTGAGAAAGGGGGCATCGCCATGGGGAGCAGTATGTGAGAAAGGGGGCATCGCCATGGGGAGCAGTATGTGAGAAAGGGGTATATGTGACAAATGGTAGGCACCATGGGGAGTAGTATATGAGAAATGGGCATGTGTGACAAATGGTAGGCACCATGGGGAGCAGTATATGAGAAAGGGGACATCACCATGGGGAACAGTACATGAGAATGGGGCATATGTGACAAGGAGAGCAGTACATGAGGAAGGGGCATATGTGACAAAGGGAAAGCACCATGGGAAGCCGTATATGACAAGGGGTCATAGGGAATAGTTTATGACAAAGATGGGCATGAGAGGACAGTCTGTGTGAGAAAGAAAGGGCATAAGGAGCATTCTGTGTGTGAGAGAGGGGCATTGGGATCAGTCAGTTTCAAAAGCAGGAATTATGGGGAATGGTGTTGTGTTAGAAAAAGGGGGAATGATGGAGCATTCTGTGGGAGAAAAAGTTGGGCATAGGAAGCAGACTTTATTGTTGTGCTATGGGGTGCACTGGAGGCTCATGTGGAGTATGAGGTGCTTGTTAGTGGTGTGTTGTAAGTAGTGTGTGAGTGTAGTGTGTGTATCTAGTGTAGTGTAATGTTTGTGGGTGGTGTATGCATTGTCTGTGTGTGTTGTGAGTGGAAAATCAAGGAGTCTTGAAGTTTTATTTTTTATTTGGTCTGATCTGGGGGTCTGAACTTGCTTAATAGTAGGGGGTGCAACCAAGTCAAGCAAAATGTGTGATAACTTGAGTTGCAAGTGCAGTACACAGCCCTGCAGGGTATTGCGATGATGAGGTCACGGTAACTAGGCAATCGAGGGTTGCTCTTGGTTACTCACAGTTTATAGGAAGACCTTGGGCAGGCGTACAGCAGTGATGGAGAGGCTGGCACAGAAGTCCTCTGAGGCACTCTCAATGTATAGCGACCAGGCCGGTGGTAGGTATAGGGACCAGCCCTGGGTGTTGCAGGTTTAATGTGCCGGTGGCAAGGTCCCTTAAAGTTTGTGACGCCAGTGCTGGTAACGGTGGCACACCGATTGATAATAGGAATAATTGAGGAACACAATGTTGTGGTGAACCAAAACTTCCTTTTACTGGAAACAATCAACTATTTACAGTCTTTGGTTCAGTTCCATATGACAGCAGCAGTCACAAGCAGGCTTATACAAATGGCAGGCACAATGTTCTTGCAAGATACTCAGAGGGTTAACACACTTACAGATCAGGCTGCACTTTTCCTCAGAAATCCTGTCTGTCCTTATCCCAAGGCCCGTACTCCCTATTATTGGCTTTATCCTTGGTTAGGGAAACTTCTTCAGGTATATGTCCTTGCTTTGTACAAATAAATCCTTCTGCCCTTCAGCTCTCTTGTCTGGCTGGAATACTGTCTCTGCTCTGTTATGGGAACTTGGTTTCTCTCAGGAGGCAGACCCTTCTCCTGGTGGGGGAACTAAAAGCCTGGGCTATCTAGCTGCATATCAGAGGCTGGATCCCAGCTACCCTCTGCCTAGGGTGCACACTTGGCTTCTGGAAATCCACTCCCCTTTCACTCCCTCTCTCTGGTCTGGACCTAGCTATTTATACTAGCTCCCTCTACAGTCTAGGAGGAGGAATTACACCCCTAATTGGCCTGGTAACCAGGAAATACACATAAATAACATGAATAAAATGACATTATACATTAAAATGACATATAAAATACAATGGCCCTGTTGTTCCACAGGAGGTGGAGAACAACGTGACCCAATTGACCCTTGTGTAGTGCCCACATTTACCTAGTGGGACACTACACAAGTCGCTATTTTTCAGTGCTATAAGTGAGTGTGTCTGTGCTGCGGGTATTATTGTATGCAGGCTGCCTGGGAATTGCCAGAATTGTTTTTTAGTCCCAGTCCGGCTGTCACTGCAGCTTGGGCCTGTGTTATCGATATCTATCATATCACTAACACATTTAATCCATGTACATGTCTAGGAGCCATATTGTATGGCCTTACATAGTTATATATAGTTATCAGATGCTGTGAGGTTAGCTGTGTCTTGTGAATGGCACATGACAGTGTAACTCTTCATTTGCAGCACACTGATTTTCTTAGACCATGATTTACTGTACGGCTGATGAGTCAGATTTACTGAACGTCATATGATTTGCAAGATGTGAGTACCTTGGTGTTTGTCTGGGATCTAAAACCTATTTTGACATACGGTACTGTATATTTTGAAGTATTAGATCCAGAAAATTACCCATATACATGTATATTTCTTCTCTTTTGCTGAAAATATGGAATTAAACTCATAGTAAAGGTTATTTGCCAGGAGTAATGGTGAATTTCTGCCACTGTGTATGAGAAATGAGTGGGGAGTGTATGGCATGTCATATGCTAATGAAGAAGCTAAGTGGTAAACTTGGCTTTCATAGGTTAATTAATGGAAAACTCCTGGTGAAACTGTATTATATGCGTAGTGCATGACTTCTCTCGTTTTATTATATAAAGGGGACCTGTCATCAGGAGCAATCCTATTAAACCAGGAATACTGCTTGGTAGGATTGATCGTGCTCATTTTACCTGCATGGTCAAATCCACTGCACTGTTTCAGAGAGAAAGAGTTTTATTCTCTAAGCAAATTACAGCTTCAGTGCACTAAAGGGCTGGACCTTAGCCCCTCAGTGCACCTCAGCTGTTCTGTGCTCCTGCATTTGCCACACCCCTTTCTCTTGACTGACAAGGCCAGACATCATCATTGACCTCTTGCCTGGTGTATGTGTTGTAGATTCTATAATTCTCATATATGTAGGTATCATCTTATCAACAAGGAAACCTGAATGAGATGGACTGTATAACAATTATAGAATCTACAGTGTGTGTGCCAGGCAAAAGGATGTTGAAGATGCCTGGCTCTGTTAGTCAAGGGTTAGGGGCCATGGCAGATGTTGGAAAGCAGAAAAGATGAGGTGCACCGAGTGGCTAGCGCCACAAGCCTAGGAGGAAAGAAGCAGAGAATTGTAGTAGTAGTGGCTCTGGCTGCAGTACATATTCACAGTAGTAATCATCACACTAATGCTCCCTAGGGCCAGGGCAGTGATAGGAGGGCACACCCTTTCTATTCTCAGTGCATACCCTAATGTTGAGGTTTCTGTCTGATGGAGGGAAGGCAAAAGTTGTAGGGTGAGATGGGTGTGGTATGGTGCTGGAATCCGTAACCACGTCAGTTGTAGAAAATAAACGAGCCTCTCTTTACTAAAGTGCAGAATGGAAGTTGTAGTACATCCAGCGATATCAAGGCACAGTTCAACAAGGGAAGTCATAGTACAATGCAAACATAGTTGCCAACTGTCTCAAATTTGGCAAAATCATGTTATCCCAGGCCAAAATGGGCAGGGCTAATTCAAACTCACCAAAATGGGCACAGCTAATTCAACCCCACCCATAAGTGGGTGTTCCCAGGGTCAGGGGTTAGATGCCTCGATTTTACCAACTGAAATGCTGGTAAGTATGTGCAAGTCTTCCGAGTAGTTGTATACATAGGCAAATAGGATTAATCATGATTCTAGTAGTAGTACCTGATCTCCTAAACACTTTGCAAGTTTTCCAAGATGATCACAGGCATGCAAAACTCTTAAAATGTGGTAGGCGTCCCAGACTTAAACCATCCCCACACATAGCAAGAAAGTATGGTAGGTGCCAGGGACTACAAACCATTCACGTGCAAAAGGTCTCATAATCAGCTCTGTAATTTCTAGACTAGGTATGCGGATCATCAAACGGTTGTCCAAACTGTTATATAAGTGTGAAAGGTGCTGTTAGCTGTTCCTTCCACAAGCAGCAAAGTCTCTATATCGGCCATATACAGCAAATACCTTACTAACACGCACGGCCTTGTGATCTTGGAGGTCTATGAATGTCTTCTCCAGTTTTCCCTAAAACTCTGAAGTGGCTGGTGCAATACTGGCTAGAAAGCTAATTCCCTCTGCTGAGTCAGGGCAAATTAACTAAACATTGTCATCTACAGACAGCTTTTTAGGAATACAATCAAAGCATAATACAGAGCATGAACAGAATAAATAATAGTAAATCAAGAACAATGTGCAAGTAGCCTGTAAAAACCCACTGCTTTTAAAGTGTCCCTGTACTTAAAAAAACTTTTGATATGTCATAGCAACAGCTCAAAGGTTTTGCTCAGTGACAGTCCAAGTGCTTGGACCCTCACCAATCGCTAGAACGAGGAGAAAGATGCGCTGATTAGTGATGAGCAGCAGGGGTCATATTCGAATTTGCGATATTTCGCAAATATTTTGTAGAATATTTTTCAAATATTCACTAATTCGAATATTCGTTATATTCTCCTTTTTTTACTCGAAAAATCGGCTATGTAATGATCGCGTAATATGCGAATATTACGCGATCAATACAGGCGTGTGTCAAAAAGGAATATATAGGACTATATCCGATATAGTGCTATATATTTGTTTTTTAGAATATTCGTCATTTTTTTCCATCTGAAGTTATGATTTCTCCCTGCTTAAGTTGCTTGTCAAGCAACTTAAAGAGGACCTTTCATCTGGCAAAACATGGTAAACTAAGTGTCATGATCTGTACAGCGGCGCCCAGGGATCTCACTGCACTTACTATTATCCCTGGGCGCTGCTCTGTTCTCCTGCTATGCCCTGCGGTATGTTCGGTCACTGGGTTATAGTAGGCGGAGACTTAGGGGACTTGGTTATAGTAGGAGGAGACTGCCCTTGTTCTCCTGGGCGTCTTCTTTTCCCAGGCTGTAGCGCTGGCCAATCGCAGTGCAGAGCTCACAGCCTGGGAGAAAAAAAAAACTCCCAGGCTGTGAGCTCTGCACTGCGATTGGCCAGCGCTACAGCCTGGGAGAAGGAGACGCCCAGGAGAACAAGGGCAGTCTCCTCCTACTATAACCAAGTGACCGAACATACCGGAGGGCATAGCAGGAGAACGGAGCGGTACCCAGGGATAATAGTAAGTGCATTGAGATCCCTGGGCGCCGCTGTACATATCATGACACTTAGTTCACAATGTTTTGTCAGATGAAAGGTCCTCTTTAGGCAGTGAGGAATCATGACTTCAGATGGAAAAAAATGACGAATATTCTAAAAAACTAATATATAGCACTATATCAAATATAGTGCTATATATTCCTTTTTTAGAATATTCGTCATTGACGAATATTCTAAAAAAACGAATATATAGCACTATATCGAATATAGTGCTATATATTCCTTTTTGACCCACGCCTGTATTGATTGCGTAATATTATCATTACATTGCCGAGTTTTCAAGTAAAAAAAAAAAAGACGAATATTCAAAAAACTAATATATAGCACTATATTCAAAATATTCGCGAATTCTCGAAGTTGCAATATTCGTGATAAATATTCATAATTCGAATATTAGCGCTCAACACTAGTGCTGATACATAGCACTATGTTTCCTTGCTTGAGGAGATGGGCTAATACACTTTTTATTGAGTCATGTCCACACCAGCAGCGAGAAGAGTGTGACTGCTTCTATATCCTCTTTCTAGCGATGGGTGGGAGTCACAGCACTCGAACCCCCGACCAATCAAATTCTTTGATATGTTGCTACAACATGGACACTTTTCATTTCTCAAACTCAAAAAAATCCAGCTCACCCTTTCACGTCCTTTGATCTCATGCATGGTACCACCTGGAGTTCAGGCTTCAACAGTACAAGGAACCAAAAGTTCAGCACTTCAGTATAATTCAATAAAATCCAATGTTTATTAAATTCCCAAAAAATGCCATATCCAAAAAAGAAACACTGCTCACTTTGTGCTTACATTATATTTTTTGGAATTTAATAAACCATGGATTGAATTGAAAAAGGCCTCATGCACACGACGGTTGTTGTGGTCCGCATCCGAGCCGCTCTTTTGCGGCTCGGGTGCGGACCCATTCACTTCAATGGGGCCGCAAAAGATGCGGACAGCACTCCGTGTGCTGTCTGCATCCGTTGCTCTGTTCCGTGGCCCCGCAAAAAAAAATAGCATGTCCTATTCTTGTCCGTTTTTGCGGACAAGAATAGGCATTTCTACAATAGGCCGCCTGTTCCGTTCCGCAAATTGCAGAAGGCACACGGGCGGCTTCCGTTTTTTGCGGATCCGCAGTTTGCGGACCGCAAAAAACAGAACGGTCGTGTGCATGAGGCCTTATACTCAGAGCTGGACTTTTGTTTCTTCAAATTTCTCAGCTCAACCAATTGGAAACTGTATTTAAGATCATGATGATGAAGATGCCATAGGTAATATGAATCCCTTCAGTGGACTGGTGAGGGAACAGGAATAGACTTCCATTATATAACATAAAAAAGTTGGGGGATGGAGATGCAAAAGCCAACAAGTCATACCGCAGATGCATGGCAGAGTGGTCAGCAAGCTGTGGACTGAGAGCTGCACATATGTTGAGAAGATACAGATGGATAGCACTGGGGAGAATGTAAAATATATTGTATAAGAATGTTAGCGATTGGTAGGAGAGGAAAGGATAGGGTAATGACAGCAATAATTTCTTCTTCTGATAACTGTCATGCTGAACATTCTGAAACCCTTGAGATCGTCTCATGCTTCTGACAATAACTTCTGTCTGAATAGACTCATTCATTTCCAAAGCCCTAAGGTTCAGTAAAGTCACAGGGTCTGTCAGTTGACGTATGCCCTTTAAAGCTAAATGAAACGTTTAGAGATGAACGAATCAAAATTGACGAAGTGGAATTCGATCCGAATTTCAGGAAAAATTTGATTCACACGGAATCCAAATTTCCTCACACTTTGTGGTAACAAATCGCATTTTTTCCTAAAATGGCTGCTGCACATGTTAGAACATGGAGCAAAGAACTCTGGGAACGAGGGATCACCCACAATGCCATGCATGCAGCCAATCAGCAGACAGCCCTGTGATGTCACAGCCCTATAAATACGCTCAGCCATCTTGGATTCAGCCATTTTCCAGTGTACTTAGTGCAGGGAGAGACGTCAGCAGGCGCTACAGACAGAGCTAGGAAAGACTTGAAAACTTTTATTTTGCTGAATAGAAGTTCAGGGAAAGGATAGGGAGGAATTATCTACGCTATAAAAGGAGAACAGGGTCCAATAGGGTAGTGTACAGCCTGGGTAATAGGAGCAATCCTATTACACCTTGCTGCACTGACTGGGGATCCAAATTGCCATTATACTGATGCTTTCAGGTTTGCAATAGATGATACTGTAACACCCCAGAGTTGTGTTACTACACGCCTCTACCCCGCTCAACCGTGCTGTAAGACCACCGAATTGATACAGGATAACAGTGCTTCCCAGCTCTGGATTCCAAACGCACCTCCTGGATTCCTCTGCAGGGCACCAAAAAATCACACCATAGTGAAGCACTTCAGATACAGGTAAAACAACTTGTGGTTTATTATACTCACAAACGAATTATTAATTAAATTAAAATTCATAGCATATATAAAATCCTAGTAGTATCACTCCGCTGCCCGACCCGGGTTTCGCACTCAAGCTTCATCAGGGGCGAAATCTATGGACATCCGGAGGCATGTCCTTTTAAACCCCCCACCCTCCATTACAATATAGCATAGTATAAAACACATCAGCAGCCATCTGACCCACACCCTCTTATCTCGACCCATAAAATCCACAATAAGATCCACAGTAAAAGACATAAAATTACTCCTTCGTTTCTATTAATACACTGCAACCAGAAGGGTTAAATGCTGAGTTCGATATAAAATCATGTTTGGTATGATTGTAGTATCCATTCTGTGAAAGGGATCCAATAGGGATATATAACACCTTGTGAGAAAGTAAGATTTAATATGCTGTAGCCACTATGTTGAATAATAATGAAATAGATGAATGTTGACGTTCAATGAGGAGACTCCTCGCACCTGTTGGAGGAGGATGTGTGCTGAATGAATGGGGTTGTCAACTCCAGATTGGCTGACCGTAACATGTGACCACTTTATGAATGAAAAATGTGGATATATTGGTATTAATAGAAACAAAGCAGTAATTTTGTGTCTTTTACTGTGGATCTTATTGTGGATTTTATGGGTCGAGATAAGAGGGTGTGGGTCAGATGGCTGCTGAAACGTTTTATACTATGCTATATTGTAATGGAGAGTGGGGGAGGGTGGGGGGTTTAAAAGGACATGCCTCCGGAGGTCCATAGATTTCGCCCTCTGATGAAGCTTGAGTGCGAAACCCGGGTCGGGCAGCGGAGTGATACTACAGGGTGTGCCATTTATATGGATACACCTTAATAAAATGGGAATGGTTGGTGATATTAACTTCCTGTTTGTGGCACATTAGTATATGTGAGGGGGGAAACTTTTCAAGATGGGTGGTGAACATGGCAGCCATTTTGAAGTCGGCCATTTTGAATCCAACTTTTGTTTTTTAATTAGGAAGAGGGTCATGTGACACATCAAACTTATTGGGAATTTCACAAGAAAAGCAATGGTGTGCTTGGTTTTAACATAACTTTATTCTTTCATGAGTTATTTACAAGTTTCTGACCACTTATAAAATGTGTTCAATGTGCTGCCCATTGTGTTGGATTGTCAATGCAACCCTCTTCTCCCACTCTTCACACAAATAGCAACACCGCAGGAGAAATGCTAGCACAGGCTACGTTACGTTAAAACCATTGTGAAATTCCCAATAAGTTTGATTTGTCACATGACCCTCTTCCTATTGAAAAAACAAAAGTTGGATTCAAAATGGCCGACTTCAAAATGGCCACCATGGTCACCACCCATCTTGAAAAGTTTCCCCCCTCACATATACTAATGTGCCACAAACAGGAAGTTAATATCACCAACCATTCCCATTTTATTAAGGTGTATCCATATAAATGGCCCACCCTGTACTAGGATTTTAAATATGCTATGAATTTTAACTCGTTTGTGAGTATAATAAACCACAAGTTGTTTTACCTGTATCTGAAGTGCTTCACTATGGTGTGATTTTTTTGGTGCCCTGCAGAGGAATCCAGGAGGTGCGTTTGGAATCCAGAGCTGGGAAGCACTGTTATCCTGTATCAACTCGGTGGGCTTTCAGCACAGATTTGTAGTGAACATTTGGACAGAATTTCAAAGTAGATCACTTTTGTGTCACTTTTTAAAAAGTTGCAAAAAAGTCGCAACTCTACAATAGGCATCCTGCAGGAGTACTTTTATTAAATAGGTGCATCTACATTGCACTTGTGTCAAATTTATTATTACTTTGCACTATTTTAATAAATATGGTGCAGGATAGCATAGCAACTACAGCCTAAAAACTAACCTCAAATATACCTACAATAATTAATCCCCCTTAGGCCTCATGCACACGACCGTATTTTGTTTCCGTGTCCGATCCGTTTTTTTTGTGGATAGGATGCGGACCCATTCATTTCAATGGGTCCGCAAAAAACGCGGACAGCCCATCGTGTGCTGTCCGCATCAGTATGTCCGTTCCGTTGCTCCGCAAAAAAAATAGTGCATGTCCTATTTTTTTCTAGTTTGCGGACAAGGATAGGCATTATTACAATGGATCCGCAAAAAAAACGGATCGGCTAAAAAAACGGATGCCATACGGAACGTCATCCGTTTTTTTTCGCGGATCCGCAATTTGCGGATCGCAAAACACATACGGTCGTGTGCATGTTGCTTTAGTACAATGTTTCTACCCCTATATCTATAGTAGGAAAGTTACATAAAAGTTTGATGAAGAACATATTCAATAAAATGAGTCATCTCTACTGCAAAGTTTGGATAAACAAGTCGTATGGGCATCATAGGAGCAGAAGAAATTCCAAGCTATTAAGCATAAGTTTATTGATAAAATATACACATGCCTTACATACCCTAATTTGATCATCAACATTCAGCGTGCCTAAAATGGAGATAGAGGTGGATGTTTACTCAGTGGGGGAAATTTATTACAATTGGTGTAAAGATTCCTCGTTACAGATCTTCTTTAGAAAATGAAAGTTTTGATAACTCTCCTTCGTGCCCAATAAACAGCATGAACGGTGAACTGTTTTATGACTTTATGAGTATTCAATGCAGAAATCCCTGTAATTCCAAAGGGCTCACTTACTTTTTCTTGCAACTGTATGTTTACGGATCTGTTCAGACTGTTAAATTACGAAATCCTTACTGTTGGACTAACTGGATATTGTTATATGTGTATTCTTATAGACAAGCGTGATATATAAACCCTATGATCTTGCTGAATGTTATGGTCTAATGGGGACATTTAGACCAGCATTTTGCGGTACGCCAGACCTGCAGGGTATTGCGAATGTGAGGTCACGGTCAATGGCAGGCGAGGGTTACTCACAGTTATGTATGGAAACCCTGGGCAGGCATACAGCAGTGAAGGAGAGGCTGGCACAAAAGTCCTCTGGGGCACACTCTGTATTTAGGGACCAGGCTTGATGTTGGGTGAGGTGCCCTGGATGTTGCAGGTGTTTTATGTGCCTGGGGGCAAGGTCCCTTTAAGGTTCGTGACGCCAGTGCCAATTGAACGGTGGCACACCGTGTAGTGACAGATGGAATAATGGAGGAATCAGTAGATAAACCAAATGTCTTTTTACTGGAAACTCACAGTGCAAACTTTACACATACAGTTCAATTTATGGATGGTTGTAAGGCAGTTCCTCAGACAGTTCTTTCACAAACAGGTAGACTTCAGATGGTGGCAGGAAATAAACAGGCAAGATACTTGGAGGAACACAATGATGATTGCTTTACAGTGCAACCCTGCTCTATCCCCTTCAGCTATTCTAGCTGGCTGGATCCCAAGGCCCGGATGCCTAGATGCTGGCTTTTATCCTTGGTATATCGTTCCTTCTCCAAGATCGCACTTGCTGCATTCTATATAACTCTGTCCATCATGGTACTTATCTGACCTGGTGTTGACTGGAATGGAAGGGAGGATAACTGCTGGTTTTCCCCAGGAGGCGTTTTCCTGCTACTGGGGTGTCTTCAGAGCTAACCTAGGCTCTCTTTATCCACAGGTAGGCTAGGATTCCTCTACTAGCCCCCTGGTTACAGCTAACAGCTAGTGATGTCGCGAACATAAAATTTTCAGTTCGCGAACAGCGAACGCGAACTTCCGCAAATGTTCGCGAACTGGCGAACCGGGCGAACCGCCATAGACTTCAATAGACAGGCGAATTTTAAAACCCACAGGGACTCTTTCTGGCCACAATAGTGATGAGAAAGTTGTTTCAAGGGGTCTAACACCTGGACTGTGGCATGCCGGAGGGGGATCTATGGCAAAACTCCCATGGAAAATTACGTAGTGGACGCAGAGTCGGGTTTTAATCCATAAAGGGCATAAATCAACTAACATTCCTAAATTGTTTGGAATAACGTGCTTTAAAACATCCAGTGTGTGTATACGATCAGGTATGATGTTGTATCGATCAGGTAGTGTAAGGGTTACGCCCGCATCACAGACATTGACAGACCAAACTCCCCTTTTAATGCACCGCAAACAGTTCATTTGCACAACCGCAAACTCCCCATTTGCACAAGGTTGGATACCAAGCTAGCCACGTCCCGGTGATGTCATTGAAGGTTTCTTCCTCCACCCAGCCACGTACAACACCAAGGGTCCCCGAAAGGTTTTTGTTTTTATCCACGGTGACTGCGTCTGCGCCGTGCAATTTACTGTCACACCCGATATGAGTGGTATTTTCTGTAGTACTATTCTCATCAGTTTAATCCCTCTAACGTCCCCGACTCCCCAATCTGGGGGCCATTTATTAAACAGATTTTTCGGACGGGGAGATGGTTAAAAAAACGCTGGCTCCCTCCACTCTGTTTTAATCCACGGTGACTGCGTCTGCGCCGTGCAATTTACTGTCACACCCGATATGAGTGGTATTTTCTGTAGTACTATTCTCATCAGTTTAATCCCTCTAACGTCCCCAATCTGGGTGCCATTTATTGAATAGATTTTTCGAACGGGGAGATGGTTAAAAAAAACCTGGCTCCCTCCACTCTGTTTTAAACCACGGTGACTGCGTCTGCGCCGTGCAATTTACTGTCACACCCGATATGAGTGGTATTTTCTGTAGTACTATTCTCATCAGTTTAATCCCTCTAACGTCCCCAATCTGGGTGCCATTTATTGAATAGATTTTTCGAACGGGGAGATGGTTAAAAAAAACCTGGCTCCCTCCACTCTGTTTTAAACCACGGTGACTGCGTCTGCGCCGTGCAATTTACTGTCACACCCGATATGAGTGGTATTTTCTGTAGTACTATTCTCATCAGTTTAATCCCTCTAACGTCCCCAATCTGGGTGCCATTTATTGAATAGATTTTTCGAACGGGGAGATGGTTAAAAAAACGCTGGCTCCCTCCACTCTGTTTTAAACCACGGTGACTGCATCTGCGCCGTGCAATTTACTGTCACACCCGATATGAGTGGTATTTTCTGTAGTACTATTCTCATCAGTTTAATCCCTCTAACATCCCCAATCTGGGGGCCATTTATTAAATAGATTTTTTGAACGGGGAGATGGTTAAAAAAACGCTGGCTCCCTCCACCGATATGAGTGGTATTTTCTGTAGTATTATTCTCATCAGTTTAATCCCTGTTACGTCCCATATCAGGAATTGCCTTTTATGAAAAAAAATTTAGGCCGGGTACCTTCGACTGCCTTCACAGTGACAGACCAAACTCTCATACACTAAACTGAATTGATTTCAGGAACCGGGAGATGGAAAAAGCAGCTTGGTCGGTCCTCTTACTCCCAAATTGGGGCACTGCGCGTGCACAGAGCAATGTGCTGTGACACCCTATATGAGTGGTGTCTTAACTAGTACTATTGCTATCAGTTTAATCCCTGTTACGGACCCTATCCGGTCGAATTGATTAACCATTGTCGAATCCCCCATTGACATCCCCCTTATAAGCTGTGTAAAGCATATTTTTTAGTTTGGTTTTGAACTGCTGCATCCTTTCCGACTTTTGGTAATTTGGTAACATTTCTGCCACTTTCTGCTTATACCGGGGGTCTAGTAGCGTGGCCACCCGATCGCTTTTGGTCTGACCATAATGAAGCAACGGCCTTATCATCTGGGGTGTGGCAACATTGCCAACACACTTTTATAGAGGTGATGATGATTGCTTCATTGTGATACGCAAGCCCCTTCACCACAACAAGGTAACGATCACGAAGGGGAATTGACACTTGTATGTGCCTTTTTTTTTGGTTTGTTTTTGCAGCCACAGTGCTGCACCATAGGACATAAAAATTAGGCATGTACACATGCCTGAAAAATAATGGCACTGTTGCAGACGCTATTGTAGCAGCGGCCGGAAAAATTTATGTTTTCCAGGCAGAAAAGTGACTAAAACATTACGGCTTGAACCCTAGTTGGTGGTGGAGAATTCACGAAAGTCATCCGGTATGCAGACATTAAATACAGCAGCGTGGGGACCATTTTGAGGCCAAGGCATGTAATCAGGCCTTTTGTTAGTCAAACGTATCCCCCACTGTCAGTCCCTTCGGGATCCATGCCTCATTCATCTTTATGAAGGTGAGGTAATCAACACTTTTTTGACCGAGGCGACTTCTCTTGTCAGTGACAATGCCTCCTGCTGCACTGAAGCTCCTTTCTGACAGGACACTTGAAGCAGGGCAGGCCAGAAGTTCTATCGCAAACTGGGATAGCTCAGGCCACAGGTCAAGCCTGCACACCCAGTAGTGAAGGGGTTCATTGCTCCTCAGAGTGTCGATATCTGCTGTTAAGGCGAGGTAGTCTGCTACCTGTCGGTCGAGTCGTTCTCTAAGGCTGGATCCCGAAGGGCTGTGGCGATGAGTAGGACTGAAAAAGCTCTGCATGTCCTCCATCAACAACACATCTGTAAATCGTCCAGTCCTTGCCGCCGTGGTAGGAGGAGGATTACACTCACCTCTTCCCCTGTTAGATTCCCGTTGTGCTGTGACATCTCCCTTATAAGCTGTGTAAAGCATATTTTTTAGTTTGGTTTTGAACTGCTGCATCCTTTCCGACTTTCGGTAATTTGGTAACATTTCTGCCACTTTCTGCTTATACCGGGGGTCTAGTAGCGTGGTCACCCAGTACAGATCGTTCTCCTTTATCCTTTTTATACGTGGGTCCCTCAACAGACATGACAGCATGAAAGACCCCATTTGAACAAGGTTGGATGCAGAGCTTCTCATTTCCCGTTCCTCGTCCTCACTGATGTCATTGACGGTCTGTTCTTCCCCCCAGCCACGTACAACACCATGGGTCCCAGATAGGTGACAACAACGAGCACCCTGGGGTGCCTGCTGTGGTTGGTCTTCCTCCTCCTCAAAGCCGCCACATTCCTCCTCTGACTCCTCTTCCTCATACTCCTCTTCCAGCGTTGCTGCAGGTCCGGCAAGCGATGATGACAAGGCTGTTTCTGGTGGTGATGGTGACCACAACTCTTCCTCTTCCTCTTCACGCTCATCTACAGCCTGATCCAGAACTCTTCGCAGGGCACGCTCCAGGAAGAAAACAAATGGGATGAGGTCGCTGATGGTGCCTTCGGTGCGACTGACTAGGTTTGTCACCTCCTCAAAAGGACGCATAAGCCTACAGGCATTGCGCATGAGTGTCCAGTAACGTGGCAAAAAGATTCCCAGCTCCGCAGAGGCTGTCCTAGCACCCCGGTCATACAAATACTCGTTGACGGCTTTTTCTTGTTGGAGCAGGCGGTCGAACATTAGGAGTGTTGAATTCCAACGTGTCGGGCTGTCGCATATCAAGCGCCTCACTGGCATGTTGTTTCGCCGCTGAATATCGGAAAAGTGCGCCATGGCCGTGTAGGAACGCCTGAAATGGCCACACACCTTCCTGGCCTGCTTGAGGACGTCCTGTAAGCCTGGGTACTTAGACACAAAACGTTGTACGATGAGATTCAACACATGTGCCATGCACGGCACATGTGACAACTTGCCCAAATTTAATGCCGCCAACAGATTGCTTCCATTGTCACACACCACTTTGCCGATCTCCAGTTGGTGCGGGGTCAGCCACTGATCCACCTGTGCGTTCAGGGCGGACAGGAGTGCTGGTCCTGTGTGGCTCTCTGCTTTCAGGCAAGTCAACCCCAAGATAGCGTTACACTGTCGTATCCGGGATGTGGAATAGCCCCTGGGGAGCTGGGGGGAATCAGTTGATGTGCAGCCAGACGCCGCAGCAGAAGAGGACTCAGCCGAGGAGGAAATTAAAGAGGATGGAGTAGGAGTAGAGGAGGTGGCAGTAGGTCTGCCTGCAAGTCGTGGTGGTGTCACCAACTCCGCTGCAGAGCCACGCATTCCATGCTTGTCAGCCGTCAGCAGGTTGACCCAATGCGCAGTATACGTGATATACCTGCCCTGACCGTGCTTTGCAGACCAGGTATCAGTGGTCAGATGGACCCTTGCCCCAACACTGTATGCCAGAGATGCCATGACTTCCTTTTCAATGACATGGTAGAGGTTTGGGATTGCCTTTTTTGAAAAAAAATTTCGTCCGGGTACCTTCCACTGTGGTGTCCCAATAGCGACAAATTTTTTGAAGGCCTCAGACTCTACCAGCTGGTATGGTAAAAGCTGGCGGGCTAAGAGTTCCGTCAAGCCAGCTGTCAGTCGCCGGGCAAGGGGGTGACTTTGTGACATTGGCTTCTTATGCTCAAACATGTCCTTGACAGACACCTGACTGTGGGCAGATGAGCAGGAACTGCTGAAGGTGAGAGATGGAGTGGCGGGTGGTTGAGAGGGGGCAGGGAGGACAGCAGTGGTTGACGTGGCTGAAGATGCAGGACCAGGAGGAGCATGGTGGCTTTGAGTTTGTGTGCTGCTTGTACTCATGTGTTGATCCCATAGGCGTTTGTGATGTGAGATCATGTGCCTTCGCAAAGCAGTTGTACCAAGGTGGGTGTTGGACTTCCCACGACTCAGTTTCTTTTGGCACAGGTTGCAAATGGCATTGCTTTTATCAGAGGCAGACACACAAAAAAAATGCCACACTGCTGAGCTTTGCAATGACGGCATTCTAGTGGTGGCAACAGCATGCGTTGACTGGCGTGCTGTCTGGCTGACCCCAGGTGCCGATACATGCTGTCTGACTGTGCCACTAACTCCTTGCGACGACCTCCCCCTGCTTCCAACTCGTCTCCTCATTCTCTCTGTCTCCCCTTCAGAACTTTCCCCCTCTTCTTCTCTTCGAGCAGGCACCCACGTGGCATCCGTGGACACATCGTCATCATCAACCGCTTCACTTGTATCTGACACCTCAGCAAAGGAAGCAGCAGCGGGTACAACATCATCATCATCACACTGTACGTCCATGTGTGTAATCCTGCCTGACTGAGACATATCCCCGTAATCTACATCATCTGGCAATAATGGTTGCGCATCACTAATTGCATCCAACTGATGTGTAAATAACTCCTCTGACGGATCAAGTGAAGCGGCTGTGGTGGCTGTGGTGGTAGTGGCGACGGGCGGGTGCGTGGTAACTTGAGAGCAGGTGACCGAAGCTGAGTTTGGAGGAGGATGGTGCGTCAAGGTTCTTAGCGGAAGCTGTTGAAGATTGGGTGTCCTGTCTAAGCCAGTCAACTACGTCCTCTGAATTTTTCGGGTTCAGGGTACGTGGCCTCTGAAAACTGGGCATTATTCCAGGGACAGTGGAAATCACAGCACCACGACCACGACGGCCCCTGCGGGGTGGCCTGCCTCTGCCTGTCATTTTTTTTTTAGATAAGTGGTACTACGCGTGCTAGGTACTGTGCCACCCGGTATGAGTGGTTGGCACTGGCAGTGGGCACACTACAGTCTGTGGAAGTGGGCCTGACACACACTGGCAGCAGGCAAGCAACTGAATTTAGACTACTGTCTAAAAATTAAATGCCTTATTTATCGGCAAGCTACTGTGCCACCCGGTATCAGTGGTTGGCACTGGCAGTGGGCACACTACAGTCAGTGGAAGAGGGCCTGACACACACTGGCAGCAGGCAAGCAACTGAAATTACACTAAAGTGTAAAAATTAAATGCCTTATTTATCGGCAAGCTACTGTGCCACCCGGTATGAATGGTTGGCACTGGCAGTGGGCACACTA
This sequence comes from Bufo bufo, assembly GCF_905171765.1. Classification (NCBI taxonomy): domain Eukaryota; kingdom Metazoa; phylum Chordata; class Amphibia; order Anura; family Bufonidae; genus Bufo; species Bufo bufo. Next base: position 179,041,512 of record NC_053389.1, read on the forward strand.
CAGTCAGTGGAAGAGGGCCTGACACACACTGGCAGCAGGCAAGCAACTGAATTTAGACTACTGTCTAAAAATTAAATGCCTTATTTATCGGCAAGCTACTGTGCCACCCGGTATCAGTGGTTGGCACTGGCAGTGGGCACACTACAGTCAGTGGAAGAGGGCCTGACACACACTGGCAGCAGGCAAGCAACTGAAATTACACTAAAGTGTAAAAATTAAATGCCTTATTTATCGGCAAGCTACTGTGCCACCCGGTATGAATGGTTGGCACTGGCAGTGGGCACACTACAGTCAGTGGAAGAGGGCCTGACACACACTGGCAGCAGGCAAGCAACTGAATTTAGACTACTGTCTAAAAATTAAATGCCTTATTTATCGGCAAGCTACTGTGCCACCCGGTATCAGTGGTTGGCACTGGCAGTGGGCACACTACAGTCAGTGGAAGCGGGCCTGACACACACTGGCAGCAGGCAAGCAACTGAAATTACACTAAAGTGTAAAAATTAAATGCCTTATTTATCGGCAAGCTACTGTGCCACCCGGTATGAGTGGTTGGCACTGGCAGTGGGCACACTACAGTCAGTGGAAGAGGGCCTGACACACTGACTGGCAGCAGGCAAGCAACTGAATTTAGACTACTGTCTAAAAATTAAATGCCTTATTTATCGGCAAGCTACTGTGCCACCCGGTATCAGTGGTTGGCACTGGCAGTGGGCACACTACAGTCAGTGGAAGCGGGCCTGACACACACTGGCAGCAGGCAAGCAACTGAAATTACACTAAAGTGTAAAAATTAAATGCCTTATTTATCGGCAAGCTACTGTGCCACCCGGTATCAGTGGTTGGCACTGGCAGTGGGCACACTACAGTCAGTAGAAGCGGGCCTGACACACACTGGCAGCAGGCAAGCAACTGAAATTACACTAAAGTGTAAAAATTAAATGCCTTATTTATCGGCAAGCTACTGTGCCACCCGGTATGAGTGGTTGGCACTGGCAGTGGGCACACTACAGTCAGTGGAAGAGGGCCTGACACACACTGGCAGCAGGCAAGCAACTGAATTTAGACTACTGTCTAAAAATTAAATGCCTTATTTATCGGCAAGCTACTGTGCCACCCGGTATCAGTGGTTGGCACTGGCAGTGGGCACACTACAGTCAGTGGAAGCGGGCCTGACACACACTGGCAGCAGGCAAGCAACTGAATTTAGACTACTGTCTAAAAATTAAATGCCTTATTTATCGGCAAGCTACTGTGCCACCCGGTATCAGTGGTTGGCACTGGCAGTGGGCACACTACAGTCAGTTGAAGTCGGCCTGACACACACTAGCAGCAGGCAAGCAGCTGAAATTACATTAAAGTGTAAAAATTAAATGCCTTTTTTAAGCAAAGTCCTGTGCCAGCCGGTATGAGTGGTGGGCACTGGCAGTGGGCACACTACAGTCAGTGGAAGTCAGCCTGACACACACTGGCAGGCAACTAACCTTAGATTAAAGTGTAAAAATTAAGTGCCTATTTTTTAAGCAAAGTCCTGTGCCACTCGGTATGACAGGGGTGGGCACTGGCAGTGGGCACACTACAGTCAGTTGAAGTCGGCCTGACACACACTAGCAGCAGGCAAGCAGCTGAAATTACACTAAAGTGTAAAAATTAAATGCCTTTTTTAAGCAAAGTCCTGTGCCAGCCGGTATGAGTGGTGGGCACTGGCAGTGGGCACACTACAGTCAGTGGAAGTCAGCCTGACACACACTGGCAGGCAACTAACCTTAGATTAAAGTGTAAAAATTAAGTGCCTATTTTTTAAGCAAAGTCCTGTGCCACTCGGTATGACAGGGGTGGGCACTGGCAGTGGGCACACTACAGTCAGTTGAAGTCGGCCTGACACACACTAGCAGCAGGCAAGCAGCTGAAATTACATTAAAGTGTAAAAATTAAATGCCTTTTTTAAGCAAAGTCCTGTGCCAGCCGGTATGAGTGGTGGGCACTGGCAGTGGGCACACTACAGTCAGTGGAAGTCAGCCTGACACACACTGGCAGGCAACTAACCTTAGATTAAAGTGTAAAAATTAAGTGCCTATTTTTTAAGCAAAGTCCTGTGCCACTCGGGATGACAGGGGTGGGCACTGGCAGTGGGCACACTACAGTCAGTTGAAGTCGGCCTGACACACACTGGCAGGCAACTAACCTTAGATTAAAGTGTAAAAATGAAGTGCCTTTTTTTTAAGCAAAGTCCTGTGCCACACGGGATGACAGGGGTGGGCACTGGCAGTGGGCACACTACAGTCAGTTGAAGTCGGCCTGACACACACTAGCAGCAGGCAAGCAGCTGAAATTACACTAAAGTGTAAAAATTAAATGCCTTTTTTATGCAAAGTCCTGTGCCAGCCGGTATGAGTGGTGGGCACTGGCAGTGGGCACACTACAGTCAGTGGAAGTCAGCCTGACACCCACTGGCAGGCAACTAACCTTAGATTAAAGTGTAAAAATTAAGTGCCTTTTTTTAAGCAAAGTCCTGTGCCACACGGAATGACAGGGGTGAGCACTGGCAGTGGGCACACTACAGTCTGTGGGCCTGCAGCTCCTCACACACAGGCAGGCCAGGCAACTGCAATATGTATATAAAGGAAAAAAAAAAAGCAGACTAATGTTGCAGCCCTAAAAAGGGCTTTTTGGGGTGCTGTCAGGACGCTGTCCTTACAGCAGAGATCAGATGAGTCTTTCAGGACTGGAGTGGACACTGAATTCACTAGCCTAGCTATCGATTTCCCAATTAAATCAGCAGCAGTTACAGTCTCCCTCCTCTCACTAAGACTGCAGCTTCAGAATGAATCTAAAATGGATGCTGTGCAGGAGGTGGGAGGGTCTGGGAGGGAGGGTATGCTGCTGATTGGCTGGAATGTGTCTGCTGACTGTGAGGTACAGGGTCAAAGTTTGCTCAATGATGATGTATAGGGGGCGGACCGAACATCGCATGTGTTCGCCCGGCAGAGGCGAACGCGAACAAGCTATGTTCGCCGGGAACTGTTCGCCGTCGGATAGTTCGGGCCATCTCTACTAACAGCCTGGGCTGTCCAGCTGCATGTCAGGAGCCGGCTCTGACTGGTCTCTGCAGACTAATGACCTTGAACTCGAACCCCGAGCTGACTCCCTTTCCCTGTCTGGACCTGAATACTTATACTAAGGCAACTCTAGCTCCCTCTAGCGTCTAGGATGACTAACTACAGAGACTAGGCCTGATACTACATAATACAGGGAAAAACATTACATATACAAACAACAATACTTTACAATTCACATAACATATGCACAGTTGGAAATGACACTCCTGTCCCTTGTGAAGAGAAGTCACGCACACCCCAATTGACCCTCGTGTAGTGCCCACGCTTAGTCCGTGAGGCCACTACAATTTCATGCTGGAGGATGCAACAAATTTATGTAGAGGCGCCTCTTATTAGGTTGTCCCAAAATCAAAATTCCTTTTATGTGCTTGTAACACCACTCACCATGTGTGTGTGTGTGTGTGTATATATATATATATATATATATATATATATATATATATATATACCCCAATATCTGTTTTTCTTGTCTGTGCTTTCTTTGCCCCTGTCTGGGCATCAGACCATACTGGCAGGTCTGTTTACATTCACTGCTTCAGTCATTTATAGAGTCCAGAACCCACCAAAACAACCCACTTACTCATATATGGAAAATCCATCCCTTTGAAACAAGGACAGATTAAATATGGAGCGCTCCACACATAATATATAAGAACTACGGTGAGAGTCAAGTCAGTTAAGGCATAGAGCCTTTTTACCACGTGAGACGCTAAGAGCTCCTGACCACGTGTGACGCCGGGATTCTTTTTCTGCAATATAGGTGCGATTACAAGTGCTGGAGACAGCGAGAGATGCTGTGTCTGAGGGGAGCGTTGTAAGCTACCACGTGGGACGCCACGAGAGCAACATTTTGTTACCTTCAAACAGTGAGTAGAGATTCACAAATATCATTGAGTAAACAGTGTCTTATACAATAAACAAGAGATCGCAAGACCAGCACAATGTGAATACAAATGAGTCATCCAATTACAAAGTATCTATTGGAACTGTCTGCTGGTCTATATTGGACATTTTATCAATCAGTGCACTGTGAATGTAAACAAACTATACATCTATACTAAGTATCCACTGGGTGTGTTCGCCTATCTCATTTTATTTTATTTCATTTTAATTCACTTTCTAATTTATTATATGCATATACATCAATTAAGCAAAAGAGTGAATATTTTTGTCCCTCACCGTGTGCTGTGTAGGGGCTGAAGACAAATCAGTGATTCACCACATACACAGCACATAGAATGACTTTTGTATATTTCAGTATATTCTAACGCTGGGGTTGATTTGTTTTTTATACAGTATATTTTTTATATTTCTGATATTTCTATCCTTTTTAATTTACATTTTTATTGATCAATAAATGTATATATGAATGACATAAATTAGACATATCTGGGTTACTATATCTATAATTCAATTAACTCTTTCTACCCCGGGACAGTTTTCACCTATCTGCCCAGGCCATTGTTTGCAAATACGACATGTGTTATTTTATGTGGTAATAACTTTGGAACACTTTTACTTATCCAAGCCATTCTGAGACTGTTTTCTCGTGACACATTGTACTTCACGACAGTGCTAAATTTGAGTCAATATATTCTTCCTTTATTTATACAAGAAATCCCAAATTTACCAAAAATTTGGAAAACTTCACAATTTTCTAAATTAGAATTTCTCTACTTTTAAGTCAGATAGTAATGCCTCATAAAATAGTTATCAGTCATCATTCCCCATATGTCTGCTTCATGTTGGCATCATTTTGTAAATGTCATTTAATTTTTTTAGGATGTTAGAAGGCTTAGAAGTTTAGAAGCCATTTTTCAAATTTTCAACAAAATTTACCAAACCATTTTTTTAAGCACCAATTCAGTTATAAAATCATTTTGAGGGGCTTACATAATGGAAAACACCCATAAATTACCCCATTTTAGAAACTACACCCCTCAAATTATCTAAAACTGATGTTACAAACTTTTTTAACCCTTTAGGTGTTCCACAAGAATTAAAGGAAAATGGAGGCGAAATTTCAAAATTCACAGGTTCTCACAGGTTTACATGGAAGGCAGCCCCGCATTGGGCTACCTTCCCTGCCATAGGGTCCCTGTCACAGCAGTGTGGGGACCCGATGGGGAAGGGGAAGGAGCTCCCTCCCTCCACACATCCCGCACATGCCGCGGTCAGCGCTGACCGCAGCATAGTGAGGGTTAATGCGCTGGCATCTGTGTTTTTACCGATACCGGTGCATACAGCAGGGGTCCAGCAAACGGGAACAGCCGGTCCCCTGCCGCTGATCGGGCGGGAGCATCTCCTGCACCCGCCCGATCAGCAGGCTGTAGTACTACGGGGCTGCTTGGGAAGTCACTTCCTGCAGCGCCGTACTATTACGGCGCTAGTCAGGAAGGGGTTAATCTAGTTTGACAGGGAGTGAGCCACTAAATCAAACAAATTGGGAATTCACTGCTTCCTGTTTACCAGGCTTCACTGCAATGTGAGGAGTCACAGGCTGGCCCCACCCTCACACTGTTCAGTCTGCAAGAGCGCCATGCACTACACCAGGCATGGCCAACCTGCGGCTCTCCAGCTGTTGTAAAACTACAGCTCCCCCCATGCCCTGCTGTAGGCTGATAGCTGTAGACTGTCCAGGCATGATGGGAGTTGTAGTTTTGCAACAGCTGGAGAGCCTCAGGTTTGCCATCCCTGCACTACACCTTCTGTGGCCATCTTACTACACTTTAGGGTGGCCAGATGTCCAGTTTTAAGCCAGACTGTCAGGTTTTCTGGCTCCCTGTCCTCCGTCCGGCGCAGGGCTTGGACGGACAAAGGGATGTCCACCCTTTAAGTAGCTCACGCTCAGACAGCAGCACTGCGCTGTCTGAGCGTGAGCGTCAGCAACTGACTAAGGCTTTTCTCACCCCCAGTCAGTCACTAGAGCCCCAGACATGGCTCCCTGTGGCTGACTGAGGGGGAGAGAAGCACCCCGGCTGCCCCCAGCTCACCTTCCCCTCAGAAACTTCTTCCCTCTCCTCCCCCCGTCCCCCCCCCCCCGGCCGTGATGGGGGCGTGGCTTCATGGAGGTGGGGCGTGGCTTTACAGAGGCGGGCGTGGTTTATAGGTTTGGGGGCGTGGCCGGTGAGGTCCAGCTTTCTTGGGTGAAGCCAGTGGCCACCCTACTACACTCACACATGAATCCCGTTAGTCTATTTCTTACTCAGTTTCTAAATCACATCGCTGACAGTCCACAGGCTTTTCTGTCACTATTCAAGTGTAGTAAACAGCTTGAATCAATAAGCACATCAAACTACATCTGTATCTTATTCTATCATGTACGATACAGTCTTCTGAGTCTCATACATAGCCTGTTGTATGCATACTGCCTGCTGAGCTGCGTATCTAATCCTATCTTGCATGATATTGTCTGGTTTGAAACCTATCATATCAGATACTGTCTTGTGTGGTGTGTATCTAAGCTCATGTCATGTCATCTACAGTGCCAAAAGTGACATCCCCAGTGCCCCCCAAGTGCCATCCATTGTGCTCCCCCAGTGACATCCAAAGCATAGCAACAGAACAGAGGCTGATTGTTATGCTGTGACTCATGCACAGTACTTACATTGTACTGTGCATGTGTCAGTACAGGCTTCACACAGCAGCCTGTACACTGACAAGACAGCCAGTGGTCCCGATGCATGAGCACTAGTGTGCAGGTGTCAGGATCAAGGAAGCTCGGCAGGAGGCGGTAATGTCAATGATGACGCCCCGTCTCCTTCTTCAGAGCAGAAGAGAAGAAGACAGAAAGGGATCGGAAGACCTGGAGCGATCATGTGACTATGAAGAGGATACTGGAAACGTCTGCACTGCAGAGAGTAAGGCCTCTTTCACCCGGGCGTCGAGTCTGAGGGCCAGACAAGAATAATACATACAGAATGCTTAGTAAAATGTCCATTGAGGAGTTAAAAATAATAAACAAATTTAACTCACCTCATCCACTTGGTCGTGTAGCGGATCTCCTCTTCTTTCTACTTTTTCAGGGCCTGGCTAAAGGACCTGTGGATACGCCACTGCGCTCATCACATGGTCCATCACCATGGTGATTGACCATGTGATGGACCATGTGATAAGCAGCAGTGACGTCATCAAAGGTCCTTTAGCCAGGTCCTGAAGAAAGTAGAAAGAAGAGGAGATCCGCTACGTGACCAAGTGGATGGGGTGAGTTAAATTTGTTTATTATTTTTAACCCCTCAATGGACATTTTACTAAGCATTCTGTATTAAGAATGCTATTATTTTCCCATATAACCATGTTATAAGGGAAAATAATAAAGATCGGGTCCCCATCCCGATCGTCTCCTAGCAACCATGCGTAAAAAAATCGCACCGCATCCAGTGCTTGGGGATGCTTGCGATTTTCACGCAGCCCCATTCACTTCTATGGGGCCTGCGTAGCGTGAAAAACGCACAATACAGAGCTTGGTGCGATTTTCACGCAACGCACAAGTGATGCGTGAAAATTACCGCTCATGTACACAGCCCCATAGAAATGAATGGGTCCGGATTCAGTGCGGGTGCAATGCGTTCAACTCACGCATTGCACCCGCGTGGAATTCTCGCCCGTGTGAAAGGGGCCTAAGTATTAATTAAATATTTTTCCCTATACAGGTTAATTTTATGGGCCACCTATGGCACATTCTTTTTCTCTATCCTTAATTACACCAATAAACTGGCATGAATATAGACAGATGTGTTGGCCCCACCCTCACAACGTCCCCTTTTCAGAAGTGGCGTGAGGTCCAAAAAAATGCATATTTCACTGCAACTATAGTGTGTGACGAGATTTGCAAGTTTTCCCATTCCAGAAATCTGCCATAAAAGCCACAGTAAATGCCCCCCTAAATGTGAGTAGTTGATTGTGCCAAAAAAGATAGCATCCTGTATTTCCTACACAATAGATAATGGAACAGTAATGATATGAATAGGATGCAGTGAAGAGAAAGGTCTGAGAAGACCACTGGAGAAGGCAAATAATCATTTAAAGACTTTTTGGAATATCATATTATGTTGCCCTGCCCTCCATAAAGATGCAGGAAACAGTGATAATGAAAAGATGCACCTGGCCAGCAATAGTTACTATATGTATGCTGAGGAATTCAGATATTGCACAAGTGGTATCAGGAAATTTGATATCTGCCAGGAAAACACACCTTAAATTATTCCAACATTGAGCTTGTATTACTCAAGACATTGATTCATCTGGATCTGAAAGCTTGCTATCTACATCTACTTGAGTATTATTTGTTGCATTGGTGACTCTTTATGTCTGTGTCTTGAGTAGTTTCCCTTCTGAGGTATTATTAAGGCTGGGTTCACACTTGAGCGTATTTGATATGCTCGTTTAACGCGTGTTTTTGTCGCGCGTTTTATGCGCGTTTTTGTCTATAGTCAACGCGTGTATTACGGTCGTTTGTGTGATTGACAGCAGTGATTTACAGCATCTTGGTCAGGCTAGACATTTGCCTCTCACTAGGGTGTGGCCTTTTATTGCCTGTTGCTATGTGCCAAACGCGCGGACGCGCATTTTTCTGGTTACAAACGCGCAAAAGAACATATTTGCGCGTTCCTATGCAATCCTATGGCCGCAAACGCGCGACAAAACGCCCCAAAGAAGCTCAAGAACTTTTTTGAGCGTAGGGCGTTTTTCAGCGCTTTCAAACGCGCTGTAAAACGCTCAAGTGAGAACCAGGGCCATAGGGAAGCATTGGTTTTCATGTGTTGAGCGTTTTACAGCGCGTTTGAACGCGCTGTAAAACGCTCAAGCGTGAACCCAGCCTAAGCGTAATACACCATGGATATTTAGGGTTTGGTTGGGACCATCAGGTGACCAGAAAAAGCCCATGGAGTCTAGCAGAGATCTTCTGGAATTGACAGTACAGGAGAACATCACTTGTTGCTAGGATTTATCAAATTTTGGGTGTTCAGCAATACTCTATTAGTTAGAAAGGACAGAATCAGAGAAAATACTTTTTTTGAAGGATGGATCCTCACTGAGTCATTTAGTCTTCTGAGCCAAGGAACATTTGACACTGATGATACCATCACGAGTTAACAAGAGCAACCGAATATCTCCTGGAAGCCTACTGTAATATACATACACTTGGCAGCCCACATGAAGATCCAGGAAAGCTTAATCTATTATCATATGAATGATTGCCTATTTTTCCAAAAGTAAATTCATTAGAGACCATCTTGCCTCACAGCATTTCCCAGAGACATTCTGCTTGATAGAGAATGGCCTGTAAGTAACTCCCTCGTGTCAACCCATCACGGCTGATCTCTTTAATTCCAGATCCATGATTAGAATGGCAATGTAATAATATCTGACCTCAATGAAACAGTAGATCATAGAAGTCAAATCAGGGAGGATAAGTAAAGACCACACTGTCCATATGAACTACTGTATTATATCCACTTTCCAGTATATCTTATGATTGTGAGAAGCATATCCAAGAAGGGCATATATACTCCTGGTAGATGTAAATTTATTTTAAAGCGCCATTAATTTCAGGGTGCTGAATTGGGCTGCAGCGGCAACGGGAACTATACTGTATATGGTGCCAGAAGCAGACAGCTGTGCACACTAGTGACCATACTGGGGTACTGCAGCTCAGCTCCCATTCAGTATGACTGTGTTAGAAACTACAGCGTACTGAGCCTTCTGCTTCCATCTGTAACTGTTAGCTTCCGGCACTGCGGCAGCCGGGGGCACCGAGTGTTAGTAAACCTCCCACTGATCTGACATTGATGACCTATCCTGGGCATAGGGCATTTATATCAGTAGTTCAGATAACCTTTCTAAAGGGTTGTCTCACAAAAAAATGAGACAGCTTTCAAACCAGCACCTGGATCTGAATATTTTTGCAAATGCATGCAATTAAAAACTAAAGGAATCTGTATAGCGCACCTGCTGTTTGTCATTTTTCTTATTTCTCTGTCTACTTTGCTAAGGTGGATGCACATGCTCACTTCTATCCTCCTGAGCTGTGATAGGGAGAGAGCTGCAGCAAAAGTGACACACCCCCTGAGCTGCAGCAGAAAGGACACACCCCCCGAGCTGCCAACTTGATATAAATCTAGCAGAGCAATGAATGGTGAGATCTCTGGATCCATGTGAGGTACAGGGCTGGTTCTAGCTTTGTTAGAAAGAGGTTTACGATATGATGTTTGAATTTCATTTTTTACATTAAAGGGTTTCTGTCATGAGAAAAATCGTTATGTAGCTGACTGATATAAGCGATGTGCTGTCAGCAGTACATAACAGTATGATTTATATCTCCCTGCCTGCCGCCGTTCCCTCAAAATAAAGACTTATAAGATGCTAATGAGCCTCTAGGTGCTAGTGGGGCGTTGCTGCAGCACCTAGAGGCTCCGTCTTCTCACCTTTTGGCACGCCCATGTACAGTTGATTGACGTCCGAGTTCTCCTCAGTGTTCCTTAAATCCCGCGCCTGTGCTGAACCGTTTAGTATTCGGCGTAGGGAGTGAAGGACGCGCTCCTGCTGCCGGCTTCCTCACTGTGCCTGCGCCGAAGGAAGGAAGCCTTGTTATGCTCTTGTTGGCGATATTTTGGTTTGCAAAGGATTGACAACCAACATGTAACAGAGCACAAATGACCACTCTGTCCAATGTGTACAAATACATGGGGTCATTTATCAAACTGGTGTAAAGTAGAACTGGCTTAGTTGCCCATAGCAACCAATCAGATTCCACCTTTCATTTTTGACTGCTACTTTGGAAAATAAAAGATGGAATCTGATTGGTTGCTATGGGAAACTAAGCCAGTTCTACTTTACACCAGTTTGATAAATAACCCTAACAGTCTTCATGTAAAGTTCAGAGACATCAATGTCGAAACAAGGTGTTTCTTTCTAAGGGCTCATGCACACGACCGTATGTATTTAGCAGAATGGAAGAGCTGGCCCCTAGTAGAACAGTCCTATCCTTGTCTGTTATTTGGACAATAATAGGACATGTGGACATATGGATACAGAATGCTCACGGAGTAACTTCAGTTTTTTTGCAGATCCATAGAAATGCAATGCAAAAAAAAAAAACGGAGCGGAAAGGAAATACGTTTGCGTGCATGAGCCCTAAAAGGAATTGTGTCCTCAATCCTGATTGTTATAGGAAACCGCACTCTTAATAAAGTCACTCAAGCTTCCCAACCCCTTTGTTTTAGGCCGAGTTCACACTTCAGTTATTTGGTCAGTTATTTCCATCAGTTATTGTGAGCCAAAACTAAACACACAGAACAGGTGCAGATCTTTCCATTATACCTTATCTCTGATTCGGCTTCACTATAGGTCTTTGCTCACAATAACTGATGGTAATAGCTGACCAAATAACTGAAGTGTGAACTTGGCCTTAGAGAACATGGATAGAAGAAGACTCTAATGGTGAAAGTGACGCCACAGACACTTGCTTCCATGAGAAACAGGTTTTATTATACAAGGGTTCCCACAATAAAAAAATGTATAAAAATCTCAGTAGTCCAAATGCCAAGTTCTGAACAGGGTCTGACTCTGACTGAGATTCACTTTCATCACACATAAACAAATACATAACAATATATAAAGACTGTAAAAACAAGATAGAAAGTCCTACATAACTGCAAGGTTTGCACCTAAAAATGTAAATGGAATAAAATATAGATTGGGAACTTCACTACAGATGTAAAGACCATGATAACACTAAACACATGGGAACGGAAAAGCAAATCTGACCAGCCACAATATGCTTTTTCATGAAGTTGCGGTTCGCCGAGTTCGGCCGAACTTCAGGTCAAAGTTTGGGTTCGGACCCCGAACTTGACCCCGAACCCCATTCAAGTCAATGGGAACCCGAACTTCACTCTATTATTTTCTGTTGTAACATGGCTAGAGCGGAAAATAATAGCATTCTTTAGACAGAAGAATATGGCTATTTAGGGATAAAAAAAACTTAAAAAAAACTCACCTCATCCACTTGATCGCGCTGCCGCAGTGTCTACTATCTTCTTTTAGCAGGACCTGCCAAAGGACCTGCGATGACGTCACCGCGCTCACCACGTTTATTTGACGGGCATTTCCTTCAAGTGTTTTTTTTCCCTATAAAACACCATACATAGAGAATGCTGCATCATTAACTAAAATTTAAAAAAAAAGGCAAAAACACAAGCACAAAAAAAAATTCATTTTGTGTAGTGGATTTTGCTACCGAATTGCAGTGTTTTTTTGTCAGAAAGTTGTCAAAAGGCACCATGAGAAATAAATATTTTGTGTGAATTAAAAAACAAAATCTAATACAACCTCTTGTCACCACCCAAAACACACAAATTTAGGTTAAAATAATTGAATTACAATATATTATTGACACCCATTCCTTTACCACTTGTCCAGGAAAGGCTACCTTCACATCTGTGTTTTTACTGGATCCGTCATGGTTCAGCAGAAACGCTTCTGTCATGATAATACAACCGTCTGCATCCATTATTAATGGATCTGGTTGTATCCATTAATAACGGTTCAGTTTTGTCCCCATTGGCAATGAATGGGGACAAAACGGAAGTGTTTTCCTCTGGTATAGCAGGAGCTGCTAGAATCATTACACCAGAGGAGAGAAGCTGAACAGACATTCACTCCACTAAGAGCTGTGTTTTATGGAAGCAGGGAGGCCAAAATAGGTATTAAAACAGTTTTATATAATGTTCCTACTGTTAATATAGTAATTAGAATTGTATACTGAACCAGTTATATGTGTGTTTACTTACAGTTCCACCAAATTCAATTGCAAATACCATACAATTGCAAACTACAAAGTTCACAATCCAAATTCAAATTCCATATTGCAATCCAAATTGCATACAACCATACCATATCATACTCAACCAATCTGCAAATAGTTGCTGCTAACTGCATACTGCAAATTGCGACCAAATTCAGCACGTAGAACTATTAGTTAGACCTCAGATATACCTCTCAGAGAGATCATAAAGTGGTTAACCCCTTAAGGACATAGGACGTACCGGTACGCCCTATTTCCCGAGTCCTTAAGGACCAAGGACGTACCGGTACGTCCTGACTTAAAATCTGTATTCCGGCGCCCCAGGGGTTAATCGGAACGGGATTTCGGCTGAAATCATTCAGCCGGCATCCCGTAACAATGCAGGGGGGGGTCATTTGACCCCCCCGTATCGGCGATCGCAGCAAACCGCAGGTCCATTCAGACCTGCGGTTTGCTGCGCTTTTTGCAGTTTCTGATCCCCGCGGGCCCTGACCGCGGGGATCAGAAACTTTAGAGTGGCTAAAATCTATATTTTTCACCCCCCCCTGCACCCCTGCACGATTTTATGCCGGCGGGTGGTGCGGGGGGGGGGTGTCGCAGGCGGTGGGGGCGTTGCGGGAGGCGGGCGGTGCGGCAGGCGGGATCGCGATCCCCCGCCCGCCTCCCCATGAACGATCGTTGGCTTCTAGTGGGTTATACCAGGGTGCCAGCACATTGCTGGCACCCTGGTATAAACGGCTGACATCTGTGCAGATGTCAGCCGTTTAACCCTTTCCATACCGCGGTCCGTACGGACCGCTGTATGGAAAAAGTTAACTGTCATCGGTCAGGGAGCAAAGGCACAGCAGCCCCCCGATGGAGAGGGAGAGAGCCCCCCGACAGCCCCCAGAGAGCCCCCCTCAGCTCGTGCTTACCCTTCCCCGTCTGCGAAGTTCTGAGCAGACGGGGAAGGTTCCCATGGCAACAGGACGCCTGCTCAGGCGTCCTGCTGTCCATGGTGCTGAACAGATCTGTGCTAAAAGCATAGATCTGTTCAGTGTAAGTAAAATACAGTACAGAACAATATATATTGTACTGTACTGTATTATACAGACATCAGACCCACTGGATCTTCAAGAACCAAGTGGGTCTGGGTCACAAAAATGTAAAAAAAAGTGAAAAAAGTTAAGATAAAAAAAAACATTTATCACTGAATAAAAATTAAAAAAATAAAATACACTACACATATTAGGTATCGCCGCGTCCATAACGACCTGATCTATAAAACGGTCATGTTACTTTCCCCGCACGGTGAACGCCATAAAAATAAAAAAATAAAAACTATGAGAAAATTGACATTTTGCCCACCTTACTTCCCAAAAAAGGTAATAAAAGTGATCAAAAAAGTTGCATGTATGCCAAAATAGTACCAATCAAACCGTCATCTCATCCCGCAAAAAATGAGACCCTACCCAAGATAATCGCCCAAAAACTGAAAAAACTATGGCTCTTAGACTATGGAAACACTAAAACATGATTTTTTTTGTTTCAAAAATGAAATCATTGTGTAAAACTTACATAAATAAAAAAAAAGTATACATATTAGGTATCGCCGCGTCCGTATCGACCGGCTCTATAAAAATATCACATGACCTAAACCCTCAGGTGACCACCGTAAAAAAATAAAAACAAAAACGGTGTAAAAAAAGCAATTTTTTGCCATCTTACGTCACAAAAAGTGTAATAGCGAGCGATCAAAAAGTCATATGCACCCCAAAATAGTGCCAATCAAACCGTCATCTCATCCCGCAAAAAATGAGACCCTACTCAAGATAATTGCCCAAAAACTGAAAAAACTATGGCTCTTAGACTATGGAGACACTAAAACATTTTTTTGGTTTTAAAAATGAAGTTATTGTATAAAACTTACATAAATAAAAAAAATAGTATACATATTAGGTATCGCCGCGTCCGTGACAACCTGCTCTATAAAATTACCACATGATAAAACCTGTCAGATGAATGTTGTAAATAACAAAAAAAAAAAAACGTGCCAAAAAAGCTATTTCTTGTTACCTTGCTGCACAAAAAGTGTAATATAGAGCAACCAAAAATCATATGTACCCTAAACTAGTACCAACAAAACTGCCACCCTATCCCGTAGTTTCTAAAATGGAGTCACTTTTTTGGAGTTTCTACTCTAGGGGTGCATCAGGGGGGCTTCAAATGGGACATGGTGTAAAAAAAAAACAGTCCAGCAAAATCTGCCTTCCAAAAACCGTATGGCATTCCTTTCCTTCTGCGCCCTGCCGTGTGCCCGTACAGCGGTTTACGACCACATATGGGGTGTTTCTGTAAACTACAGAAAAAGGGCCATAAATAATGAGTTTTGTTTGGCTGTTAACCCTTGCTTTGTAACTGGAAAAAAAATATTAAAATGGAAAATCTGCCAAAAATGTAAAATTTTGAAATTGTGTCTCTATTTTCCATTAAATCTTGTGCAACACCTAAAGGGTTAACAAAGTTTGTAAAATCAGTTTTGAATAGCTTGAGGGGTATAGTTTTTTTAGATGGGGTCACTTTTATGGAATTTCTAATCTAGGGGTGCATCAGGGGGGCTTCAAATGGGACAAGGTGTCAAAAAACCAGTCCAGCAAAACCTGCCTTCCAAAAACCAAACGGCACACCTTTCACTCTACGCCCCGCTGTGTGGTCATACAGTAGTTTACGGCCACATATGGGGTGTTTCTGTAAACAGCAGAGTCAGGGCAATAAAGATACAGTCTTGTTTGGCTGTTAACCCTTGCTCTGTTAGTGGAAAAAATGGGTTAAAATTGAAAATTAGGCAAAAAAATGAAATTCTCAAATTTCATCCCCATTTGCCAATAACTCTTGTGCAACACCTAAAGGGTTAACGACGTATGTAAAATCAGTTTTGAATACCTTGAGGGGTGTAGTTTCTTAGATGGGGTCACTTTTAGGGAGTTTCTCCTCTAGGGGTGCATAAGGGGGCTTCAAATGGGACATGGTGTCAAAAAACCAGTCCATAAAAACCAGCCTTCCAAAAACCATACGGCGCACCTTTCACTCTACGCCCCGCTGTGTGGCCGTACAGTAGTTTACGGCCACATATTGGGTGTTTCTGTAAACGGCAGAGTCAGGGCAATAAAGATACAATCTTGTTTGGCTGTTAACCCTTGCTTTGTTAGTGGAAAAAATGGGTTAAAATTAAAAATTAGACAAAAAAATGAAATTCTCAAATTTCCTCCCCATTTGCCAATAACTCTTGTGCAACACCTAAAGGGTTAACAATGTATGCAAAATCAGTTTTGAATACCTTGAGGGGTGTAGTTTCTTAGATGGGGTCATTTTTGGGTGGTTTCTATTATGTAAGCCTCGCAAAGTGACTTCAGACCTGAACTGGTCCCTAAAAATTGAGTTTTTGTAAATTTCTGAAAAATTTCAAGATTTGCTTCTAAACTTCTAAGCCTTGTAACATCCCCAAAAAATAAAATATCATTCCCAAAACAATTCAAACATGAAGTAGACATATGGGGAATGTAAAGTCATCACAATTTTTTGGGGTATTACTATGTATTACAGAAGTAGAGGAAACTGAAACTTTGAAATTTGCAAATTTTTCCAAATTTTTGGTAAATTAGGTATTTTTTTGTGCAAAAAAAAATTATTTATTTGACTTCATTTTACCAGTGTCATGAAGTACAATATGTGACGAAAAAACAATCTCAGAACGGTCTGGATAAGTCAAAGCGTTTTAAAGTTATCAGCACTTAAAGTGACACTGGTCAGATTTGCAAAAAATGGCCTGGTCCTTAAGGTGAAAATGAGCCCGGTCCTTAAGGGGTTAAATAACTTAAAGTGAGAGTACAGATACTCAAGAGAGAAATATATCCACAATTTTATGTTGAATGACAAGATTGAACAGTTGAACCACCATCTTCTGCATACTGCCATTTTGTGATATCTTTTCAACATGTGTTTTGTACATGGACTATCTGCTGCGGAGATGGCAGTGTTATATATGAAGAAAAGTTGAAGTTAATAAAGAAGTTATTTCAAACATTTAGTGTGCTCTTTAAATCTACTGTTTCCATAGAATGGCGCTAGAGGAATTACAGAGTAATAGACTAGTAAAAGTCAGAGATACCCAAATTCTTCTAATGCCACAGCGCAAAAGGCCCTTCATAGTGCTGCGCCTGCCACAACGGATCTGTCCTGTTTCCGTTATGCAGAACGGACAAAAAAGTCCTGTCGACAGGACTTTGTTTTCCGTCTTGTATAACGGAACCAGATGGATCTGTTATGATTCCCATAAACTTCTATTATGACGGATCAAAACAGAATGTCCTTCTTATTAAACATTTTTGTTCCTTTTTCATGCAGCCTTGCAGCATAAATGCAGTGTATTTTTCTACATGTCTCCATTTTTTACCACATTCGATGGTGAACAATTACAATACATGTTTTGAAATTTTACTACTTCTGAGAATATGGTGAGCAAAGATAAGAAAGCAGCTCTCTAAATGCAGTAAATGTGAACCGCTGCTTACGTAACACATCTTTTTATATGAATATGAAGAAAGCTGTAGACCATAAGGCATACTCACCTTATCCATTTGTTCATCTTCATTGAAGATACCGTACGAAATCTTGCACGCTGGCCAGAGTGCAGGCATGGTGATGTCACATGGCCTCTTCATGAGCAATTGGATATGGTGAGTATGTATTTTTTACCATCATTTCAGGAAAAATATGTTCGTTACCACAAAGCGTGAGACAATTCGGCTTCGCGGTGAATCAAATTTTACCTGAAATCTGGACTGAAGTCAATTTGTTTGGCTTCAATTGACTCAACACTAATTAATTCCAGGGCATCCTTCCCCTGTTCTCAGCTTACTGTACATGCAGAACTTCCTGTTTTCCTTTGCTACTTGCTGGATTTGCTAATGAAACCCAACATGCTTTGTTCATTAATGTTTCACAGGGCAGTAGGTGTAGGGAGCATGACTAAAGTGGGAACAGTGAGGCAGGTGGTGTAACCCCTGAGAAACACTACAAAACAAAACATGCTTGGTTTGAGTAGCAAATCCAGCAGGAAGCTGATGAGAACAGGAGCTAAGCCATGTAAACATACTGGACAGGGGAGCTGATGCAGAGAACAGGGGAAGGAAAGCACTGGCATGAAAAAAAAATAGTATTTGGTACAGAAGTATGCAGTGTTTAGCTTACGCTAGCCAGATAAGAAAAATCATCATGGGACCAAAGAATCCTGTTAACCTCGGGAATCTGTCACCAGTTTTACAGTGTCTTAACTCAGGGGGCGGGGAGAACTGTGAGCCCATGAATATGGGGACTCATTAGCAGGCGCTGGAGCAGCAAAAAACTGGTGACAGATTCCCTTTTTAAAGACCCTATTTCACCAACAGCTTGCTGGAACTACTGCCGGCAGTGTAAAACAGGCTGTGAGACAGTGACGAATCTCACACAGGTTAGAGGCAAGGAAGGGGTGGATAGTGCGGTCCACACCCCTGTTTTACCACAGGTGAGACCAGCTGGAGGTACTCAGGCTGGCATAAAGCACCTCCCAGGGTGTCAGTAAGGCAGGAGTGTGTTACCCGTGGACAGAGGCCTGGAGGCTCTGTCAGTGTGCTATCAGCTGGGCAAGGCTGAAGGACCACAAGGCTGGGAGATAGCCTGGACTAACTCTGTTACAGCCTGGAAGTGAGCTGGACTACTGGCTAAGAAAGCCGCACCTGAAACAGTGTGTGAACTGTGAGGTATACTTTAGGTGAGTCAGGTTATTATATGTTTAGTTAGAGTTCAGCCGGGCAGGTGTTGGACCTTAAAACTTGGTGTCCGTGAAGACGTGTGTGAATGTCCCCCGGATAAGAGCTAACCCCCCACAAGGCCTAAACTGGTTGTGATGAAACTTGTAGTTCTCTTATCACTATTAAGATGTTTTGCAGCAGCTAAGGTGTATATTAGGATTTGTTCACATATGCGCTAGTAACGTTTGCTTTTTTGCTGTCATAGGAGCACAACAATGAAAATCACAGTAGTGCTGGATCTGGGGCATCCAGACATGGGGCCCCAATTCAAATTCTTGCTATGGGACCCAATGATTTTTATGTATGCCCCTGGTCTTATCTACACCAAATTCACAATAATTGTGGTTAAAATAATTGAATTACAATATATTAGTGACACCCAGTACTACTTGACCTCCTGTTCAGGTAACGTCAGACTCAGTATGGACGACACGTCAATACTGTGGGCTGTTACCTGTCCAGCATGACATTTCTTGCAGCCCATAGCAATGGTGGAATTGGAGCAGCACAATGTATTGCAGATATATTGGGCTAAGTATCACATTTTCTATAATGTTAGAAAATACTTGAAATTTAATTTCTAATAAATGTATTTTAACTGACCCAGCCATTTTGCCAAAATCTTGTATTAAACAGCTCCAGCGCATATCGAACGAGCCCCCATATTCATGAGCTCCTGGCTCTCCCTGCCCACCTGCTGCTGATTCATATGGAGAAAACCTGTCAATCAGAGGAAAGGGTGGGGAGAGCGGTGAGCTCATGAATATGGGGACTCGGCATGTGTAGAAACTAGCAACATAAAACTGTTGACAGATTCCCTTTAATGATCTTAGATCACCAACCTTTTCACCAACATAGACAATTAGGGATATAAAACTGTTATAATGTCTACAATACTGTCTACAATGAATGTTAACCCCTTCACTACTCCAGACCATCAGAAATATTGACCTCTTCACCACCCTAGTCCATCAGGAACATTTGCCTTTTTATCACCTGTGTCATGACGTTATGAAACATTACAAAGTTAGAGTTGATTGAAACTATAATAATTAAATTCTTCATGGATGCGAAAAAAATGTAATTCACTCTGGTTTTCTTCAGAACAATGATAATGAGTGCCTTACATCAACTGTATAGGCACAGCAGCCAAAATTATTCTATGTCTATTTGCCCTTGGGATCATCGAGATCTCACAAATGGGCTAATACTGGAAATACCTTGTGTAAAATGAAAATGCTAAATCAGTTAAATCCACATGCAAATACAGGTTAGCGTAGCTATATGAGATTATGCTGCAGATTTCACTCATTACAGTTAGAAATTAGCGAATTTTCAGAAAGTTCAATTCGGCTGTTTCGCCGAATTTTACAGAAAATTTGCTTAGTTATGAATTACTTCGTCACGAAGCGCATTTTTTTGTAAGTAGCAGGTGCATTGACAGGGAGCTGCGATAGCGCCGCCCCCCATCATTGTACCCCTCAGATGCCGCATTCATACATGTAAAATTAAATCAAACTTACGGCCTCCATTTGCTCGCGACGGGCCAGCTGCCGCCATCTTGCTTGAAGACCTGGTGCGAAATCTTGCGCGGCACGTGGTGACGTCATACGCCACTACGCATGGGATTTCAGCCGAGATCTTTAATTAAGATGGCGGCTGGCGGCCCATAGCGAGCAAATGGAGGAGGCAAGTAAGAATTTTTTTGTTTTTTACACTATTTCAGGTTAAATCGATTCGCTAACACGAAGCAGTATAATAATATTTGCCAAGACAGGTGCACTCTGCAGTCTTATTAACCCTCATACTGATGTTAAAATTGAGAGATTAGCCAACATATCCTACTGTGGAGGACATGTCTGAGCCCAAGCACCGCGCCAAGGTTTCTCAAGTAGCTCGGGTCCTAACAATCACCTACCTGTGCCATATGGGCAATACCAGGGGCCAGTGGGGCGAATTACAGGAGAGTGAGGTCCGACTCACAGACAACTCACCAGTTACCTCCAGCATGTAACCATGCTTGCAATGGGAGGAGGGAGGAGTCTGCGAGTCCCACTCAGGACTGGCTGATATGTCCCAGGCCACGCAGGTGCACCTAAATGTAGCCTGTGGATGAAAAACAGGCTCATTTAAATTGGAGTTTATACACCTTCAGGCATCTCTATATGCAAACCAATAAAAAAAAATGGCGTGGTATTAAACAGGCAGGAAGTGCTCAAACCCATATGCAGTTGTGCATGTATATACAGGGGAGCAAATCCTGCACTTGTGGCCCGTTGCTAATGGCAATCCCCAGAAAAAATGCATACAGTGGAGGATGCCCGCAGTGGACCACAAGTACCACAATAAACATCCTACACATCCTAACACGAAGCACGAGGAAATTCGGCTTTGAGGCAAATTTATCCTGAAATTCAGATCGAATTCCACTTTGTGGGATTCGATTCGCTCATCTCTATTTACAGTTTTCTCCCAAAAATCTGAATGATACATAAAAAAGTATGTTTCATAGCATGCTCTAAAGTTACTTTTAGCTGTATATCAATGAAGTTAGAAAAACTCGGATTCACTTGCATTGTCATGCAATTTTTGTGCAGACTATTAGTAAGGGACCTACACGGAAACCATTCATGCAACTGTTTTCCTGATATTTTGGGTTACAGAGTCATCTAGTGGAGAAAATCTATATTACAATGACAAAATGCAATTCCTTTATGGTAGTACGACTACAGGAGTGATATAATGGGTTCCTTAGTTATCGTGATTCATAAGCATACATTTTCTACTATAAGCTTATTTGCACTAACAATTTAATGTAATAAATCACCCACGTGTTACAAGCAGCAGGGATTTGCCTCTTGTCTAGTCTTCTCCTGTTTACTAACATTG
Organism: Bufo bufo; assembly: GCF_905171765.1. NCBI lineage: Eukaryota > Metazoa > Chordata > Amphibia > Anura > Bufonidae > Bufo > Bufo bufo. Next base: position 179,063,156 of record NC_053389.1, read on the forward strand.
TTGGGGCAACTACTTTGCAACTGTCTTAATAATAATAAAATGTATTTATATAGCGCCACCATATTCACCAGCGCTTTACAAATTCATAGGGTTCATGTACGAAACAAAACTAACTGGCTAATATGCAACTGAAACACTAGGAGTCAGGGCCCTGCTCGAAAGAGCTTACAATCTATGAGGAATTGGGTGTGACACATAAGGTAGTTGATTGTGATAAGTAGGATTTGAGCCATTATTGAACTGACCGGAGGATTAGGGTTGCCACCTTTTCTTCAAGCCAAACACGAACACTTTAGCACATCACAGCAATTTTTTGGTAAAGTATGTACCATAACTATCAGGAAGGCAGGAGGCGGATCATGACCCATCGCCTGGCTTCCTGCTTTCCCGTGAAGACGGCGTTCAAGTGAAAGAACACAGGCTTCAAAGGCAACCTAGCTTCCTGACCAATCAATAAGAGGGGGGGGGGGGAGTCACGATTTCAATCCGCTTCGTGATTGGCTAGAAAGCCGGATTCACTTTTTTTGTAGGCAGCGTACCTTCCTGACCAATCAGAAGGCCGGGACGCGAGTAATGACATACTGCCCAGCTTGCTGATTGGTTAGGAAGCCAGGCTGCCTAGCAACAAGTGAAGCAGGCTTCCTAGCCAATCAGGAAGCTAGGAGGCGGATGATAACCCACCTCCCGGCTTTCTGATTAGAAAGGAAGTCGGCTGTATGCTCCCTTTGTGCTGCCAGTCAGAGGGACATCTCCCTCCGACCGGAAGTTCCAATATCGGGGAAGGTATCGGAGCATTTGGGGGAGTACAAGTACTCGCCCAAATACTGTGTATCGACAGCGTTATTAGTATCGGTATCAGTAGTTCGGCGGAACATCTTTAGTGCAAATCAATTTTATTGATAGTTGTCATTGAAACGACAAGAGCATTTCTGGGCCTGATGAGGGGGACCCTGCATGGCCCTAAAAGCACTTGTCAATTGGACGACAACTATCAATAAAATGGATTTTGCACTAACATGAAATTTGGATGTCTGTATTGGACGATATGTATTATTGCACATAAAAGATGCCCCCACAAAACATGTCACTGGTTACCTGTGGCATTTTTTTTATGGGGGTATCTTTTATGTGCAATACTAACAAGTGCCGTGCCCGCCCCCCCCTTCCAATTAATATTTTTTATTAAACACTTCAAATGTTTTGAATACCTTTTTTAGAAGTTCAGCTTCAGAGATGCAGGCTGCCGGAGAATGATTTCTCCCACGCTCCCTCTCTCTCTCTCTCTCTGATGTCACTTCCTCTCACTAGCAGAGAAGGAGAGTCAGAAAGAAGGAGAGGGAGGGAGGGAGTGTCTGAAGACAGCGCCGCCCTGCTAGCATCACTCACAGGCTCAGCTGATCGCAGCACCGGCAGTGACAGGCTCAGCTGATCATCCGCTGCTGACACTTGTCCTCATCGCCAGCCGCCTGCGCCGCTGACTGACGCGCCAGCCGCTCACCACCAGCTGTCAGGTGAGGGCTGGCTAGCAAGTCTGCAGTTTGAAATGAATCCTGTGCCCGGGTCTGAGAAAGGCTTGTACCCGGACACAGGATTACAAACTCGGACTGTCCGGGTCATTCCTGTATGGGTGGCAACCCTATAGAGGATCGAGTTCAGGCCAGAGGAGTTGTTGGGGGGAGGTTTAGTCGGGGAATAGTCAGTTTAGGTAGCTTGATAAGCCTGCCTGAAAAGATGTGTTTTTAAGGCACGTTTGAAGGTGGAGAAGTTGTGAATTGACCTAGTATTCCGGGGCAGAGTATTCCAGAGATTAGGTGCAGCTCGAGAAAAATCTTGAAGACGTGAGTGAGAGGTATGAATTATGGAGGTTATTAATCTTAGGTCGCTAGCAGAATGGAGAGCACAAGTAGGGTGGTAGATGGAGATGAGGGAGGAGATGTATGGAGGTGCAGCACTGTGGAGAGCTTTGTGGGTGAGGGTGAGCATTTAGGACAAACTGAAGGGGGGAGAGTTTAGTGAGAGGTAGACTGATTAGTAATACATTGCAGTAGTCAAGACGAGAATTAATCAAGGCAATCAAGGTTTAGGTGAGTTAGTAGATGAGGGAAAGACAAGAAGTTCCATTTTTGAGAGGTTCAGTTTTAGATACAGAGAGGACAGCTGCCAGACAATTATTGGTGTTTTGGAGTAAAGCAGGGGTGATGTCAGGGGATGAACTGTATAGTTGGGTGTCGTCAGCATAGAGATGGTATCGAAAGCCAAATCTACTGATAGTCTGTCCGATGGGGGCTGTATAGAGGAAGAAGAGTAGAGGACCTAGTACTGAGCCCTGAGGAACACCGACATCAAGAGGAAGAGGAGAAGAAGAAGAGCCAGCGAATGATACACTAAAGGAGCGACCAGAGAGATGGGAAGAGAACCAAGAGAGAGCAGTGTCCTTAAGGCCAATTGAGTGGAGCATGGTGAGGAGGAGTTTATGGTATACGGTATCAAACGCTGCAGAGAGATCCAGCAGAATCAATAGCGAATAGTCAACATTTCTTTTTGCTTTTAGGAGATCGTTAGACACTTTAGCAAGGGCAGTTTCTGTAGAGTGAAGAGGGCAAAAGGCAGATTGTAAGGGGTCAAGAAGAGAGTTTGCAGAGAGATAGCTTATTAAGCGAGAGTAGACAAGACATTCAAGGAATTTAGAGATGAAGGGGAGGTTAGAAACAGGTCTGTAGTTAGCAGCACAGGTCGGGTCAAGAGATGATTTCATTAGTAGTGGGGTGATAATAGAGTGTTTGAAAGAGGAGGGAAAGATACCAGAAGAGAGAGAGAGGTTAAAAATTGTGGTTAGGTGAGTGATGACAGCCGGGAAGAGGGACTGGAGGAGGTGTGATGGAATAGGATCAGTACCACAGGTTGTGGGTCGAGAAGAAGAGAGAAGCCCGGAGACTTCTTCCTCTGTTATAGGGTCAAAAGAGGAGAGAGAGCAGGAACTGGGGGGAGGAGGATTGAAATTATTTGGTGACTGGGAGATTATTTCCTGCGGGATACTGCAAATCTTGTCTCTGAAGTAAGTGGCCATGCTATCAGCGCTGAGATCCGTGACAGGTTCTAGAACTTTAGGGCTTAGAAGGGAATGAAAAGTGTCAAAGAGTCGTTTTGGGTTATTTGAGAGTGAGGAGATGAGAGAGGTGAAGTACTTTTGTTTGGCAATGTTGAGAGCCGAATTATATGTTTTGAGCATAAATTTATAATGGAGGAAGTCTGCTGATATTCGTGATTTTCTCCATAAGCGTTCTGCACATCTGGAGCAACGCTGTAGAAAACGTGTTTCAGGTGTGTGCCAGGGTTGCCGTATTCTGTGTTGAGAGTGCCGGATTGATATTGGAGAAACTTCATCTAGGGTGGTTTTGAGGGTCTGGTTGTAATGATTGGCAGCCAAGTCTGGACAGGGGTGGGAAGTGATTGGGGTAAGAGCTAATTGTAGGGTGTTAATAAGTTGCTGGCAGTTAATGGTATGTAGGTTTCTGTAAGTGTGAAAAGTAGGATTGCCATGAGAAAAGTGAGAGGTCTTTATGGTAAATGAAAGAAGATTGTGGTCAGAAAGTGGGAAGGATAAGTTACTAAAGTTTGAGACTGAGCAGTGACGGAAGAAGACTAGATCAAGTATATTGCCCTGTTCATGCGTGGCAGAGGAAGTAAGTTGTGATAGGCCAAGAGAGGAGGTTAAAGAAAGAAAGTGAGCGGCTGATGGGGAGATAAAATCATCAATGGGGATATTAAAATCATCTATAATAAGAGTTGGTGATTCAGAAGATAGGAAGTGAGGAATAGTGTTGAGCGCGAATATTCGAATTGCGAATTTTTTTCTCGAATATCGCAATTTCGAGATTTCGCGAATATTTAGAATATCGTTCTATATATTCGCGAAATCGAATATTCTTTTTTTTTCTTTTTTTTTTTATTATATTTTTTTCTTTCCCACTTCCCTAAAATTGTTCTTACCTGTCCTTTGGATTCCTGGCTTCCTGGCTGCTCCAGTCAGTGGCGTTTTCAACTTACTGCTATATTCCATATTAGCTAAATTACAATCTAATCTATATGTGTATTTTACGAAATTTCGCAATAGTCGCAATTGCGATGCGAGTAATATAACACAAAATATTCGCATGAAGATTTCAACTTAGCACTGCTATACTCCATATTCTAGCCTAATATGGAATATAGCTGTGCTAAGTTAGCACTGCTATATTCCATATTAGGCTAGAATATGGAGTATAGCAGTGCTAAGTTGAAATCTTCATGCGAATATTTCGTGTTATATTAGTCGCATCGCAATTTCGACTTTTTCAAATGTTCTTAATATTGCTCTAACTTCGTCTTTTAGAAATTTCGTAATATTGCTCTAACTTCGTCTCTTAGAATATTACGAATATTCTAAAAGACGAAGTTAGAGCAATATTACGAAATTTCGTAAAATACACATATAGATTGTAATTTAGCTAATATAGTGCTATAATCCCTTTTTTTTCCTGTAATTTTTTTTTGCCTCTTCTGAACTTAAGTTTTGTAAAATATGTACACTATTAAAAATTATTACTATAGCAGTATATTAGCTTAAATACAATCTATGTGTATTTTATGAAATTTCGTAATATTGCTCTAACTTCGTCTTTTAGAATATTACGAATATTCTAAAAGACGAAGTTAGAGCAATATTAAGAACATTTGCAAAAGTCGAAATTGCGATGCGAGTAATATAACACGAAATAGTCGCATGAAGATTTCAACTTAGCACAGCTATATTCCATATTCTAGCCTAATATGGAATATAGCAGTGCTAACTTAGCACAGCTATATTCCATATTAGGCTAGAATATGGAATATAGCAGTGCTAAGTTTAAATCTTCATGCGACTATTTCGTGTTATATTACTCGCATCGCAATTTCGACTTTTGCAAATGTTCTTAATATTGCTCTAACTTCGTCTTTTAGAATATTCGTAATATTCTAAGAGACGAAGTTAGAGCAATATTACGAAATTTCGTAAAATACACATATTAGCCTAGCCATAGTCATTAGCATAGGAACGTTGCCTTATACTATCAAGATACATTTTCGCAATATGCGAAAAAATAATTTCGCAATAATTGGAATAATTGCGAATATTCGATTTCGACGAATATAACACGAATATTCATGCGAATATTCGCGAAATATCGCGAAATCGAATATGGCACCTCCCGCTCATCACTAGTGAGGAAGCCAAGCTGCAAAGTGATCCAGAAATTGGTGGGGGGCAGCCTGGGGGACGATAGACAACTGTCTTACACCTGATCTCCGGTCAGATGATCACCTTGCTCAGCTTTAATTAAGGGAGGAGTTCTTAATTGGTTACCCTTTTTTTAAGGCCTCTTGCACACGGCCGTGGTTTGGTTCCACATCCGAGCCGCATTTTTTGCGACTTGGGTGTGGACCCATTCACTTCGATGGGGCCGCAAAAGATGCGGACAGCACTCCGTGTGCTGTCCGCATCCGTTGCTCCTTTCCGTGGCCCCGCAAAAATTATAGATCATGACTTACTCTTGTCCGTTTTGCGGACAAGAATAGGCATTTCTATAATGGGCTGTCTGTTCCGTTCCGCAAATTGCAGAAGGCACACAGGCGGCATCCAGAATCTTTAGGCGCCTTTCAGATGAGCGAGTTCCACACATCCGTCTCGCAGTGTGAGTATGCAGCAGCTCCCGTCCTGACCTCCCGGCACTGACCGTGTTGCATAGCATTATATTGATCTATGATGCTATGTAACCCTTAGAGGTCTGGAATGTATTAGATAACACTGACATAATGCTGTCAGTGTTATAAAATACATTCCAGGACTGTAAGGTTATAATGCTATGCAACATTGTCAATGCTGGAGGTCAGGACGGGTGCTCTCCCTGACACAGGCTGCGAGTCTGATGTGTGGGACTCACTCGCTCTTAGTATTTCTTGTATCCTGCTGTTAGCCTTGACCGTGTCCTGTCTCTGTAGTTTGGTACCTGTTGTCCTTCCTAGACCTTCATTGCTACAAACATTGAATCTTGTTTTCCTATGGAGTCTGTTAATAGTTTGCCGAGTTTGGTTTTAATTTGTCTGCAGGTCCATTTTATATTCTTGCTGGAATAATATTGCAGGTTTAGTTCCTGTCAGTGTCATTCATCTGCTCTATCTGTACGCCATCACTGTCTTCCATCTGCACCATTGCCTGACTGCCATCTCATTCATCCATCGGTGAGTTTACATCTGTATATTTGTTACCTACCAGTGTTGATATGTGCTTCAAAATATTATTCTTAAGACCGTCTTCATAATATTATTCTTGAGACCGTCTATTATACAATTCATCCTCCCTGGGGTACTGAGTACAAGGAGACAAGTAACTGCTACAGGTGAAGTTCAGTTCTGCACTGATATGTCCAGCTGCGTTGCTACACCATGTTAATGTATATAAACCTTTAGTGCATTATGATCTATAAAACAGAAAACAATTTTTTTAACCCCTTAATGACTGGAAAATTTTCAATTTTTTTATTTTTTTTTTTTATTTTTGTTACATGAACAGTCACTTGCTAAGAATGTTATCGGCACACAGTCTTATGAATTTTGACTTCCATCATTCCATGTGCCTCACATTAATAACAAGTTGCCTGTATTCTGTAACTCACATTAACCCCATGTTGCCCATTATTTGAGAAGGTACTTTGGGGGTCACTTACTATTAATGTGAGGCACATGGTGTCCACTCCAAAAGCTGTGCCCAGCCTGACATTAAAAATAAGTGACACCGTTATGTTTAAAACATGGCAGTGGCAAGATTGGGGTTAATGAGTCACATTAACCCCAGTCTCGCTGGCTGCCTGGTACATATGTTTTTGCGTGCCTTTATTTTCAGGCAGGCTAATCACTCTTGTACTGGGGGGATACCTGCTAGGCTGCTGGCTGCTGCTGAGTGCACGCTGTGGGACTGGGGCCCGGGCTGATGCTGAGACTGAGGAGGACAGCACAGGACAGTCAGGAGGAGGGAAGGCTTCTGCTGTTCGCCACACTCACTCGCTCAGATGCCGTAGCAGAAGGGACCATCCCTGTAAGTTTATTTCCTCCCCAGTACCCCATACTCCTTTAATTATCTAAAAATTCATTGGTGGCAGTGGCGCGGGTAGTTGCAGAGCCCGCTGTTTTCATTGGTGTCAGTGGCGGCGGCATCATAGGGGGGAAGGACTCCCTCCCTCCTCCTCTGTGCGGCTGAAAAGAACATGGCGCGCACTGAGCGTGGCGCATGCCATGTTCTCTTATGAGATGAGATACTAGGCTGTAGCGCAGCCTAGTATCGCAATGAAGCAAATCTCGTTATTGATTTGATACTGGTACAAAAGTATCGATTGGGTATCGAAATGTTGATACCTGATGCAACCCCAATTTCAGCACAAAAACAGCTGTAAAAAATAATGCCAGGCTGAGTACCACCCCTGTGAATTATAGTACCAGTTCTGAACTACAGTACCAGCAAAAACGGTTGAATTACCATTCAGTAAGACCCATCATAATTTATAGGGCTCCAATGCCAATTAAAGATGAGCTGCAAACGTCCATGGCTAAAATTGTAGAAATTGTACACACCTATTGTTTGGGCATCCAATGGAAAGTCAAAGAGGTCCATAGGCGGATCCAGGATTGTAATATGAGGGTGGACAAATTTTGTTGTGTGGTGATTAGGGTTGTCACGATACCAAAATTTTGATTAGATTTTGATACCATAAAAAAGTATTGCGATACTCAATATCATTCAATACCACGCGAAAGAAATAAAACACCAAAAAAGCCACCTGCATTCCACATTTTATGGAACGTCCGGCCCATAATAGAACAGTCCTATCCTATTTTTTGGGGGGACAAGGTGACAAAAAAATGTTGAATTGCGCGGTTTTTATATATTTTTTCTGTTACGGCGGACTTTACACTCTCGCTGCTGTCCTGTGCTTTGTGCACACGGCAGCAGGGAGCTCACCATGGCAGCCAGGGCTTCAGTAGTGTCCTGGCTGCCATCGTAACCGATCAGAGCATCGTAATTTCACTGCTGGGGCTCCGATCAGAAGCTACCACTGCACCACCAATAAAGAGGTGGGGTGGGGACCCTGTGGCCACTGTCACCAATGACTTTAATACTGGGGGGGTTGGGGGGAGAGGGCGCACTGCGCCACCAATGTTTTTAATACTGGGGTTGGGGAGAGGTGGAGGGTGCACTGCGCCACCAATGTTTTTAATACTGGGGGGGCGCACTGCACCACCAATGAAGATAACTAACATTTAATACAAATACAGGCGGTGTGTGTCAGCAATAAAATCACATAACCGGCACCCGGCCTCTATAACAGGGAGCTGCGATCAGCGGCAGTTAACCCCTCTGGTGTGGCACAGTGTCCACAGTCCCTCCTCCTCCCATCTCTCTTCTTATTGGCAGCGATGGCACAGTAGGGAAGGAGGGAGAGACTCTCTTCTTCTCCACTGTGCTGCTGAGAGCAGCGCACGCCATGTTCTCTGATACTAAGCTGCGCAGTAGCGCAGCCTAGTATCGGTAAAAGGCAAATCCCGGTATCAAATCGATCCGGGTACAAAAGTATCGATAATTCGATACCCAGTGCAACCCTAGTGGTTATGCACCTAGCCACTTCCCTAAAAAGGTAAGCCACATAATCAATAGAAGAGAAATACATATGGGCCACAGAAACACCACAGCACACACACATTTTGGCAGCATCAACATCTGGGGACTGACTCATTGGACTCCCAGATGAAGCTCCTAGTTAAACGCATTTGGTCAAGTGGGTCAGCTTGTGGTAGGTCAGACGTAGACTTACTGTCCAGTGCTAAGCTGCTGTAATTACTCTTAGTTTGTCCTCTCCAGGATTGATCAGGTCTCTGAGGAAAGAAATTGCACTACATAGTGAATAAGGCCTGTTTCTCTCCTCCATACACTTACTTTCCTCTCTCTTTCACTACAATACACTACACAGCACTGCACTGCTTTAGACACACCCCAAGCTATATAAATGAGTGGTGCCAGCACCACCTAGGGGCAAATGGTTGCAATGACAATGCCAGCCTGATAATAGGAAATACCATACATTTCAAATACACATATACAGTCAGGTCCATAAATTTTGGGACATCAACACAATTCTATCATTTTTGGCTCTATACACCACCACAATGGATTTGAAATTAAACGAACAAGATGTGCTTTAACCGCAGACTGTTAGCTTTAATTTGAGAGTATTTACATCCAAATCAGGTGAACGGTGTAGGAATTACAACAGTTTTCATATGTGCCTCCCACTTGTTAAGGGGCCAAAAATAATGGGACAATTGGCTTCTCAGCTGTTCCATGGCCAGGTGTTTGTTATTCCCTCATTATACCAATTAAAATTAGCAGATAAAAGGTCCAGGGTTCATTTCAAGTGTGCTATTTGCATTTGGAATCTGTTGCTGTCAACTCTCAAGATGAGATCCAAAGAGCTGTCACTATCAGTGAAGCAAGCCATCATTAGGCTGAAAAAACACAACAAACCCATCAGAGAGATAGCAAAAACATTAGGCATGGCCAAAACAACTGTTTGGGACATTCTTAACCACCTCCGGACCGCTGTACGCACAGACGCGTCCTGGAGGTGGTTGATTCATTCCTCCTGGACGCGCCGGCGCGTCATCTCGCGAGACGCGAGATTTCGGTCACAGCCGGCCCGCGCATGCGCATCGCGGGCCGGCAAAAGTTAGAGGAGTATTTCATCAGCAACCTGCCAGCCAATGATCGTCGCTGGCAGGTTGCTGATTTTTAAAAAATCGAATCACAAGCCAGATAACAGATCATATTAGTAAATATGATCTGTTATATGGCTTCTCTGCTTCTCTGCTGGTCCTTTTCGTCGGTTGGATCCAGCAGAGAAGCAGACATCACTGTGAGTACACACCAAACACTGCCCTTAGCCCCTGATCACCATCCATCACCCCCATCATCCAAATTAACCCCTTGATCGCCCCCTGTCAATCACTTAGTGAAAGACAAAAAGTGATCAGTGTAAACTGACACTTTTTTTTTTCACTAGTATTGGCTGTTAGGTTTTAGGGATAGTTTAGGCCCCTTGGTTAGGTAGTTAGCGTCAGTTAGCGCCCACCCCACCGCACCGCAGTCACTTTTATTCGCTGTTTAGCGTATCGCTAATCAGCATTTGTACTTTTATAGTATCTGTAAGTGATCAAAACTGATCACGGTCAGATCTATAATAGTATTAGTGTCACTTTAGTTCGCCCTCCACCCAAAACGCAGTGTTTGCCCGATCAGGCCTGATCGGTCGCCCACACGTGCGTTCACCCACGCCCGCCCCACCGCAGTGACAAAAAAATTTTTTTTTTTGATCACTGCACATTCACTTTACACGCTCTGCGGCGATAAAAAAATCAGTTTTGATATTTTTTATCAACCGCAGCGGCCTCCGGTACTTCGCTAGCCTCCCCTTTGTAAGACAGGCTTGCTTTTTTTCTTGGGTAGTCTCAGGGAATACCCCTAAATTTAGTAGTCCAAATGTCAAACAGGGGGTATTCTTCTGAAGAGGCCTACAGGATTCTGACCCAGTCGGATGAGGAGTGGGAACCCTCATCTGATGAATCTAGCGGGTCAGAATATGAACCTGTAGAAAGCAGTGGCTCTCTGACCCAAAGTTCGGACGAGGAGGTTGAGGTCCCTGGCAGCACCAGGCGTACCCGGCCCCGTGTCGCTAGACCACAGGTTATGCAGGATCCGCTTCAAGAGCAGCAGAGTGGGGCTGTCGCTGCCGGATCACGTGGTGAGGCATACACCAGCAGCGCAGCCCTTCCTGGACCTAGTACCAGCACTGCCGTACAACATGGTGAAGTAGCGAGCACCAGAAGGGCAGTTGAAGCTGGTACGGTGGCACGTGCACTAGTTACCCCGTCGCAGCCACCGCACAGACAGGCCCGTAGAGCCTCTAGAATCCCTGAGGTGCTGGCAAACCCTGATTGGCAGTCACCAACTTCAGCCGCACCAGTAGTTCCCCCTTTCACCGCCCAGTCTGGAGTTCGGGTTGAGACGGCTCAGATCAGTACGGCCCTGGGATTTTTTGAGCTGTTCTTGACTGCGGAGCTCTTGGACTTAGTCGTGGCAGAGACCAACCAATATGCCACACAATTTATAACCGCAAACCCGGGAAGCTTTTATGCCCAGCCTTTCCGGTGGAAACCAGTCCAAGTTTCCGAAATTAAAATTTTTCTGGGCCTTCTCCTCAACATGGGCCTGACAAAAAAGCATGAATTGCGGTCATATTGGTCAACGCACCCAATTCATCACATGCCCATGTTCTCTGCTGCTATGTCCAGGACACGATTTGAGGCCATCCTGCGTTTCCTGCACTTTAGCGACAACACCACCTCCCGTCCCAGAGGCCACCCAGCTTTTGACCGGCTCCACAAAATTCGGCCCCTCATAGACCATTTCAACCAGAAATTTGCAGATTTGTATACCCCTGAGCAAAACATCTGCGTAGACGAGTCCCTAATACATTTTACCGGGCGCCTTGGCTTCAAACAGTACATCCCAAGCAAGCGTGCCCGGTATGGGGTCAAATTGTATAAGCTCTGTGAAAGGGCCACAGGCTATACCCACAAATTTCGGATCTATGAGGGAAAAGATCAGACCCTGGAGCCGGTCGGTTGCCCTGACTACCTGGGGAGCAGTGGGAAGACAGTCTGGGACTTGGTGTCACCCTTATTCGGCAAGGGGTACCATCTTTATGTGGACAATTTTTACACAAGTGTGGCCCTCTTTAGGCATTTGTTTCTAGAACGGATTTGCGCCTGTGGCACCGCGCGAACTAGTCGCGTGGGCTTCCCCCAACGGCTTGTAACCACCCGTCTTGCAAGGGGGGAGAGGGCTGCTTTGTGTAACGAAGAACTGCTCGCGGTGAAATGGAGAGACAAGCGTGACGTTTACATGCTCTCCTCCATTCACGCAGACACGACAATACAAATTCAAAGGGCAACCCGTGTCATTGAAAAGCCCCTCTCAGTCCACGACTATAATGCGCTCATGGGAGGGGTGGACTTCAATGACCAGATGTTGGCTCCCTATTTAGTTTCCCGCAGAACCAGACGCTGGTATAAGAAGGTGTCTGTATATTTAATTCAATTGGCGCTCTACAATAGTTTTGTTCTCTACAGTAAGGCTGGGAGAACACGATCCTTCCTCAAATTCCAGGAAGAGATCATCGAGAACCTCCTTTACCCAGGAGGTTCCGTGGCCCCATCCACCAGTGTAGTTAGCCGTCTACACGAGCGACATTTCCCCAGTGTCGTTGCTGGTACCTCAACCCAACCGCCACCCCGAAAAAAATGTCGTGTCTGTAGCAGGAGTGGAATAAGGCGTGACACCCGCTATTTCTGTCCTGACTGTCCGGACCACCCTGCCCTATGCTTAGGAGAGTGTTTCCGGAAGTACCACACACAGGTACACCTAGCATAGGGATCACATCTCACCAGGACAGGCACACAGGGCTATTAGGGCCCTTTCTCTCACAGCTGCTGCAAACCTCTCCTTTCACCTGGGATAAAGTGCATAACGTACTTCGCCACATCTTTGGGCGATTTGCGCTTTGCACATTGTCCCATGGGGAAGGAGAGGTTTGTTCTATAAAGGTAAAAAAAACAAAACAAAAAAAAAATTACCGGTAAGTAAAAAAGTTAAAAAAGTTTAAAAAAGTTAATATGTTCTGTTCTAAAGTTAATAAAGTTATTGCTTTGCGGCCTGGTTTTTTCTTTTTTGTTTTGTTTTTTTTACCTTCCAGGTGGACCATCCGATCGACCAGCTGCAGCACTGATGTGCATTCGGACAGAAGCATTGCGCTGCTGTCAGATTACACGCAAGTCGGTGTATGCGGCGCTGCAAGACGAGATTTCTCCTCTGCAGTAAAAGATATGTTTGCCAAGGCATATGAGCTGAGGAGGTGGCGGTGTTCATATACTTTGGCAAACACTTTGTATATATAAAAAAAAAAATCCCGGCAATGATTTATTCATCCACATCGATTGATGTGAATGGAGAAATCTGGTTTGCCAGGGCATACGAGCTGAAGTGGGTATGGATGTTGGGCGGAGCTCCTATGTCCTGGCAGACGCCTTTCCCCTCCTTTTTTCTTTTTTTGGCCGAGATTTTTTCATCCACATTGATCGATGCGAATGAAGAAATCTGTGCCGTTCATTTTTTTCTTTCAGCCCAGAGGCTGAACGGAAAAAAAAAATCTCATTACCCGTATGCTCAATATAAGGAGAATAGCAGAAACTCCTAATGCTGGGCATACATGTAATGATTGCGGAGACCCTCAAATGCCAGGGCAGTACAAACACCCCACAAATAACACCATTTTGGAAAGAAGACACCCCAAGGTATTCGCTGAGGGGCATATTGAGTCCATGAAAGATTGAAATTTTTGTCCCAAGTTAGCGGAAAGGGAGACTTTGTGAGAACAAAATCAAAAAAATCAATTTCCGCTAACTTGTGCCAAAATTTTTTTTTTCAATGAACTCGCCATGCCCCTCATTGAATACCTTGGGGTGTCTTCTTTCCAAAATGGGGTCACATGTGGGGTATTTATACTGCCCTGGCATTTTAGGGGCCCCAAAGCGTGAGAAGAAGTCTGGTATCCAAATGTCTAAAAATGCCCCGCTAAAAGGAATTTGGGCCCCTTTTCCCACCTAGGCTGCAAAAAAGTGTCACACATCTGGTATCTCCGTACTCAGGAGGAGTTGAGGAATGTGTTTTGGGGTGTCTTTTTACATATACCCATGCTGGGTGAGATAAATATCTTGGTCAAATGCAAACTTTGTATAAAAAAAATGGGAAAAGTTGTCTTTGCCAAGATATTTCTCTCACCCAGCATGGGTATATATAAAATGACACCCCAAAACACATTCCCCACCTTCTCCTGAGTACGGAGATACCAGATGTGTGACACTTTTTTGCAGCCTAGGTGGGCAAAGGGGCCCATATTCCAAAGAGCACCTTTCGGATTTCACAGGTCAATTTTTACAGAATTTGATTTCAAACTCCTTACCACACATTTGGGCCCCTAGAATGCCAGGGCAGTATAACTACCCCACAAGTGACCCCATTTTGGAAAGAAGACACCCCAAGGTATTCCGTGAGGGGCATGGCGAGTTCCTAGAATTTTTTATTTTTTGTCACAAGTTAGTGGAAAATGATGATTTTTTTTTTTTTTTTTTTTCATACAAAGTCTCATATTCCACTAACTTGTGACAAAAAATAAAAACTTCCATGAACTCACTATGCCCATCAGCGAATACCTTGGGGTCTCTTCTTTCCAAAATGGGGTCACTTGTGGGGTAGTTATACTGCCCTGGCATTCTAGGGGCCCAAATGTGTGGTAAGGAGTTTGAAATCAAATTCTGTAAAAATTGACCTGTGAAATCCGAAAGGTGCTCTTTGGAATATGGGCCCCTTTGCCCACCTAGGCTGCAAAAAAGTGTCACACATCTGGTATCTCCGTACTCAGGAGAAGGTGGGGAATGTGTTTTGGGGTGTCATTTTATATATACCCATGCTGGGTGAGAGAAATATCTTGGCAAAAGACAACTTTTCCCATTTTTTTATACAAAGTTGGCATTTGACCAAGATATTTATCTCACCCAGCATGGGTATATGTAAAAAGACACCCCAAAACACATTCCTCAACTTCTCCTGAGTACGGAGATACCAGATGTGTGACACTTTTTTGCAGCCTAGGTGGGCAAAGGGGCCCACATTCCAAAGAGCACCTTTCGGATTTCACAGGTCATTTTTTACTGAATTTGATTTCAAACTCCTTACCACACATTTGGGCCCCTCGAATGCCAGGGCAGTATAACTACCCCACAAGTGACCCCATTTTGGAAAGAAGACACCCCAAGGTATTCCGTGAGGGGCATGGCGAGTTCCTAGAATTTTTTATTTTTTGTCACAAGTTAGTGGAAAATGATGATTTTTTTTTTTTTTTTTTTTCATACAAAGTCTCATATTCCACTAACTTGTGACAAAAAATAAAAACTTCCATGAACTCACTATGCCCATCAGCGAATACCTTGGGGTCTCTTCTTTCCAAAATGGGGTCACTTGTGGGGTAGTTATACTGCCCTGGCATTCTAGGGGCCCAAATGTGTGGTAAGGAGTTTGAAATCAAATTCTGTAAAAATTGACCTGTGAAATCCGAAAGGTGCTCTTTGGAATATGGGCCCCTTTGCCCACCTAGGCTGCAAAAAAGTGTCACACATCTGGTATCTCCGTACTCAGGAGAAGTTGAGGAATGTGTTTTGGGGTGTCTTTTTACATATACCCATGCTGGGTGAGATAAATATCTTGGTCAAATGCCAACTTTGTATAAAAAAATGGGAAAAGTTGTCTTTTGCCAAGATATTTCTCTCACCCAGCATGGGTATATATAAAATGACACCCCAAAACACATTCCCCACCTTCTCCTGAGTACGGAGATACCAGATGTGTGACACTTTTTTGCAGCCTAGGTGGGCAAAGGGGCCCATATTCCAAAGAGCACCTTTCGGATTTCACAGGTCAATTTTTACAGAATTTGATTTCAAACTCCTTACCACACATTTGGGCCCCTAGAATGCCAGGGCAGTATAACTACCCCACAAGTGACCCCATTTTGGAAAGAAGAGACCCCAAGGTATTCGCTGATGGGCATAGTGAGTTCATAGAACTTTTTATTTTTTGTCACAAGTTAGTGGAATATGAGACTTTGTAAGAAAAAAAAAAAAAAAAAAAAATCATCATTTTCCGCTAACTTGTGACAAAAAATAAAAAGTTCTATGAACTCACTATGCCCATCAGTGAATACCTTAGGGTGTCTACTTTCAGAAATGGGGTCATTTGTGGGGTGTTTGTACTGTCTGGGCATTGTAGAACCTCAGGAAACATGACAGGTGCTCAGAAAGTCAGAGCTGCTTCAAAAAGCGGAAATTCACATTTTTGTACCATAGTTTGTAAACGCTATAACTTTTACCCAAACCATTTTTTTTTTACCCAAACATTTTTTTTTTATCAAAGACATGTAGACCTATAAATTTAGAGCAAAATTTCTATATGGATGTCGTTTTTTTTGCAAAATTTTACACCTGAAAGTGAAAAATGTCATTTTTTTGCAAAAAAATCGTTAAATTTCGATTAATAACAAAAAAAGTAAAAATGTCAGCAGCAAAGAAATACCACCAAATGAAAGCTCTATTAGTGAGAAGAAAAGGAGGTAAAATTCATTTGGGTGGTAAGTTGCATGACCGAGCAATAAACGGTGAAAGTAGTGTAGGTCAGAAGTGTAAAAAGTGGCCTGGTCTTTCAGGGTGTTTAAGCACTGGGGGCTGAGGTGGTTAAAAAGAAGGAACGCACCGGTGAGCTCAGCAACACCAAAAAACCCGGAAGGCCACGGAAAACAACTGTGGTGGAAGACCGAAGAATTCTTTACCTGGTGAAGAAAACACCCTTCACAACAGTTGGCCAGATCAAGAACACTCTCCAGGAGGTAGGTGTATGTGTGTCAAAGTCAACAATCAAGAGAAGACTTCACCAGAGTGAATACAGAGGGTTCACCACAAGATGTAAACCATTGGTAAGCCTCAAAAACAGGAAGGCCAGATTACAGTTTGCCAAACGACATCTAAAAAAGCCTTCACAGTTCTGGAACAACATCCTATGGACAGATGAGACCAAGATCAACTTGTACCAGAGTGATGGGAAGAGAAGAGTATGGAGAAGGAAAGGAACTGCTCATGATCCTAAGCATACCAGCTCATCAGTGAAGCATGGTGGTGGTAGTGTCATGGTGTGGGCATGTATGGCTGCCAAAGGAACTGGTTCTCTTGCATTTATTGATGATGTGACTGCTGACAAAAGCAGCAGGATGAATTCTGAAGTGTTTCGGGCAATATTATCTGCTCATATTCAGCCAAATGGTTCAGAACTCATTGGACGGCGCTTCACAGTGCAGATGGACAATGACCCAAAGCATACTGAAAAAGCAACCAGAGTTTTTTAAGGGAAAGAAGTGGAATGTTAACCAATGGCCAAGTCAATCACCTGACCTGAATACGATTTAGCATGCATTTCACTTGCTGAAGACAAAACTGAAGGGAAAATGCCCCAAGAACAAGCAGGAACTGGAGACAGTTGCAGTAGAGGCCTGGCAGAGCATCACCAGGGATGAAACCCAGCGTCTGGTGATGTCTATGCGTTCTAGACTTCAGGCTGTAATTGACTGCAAAGGATTTTCAACCAAGTATTGAAAAGTGAAAGTTTGATTTATAATTATTATTCTGTCCCATTACTTTTGGTCCCTTAACAAGTGGGAGGCACATATGCATTGTGGTGGTGTATAGAGCCAAAAATGCTAGAATTGTGTTGATGTCCCAATATTTATGGACCTGACTGTATATGTGTATTTGCAATGTATGGTATTTCTATTATCAGGCTGGCATTGTCATTGCAAACATTTGCCCCTAGGTGGTGCTGGCACCACTCATTTATATAGCTTGGGGTGTGTCTAGAGCAGTGCAGTGCTGTGTAGTGTATTGTAGTGAAAGAAAGAGGAAAGTAAGTGTATGGAGGAGAGAAACAGGCCTTATTCACTATGTAGTGCAATTTCTTTCCTCAGAGACCTGATCAATCCTGGAGAGGACAAACTAAGAGTAATTACAGCAGCTTAGCACTGGACAGTAAGTCTACGTCTGACCTACCACAAGGTGACCCACTTGACCAAGTGTCCCTTTTTACACACATATGTGGGACGCTGCATATCTCCACTTCATCTGTGAGGTTTGAGCTTTGGTATTTCTTTTTGCTCTGTGGAATTGTAAGTCTTTACCTGTTCACTGTCCCTTGTTTAGGTTCTTCTGCCTCTAATTTATTGTATTAGGCCTCTTGCACACGACCGTATGGCTTTTTCAGTGTTTTGCGGTCCGTTTTTCACGGATCCGTTGTTTCGTTTTTTGTTTCCGTTGTGTTTCTGTTTCTGTTCCATTTTTCCGTTCCGTTTTTCCGTATGGCATATACAGGGAGTGCAGAATTTTTACGCAAGTTGTATTTTTGAGGATTAATTTTATTATTGAACAAGAACCATGCTCTAAATGAACCCAAAAAACTCATTAATATCAAAGCTGAATATTTTTGGAAGTAGTTTTTAGTTTGTTTTTAGTTTTAGCTATTTTAGGGGGATATCTGTGTGTGCAGGTGACTATTACTGTGCATAATTATTACGCAACTTAACAAAAAACAAATATATACCCATTTCAATTATTTATTTTTACCAGTGAAACCAATATAACATCTCAACATTCACAAATATACATTTCTGACATTCAAAAACAAAACAAAAACAAATCAGTGACCAATATAGCCACCTTTCTTTGCAAGGACACTCAAAAGCCTGCCATCCATGGATTCTGTCAGTGTTTTGATCTGTTCACCATCAACATTGCGTGCAGCAGCAACCACAGCCTCCCAGACACTGTTCAGAGAGGTGTACTGTTTTCCCTCCTTGTAAATCTCACATTTGATGATGGACCACAGGTTCTCAATGGGGTTCAGATCAGGTGAACAAGGAGGCCATGTCATTAGATTTTCTTCTTTTATACCCTTTCTTGCCAGCCACGCTGTGGAGTACTTGGACGCGTGTGATGGAGCATTGTCCTGCATGAAAATCATGTTTTTCTTGAAGGATGCAGACTTCTTCCTGTACCACTGCTTGAAGAAGGTGTCTTCCAGAAACTGGCAGTAGGACTGGGAGTTGAGCTTGACTCCATCCTCAACCCAAAAAGGCCCCACAAGCTCATCTTTGATGATACCAGCCCAAACCAGTACTCCACCTCCACCTTGCTGGCGTCTGAGTCGGACTGGAGCTCTCTGCCCTTTACCAATCCAGCCATGGGCCCATCAAGACTCACTCTCATTTCATCAGTCCATAAAACCTTAGAAAAATCAGTCTTGAGATATTTCTTGGCCCAGTCTTGACGTTTCAGCTTGTGTGTCTTGTTCAGTGGTGGTCATCTTTCAGCCTTTCTTACCTTGGCCATGTCTCTGAGTATTGCACACCTTGTGCTTTTGGGCACTCCAGTGATGTTGCAGCTCTGAAATATGGCCGAACTGGTGGCAAGTGGCATCTTGGCAGCTGCACGCTTGACTTTTCTCAGTTCATGGGCAGTTATTTTGCGCCTTGGTTTTTCCATACGCTTCTTGCGACCCTGTTGACTATTTTGAATGAAACGCTTGATTGTTCGATGATCACGCTTCAGAAGCTTTGCAATTTTAAGAGTGTTGCATCCCTCTGCAAGATATCTCACTATTTTTGACTTTTCTGAGCCTGTCAAGTCCTTCTTTTGACCCATTTTGCCAAAGGAAAGGAAGTTGCCTAATAATTATGTACACCTGATATAGGGTGTTGATGTCATTAGACCACACCCCTTCTCATTACAGAGATGCACATCACCTAATATGCTTAATTGGTAGTAGGCTTTCGAGCCTATACAGCTTGGAGTAAGACAACATGCATAAAGAGGATGATGTGGTCAAAATACTCATTTGCCTAATAATTCTGTACAGGGTGTACAGTATACAGTAATTATATAGATAAAATTGGGCTGGGCATAACATTTTCAATAGATGGTTCCGCAAAAAAAACGGAACGGAAACGGAAGACATACGGATGCATTTCCGTATGTGTTCCATTTTTTTGCAGACCCATTGACTTGAATGGAGCCACGGAACGTGATTTGCGGGCAACAATAGGACATGTTCTATCTTTAAACGGAACGGAAAAACTGAAATACGGAAACGGAATGCATACGGAGTACATTCAGTTTTTTTTGCGGAACCATTGAAATGAATGGTTCCGTAAAGGGACCGTATACGGAACGCAAAAAACGGCCAGTAAACGGGGAAAAAAAACAGTCGTGTGCAGGGAGCCTTATGCATTTTTTTGCTGGTCACCATTACATTCTTTGCCACTAGGTGTCCTCCTTATTCCTTTTTTTAAGTACTGTGTGGGTTTAATGTTAATTTTGGCATAATAATTATTTCATTTTAACTAATGAATTAATAAAATCATGTCCCACATGATTGTGTGTTGGTGTTTGCTTGTTACATATGCTTTTTTTTAAACCATTGGCTATTTATGTCACTTGGTTTTTATGATGCTATAAAATTAGTTCAGACCTGTACATACAGTAAATTCAGACCCTAGACCAGATTCCTAAATTAATTCAGACCCCCAAACCCGGACACCACATTAATGCAGGTCCCAGAACAGACCCCAGCCCAGACTAGACAAAATTCATTCAGATCTTAGATTAGACCCCTGATTAATACTCTCAAATTAACCCCTGACATGTAATCACATGCTGAGCCCTCTCCTTACATGATGGGTGCTAGCTGTATATTACAGCCGATTCCCTTCCGCAATGACCTGGACCGGCAGTGACGCTGAACCTGCTCATTTAACCCCTCAGATGCTGCTGTCAATAGGGTTAGGCAGATGGACAGGGCTACCGGCTCTCTCACCCTTCCAATGACAGCCCCTGCAGTGAAATCTGATCTGATCTGTTTCCATAACAGCCTGGGGCCTTGTGGGAGTTCCCAGGCCTGTCATGGTTAACTGCCTGAAAAGCCATGTGTGAGGCACATCTTCTCAAGTGGGCTGTCAGAATCCCATAGATTGCAATACTATTCTATTGCAGTCTATAGGACAAGCCATCAGAAGTTCAAGTCCCCTTAAAAATATATATATATATGTATTACAAATTCATATACCCCTTTTACCAATTTTATATAAAAAAATAAAAGAAATAAGCAATAAAAAAATAATAAAAACTACAGTTTGCTGTGCAGAAAACAAGCCCTCATACAGCTTTGTAGACAGAAATCTAAAAAAGTTATGGGTGATGATGCAACCAAAATTTTTATTTTTTCAAGGGTTTTCATCTAAAAAAAAAAAAAGTTGAAAAATATAACTATATAAATTTGGTATCACTGTATCACTGTATACTGACCTGAAGAATAAGGACATAATTTATAGCTCACAGTTAACATCATAATATATTTTCAATTTCAGCCCACAAAGAATTTTTTTCCCTGTTCCAAAACGAGATATGGTAAATTAAATGGTGCCATTAAAAATACAACTTATCCCACAAAAAAATAAGCCCTCATATGACTATGTGAATGAATTGTAAAATGTGGCTCGGGGAAAATGGGGAGGAAAAAAAAAAAATGCAAAAATGAAACTAGGCCTGGTCCTTAAAGGTTTAAAACCCCAGAGCAGAACCCTAAATTAATTCAGGCCCAGGTATCAAAAATGAATCCAGACAATAGACCGTAAAATAAATTTGAACCCAAAAGTTAATTTACAATATAAATGTAGTCTCTAGAACCCTAAATTCATTCAGACCCATAAATAAATTCAGACCCCAGACCAGAACATTTTTGGAGGGAATACAGTGGCTCTCCTGTGTGGGCAATATGCAGGGTGCACGTGTCTAAGCTGACTCACCCAGTCAGAAAAGGCAGACGTATAGGAACATAGGAAGACAGGCACTCTATATGAGGTCACGAGCAGATGTCAACAAAGGACAAGGGATAGTGTGTATATGATAAAAACTATTATTTATTTGTGTAGTAATAAAAACGTTATCAATATAGGTCACTCCCAATGTACAGGGAGAGGAGTGGGTGGTGTAAAATAGATGAATGGATAAATGAATAAAGAAAAATAATGTGAAAATGTGATGATAAAACACCCTGTATTGGGCTATAAGTCCAGAATCATGGTATGTAGAACTTTAAATATTAGACAAATATAGTCAATAGTCTGAGATGGATTCAGTTGATTAAAATAAGTAAAAAGTTAGTACAAAGATCTAAATTGTGACAGGTTTAAAAGGATATATCAGCAGCATTCCAGATCCGATGTATGTGTATACACAGCTATGCAAAAGTTATTTTCAGCGAACCAGTGCCTGGTGGCGTCCCCCCTAAAATTGGCTATCTGGTCGCTGTTACCTTTCTGGAGGATCGTCGGTTCTTCTATGTGGGTGTCTCCGCGCAGGATCCTCTGTGTGCTGTGGATGCTTAGTGCGGTTATGGATAGACGGGGCCGACATCGCGGTTGCAGATGGATGCGATGACCGCGAAAGGGCTGCTGTTTGTGGATCGGTCTGTCGATGCGAATGTTGCTGGCTTTTCTTCTGGTCAGAGGGCTGCTGACTGTGTCTGGCGTTCTTGCCACGTGCGCCAGTTTAGCGCGCGCTTTAATTCCCGGTGTTGTCAAAGGATGGAGGCAGCCTGATGGTGCAGGGGAGTTTGGAAGCGCTTCCCAGGGCTTGGATAAGGCTACTTTCACACTTGCGGCAGTGTGATCCGGCGGGCAGTTCCGTAGTCGGAACTGCCCGCCGGATCCGCCGATCTGCCGCTGACTGAAAGCATTTGTGAGACGGATCCGGGTGCGGATCCGTCTCACAAGTGCATTGCAAGGACGGATCCGTCTCTCCGCTTGTCATGCGGAACGACGGATCTGTCTTGTACAATTTTTCACATTTTTACCGATCTGCGCATGCGCATGCCGGAGCGACGGATCCGGCATTCCGGTATTCTGAATGCCGGATCCGGCGCAAATTCATTCCCATCCGGCGTTCAGGCAAGTCTTCAGTTTTTTTCGCCGGAGAGAAAACCGTAGCATGCTGCGGTTTTCTCTTTTGCCTGATCAGTCAAAACGACTGAACTGAAGACATCCTGATGCAAACTGAACGCATTACACTCCATTCAGAATGCATGGGGATAAAACTGATCAGTTCTTTTCCGGTATAGAGCCCCTGTGACGGAACTCTATGCCGGAAAAGAACAACGCAAGTGTGAAAGTAGCCTAACCATATCGAAAAAGAACTGATCAGGCATTCTGAATGGAGAGTAATCCGTTCAGGATGCATCAGGATGTTTTCAGTTCAGTCTTTTGACTGATCAGGCAAAAGATAAAACCGTAGCATGCTACGGTTTTATCTCCGGCGAAAAAAACTGAAGACTTGCCTGAATGCCGGATCCAGCATTTTTCCCCATAGAAATGTATTAGTGCCGGATCCGTCCTGACGGCCTGCGCATGCGCAGACCGGTAAAATTGTGAAATAAAAATACAAGACGGATCCGTCTGTCCTCATGACAAGCGGAGAGACGGATCCGTTCTTGCAATGCATTTGTCTCACAAATGCTTTCAGTCACATCCAAATCGGCGGATCTAGCGGGCAGTTCCGA
Organism: Bufo bufo; assembly: GCF_905171765.1. Lineage (NCBI taxonomy): Eukaryota > Metazoa > Chordata > Amphibia > Anura > Bufonidae > Bufo > Bufo bufo. The sequence continues at coordinate 179,086,542 of NC_053389.1, forward strand.
CGACGTAACTGCCCGTTGGATCACACTGCCACAAGTGTGAAAGTAGCCTAAGCCAATCTCGGCTGCCTCTAGCTCTCCCATCTGACAATTTGTCGCCCCACTGCTGAAAGACAGAAGCATTGCTCTGTACAGGCTCTGAAAGAGTAAAATAAGCTGTGGCCAGGCTAACACAAACATAGGCACCACAGCTATATTGAATCACATAAAGGGGCATCATCCCATCACGCAGGCAAACAAAGGTAGCCGTCAGCTACCGCAAGAAGAGTTTCCTCCTTCTCCCGGTCTCCATTGCAGTAGCCATGCCTCATCCACAGGTATTATGGTGTTTATCACATCATCATCCCTTTTTGCTTCTACCACCCCTCCTCCTTTGCTCCATCATCAGTCATTAATAATGGAAACAACTCTAGATGCCAAGCAATCCACTGGTACGCAAGTTTAATTCCCACTTGACCAAGTTGTTGAAAGTGCAGTTGCAGCCCTACTATTTAGTAGATTCTGCTGTAGTTAGGGGGCTGATGGCGTGCGCTCAGCCTCACTGGAATATACTTAACTGCCATTATTTCTTCCAAAAAGCCATTTCTGGCTTTTACTCTCACGTGGGATGCTCCTTGCGATTCTCTCTAATTTGCGGAAGAGTATTTAAACTAGGAAGGGGGGCAAAAGAGTGAAAATAAAAGAGTCCAATTGCCCCCCGAAACAATGCCAGAACAGGTCAGAAGCACAGAGGTTAAGAAATGATAAGCTCAGAGTCCTGTCTACAAATGCTCGCAGTTTAGGTAAAAAAATCAATGAACTTGGGTCAATAATGGCATCTGAGAATGTAGATTTAGTGGCTGTTACGGAGACATGGTTTAATGAAAGAAATGACTGGGACATAACCATACCAGGGTACTCTTTATACAGAAGAGACAGAGAAGGCAAGAAAGGAGGAGGAGTGGCCCTGTATGTGAAAGATAGCATTAAATCTAACCTAATACAAATTGGTGAGGCCAACATAGAGTCAGTTTGGGTTATGTTGCAGTTTGCTAACCATGCAGTAACTCGTGTAGGTGTGATATATAGACCACCTGGTCAAGTTAAAGAACTAGATGATCTACTAGTTGAAGAAATAGCTAAAATGACAATGAAAGGAGAAGTTATCATTATGGGAGATTTCAATCTTCCAGATATAAACTGGAAAACCAAAATAGCAAGTTCTACCAGGAGTACAGATATTCTAAATTCCCTACTGGGGTTATCTCTACAACAAGTGGTTGAGGAGCCAACCCGGAGGGAGGCCATTTTGGATTTGGTATTCACAAACGGGGATTCGGTATATGATGTCATTGTAGGCGAAACCTTGGGATCTAGTGATCACCAGTCAGTGTGGTTTAATATAAGAACTGTGAAAGAGTCCCACCACACAAAAACAAAAGTTTTAGATTTTAGAAAAACAGACTTTTCAAAAATGAAATTAGTCATAAATGAGTCCTTATCAGACTGGAACGGATTACATGGAGTCCAGGAGAAATGGGACTACTTAAAAGGTGCATTATTGAAGGCAACAGAAAATTGCATTAGACTTGTCAGTAAAAACAAAAAAAGGAGGAGACCACTGTGGTACTCAGCAGAAGTGGCCCAAATTATTAAAAATAAAAAGCTAGCATTTTGTAATTATAAAAAAAACCAGAGCAATGAAAATAAGGAAATCTACAAGATTAGGCAGAGAGAGGCCAAGCAAGTTATAAGAACTTCTAAAGCGCAGGCAGAAGAAAAACTAGCTCAGTCTATGAAAAAAGGGGATAAGACATTCTTCAGATATATAAATGAAAAAAGGAAATTAAAACAAGGAATAACTAAATTAAAAACAAAGGACGGAAGGTATGTAGAAGAGAATAAAGGGCTAGCCGACTGCCTTAATGAATACTTCTGTTCAGTTTTTACAAAAGAAAAAGGAGAAGGACCTCCACTAGAAAGAATGACTAATAAATCGTTTGATGCATGTATCTTTACAGAGGAAGATGTTCTAAGTTTGCTGTCTAAGGTGAAGACAAATAAGTCACAGGGGCCTGATGAGATACACCCAAAATTATTAAAAGAGCTTAGTGGTGAGCTGGCAAAACCGTTAACAGATTTATTTAACCAATCATTAGTAACAGGAGTCGTCCCGGAAGATTGGAAATTGGCTAATGTCGTGCCCATTCACAAGAAAGGTAGTAGGGAGGAATCGAGCAACTATAGAACAGTGAGTCTGACATCAATAGTAGGCAAATTAATGGAAACCCTATTAAAGGATAGGATTGTGGAACATCTAAAATCCCATGGATTGCAAGATGAAAAACAACATGGGTTTACTTCAGGGAGATCATGTCAAACAAATCTTATAGATTTTTTTGACTGGGTGAATAAAATAATAGACGGTGGAGGTGCAGTAGACATCGCATATCTAGATTTTAGTAAGGCTTTTGACACTGTCCCACATAGAAGACTTATCAATAAACTGCAGTCATTGAGCATGGACTCCCATATTGTTGAGTGGATTAGGCAGTGGGTGAGTGACAGACAACAGAGGGTGGTAGTCAATGGAGAACATTCAAAACAAGGTCATGTTACCAGTGGAGTTCCACAGGGATCTGTACTGGGACCGATTTTGTTTAATATCTTCATAAGTGATATTGCAAAAGGCCTCGCTGGTAAGGTTTGTCTTTTTGCTGATGACACAAAGATAGGTAACAGGGTTGATGTTCCTGGAGGGAAACGCCAAATGGAAAAGGATTTAGGAAAACTAGAAGAATGGTCAGAACTCTGGCAACTGAAATTTAATGTGGATAAGTGCAAGATAATGCACCTGGGGCGTAAAAACCCAAGGGCAGAATATAGAATATTTGACACAGTCCTGACCTCAGTATCTGAGGAAAGGGATTTAGGAGTAATTATTTCAGAAGACTTAAAGGTGGGAAGACAATGTAATAGAGCAGCACGAAATGCCAGCAGAATGCTTGGATGTATAGGGAGAGGTATAAGCAGTAGAAAGAGTGAAGTGCTTATGCCGCTGTACAGAACACTGGTGAGACCTCACTTGGAGTATTGTGCGCAGTACTGGAGGCCATATCTCCAGAAGGATATAGATACTCTAGAGAGAGTTCAGAGAAGAGCTACTAAACTAGTACATGGATTGCAGGATAAAACTTACCAGGAAAGGTTAAAGGACCTTAATATGTATAGCTTGGAAGAAAGAAGAGACAGAGGGGATATGATAGAAACTTTTAAATACATAAAGGGAATCAACTCGGTAAAGGAAGAGAGCATATTTAAAAGAAGAAAAACTACCACAAGAGGACACAGTTTTAAATTAGAGGGGCAAAGGTTTAAAAGTAATATAAGGAAGTATTACTTTACTGAGAGAGTAGTGGATGCCTGGAATAGCCTTCCTGCAGAAGTGGTAGCTGCAAATACAGTGAAGGGGTTTAAGCATGCATGGGATAGGCATAAGGCCATCCTTCATATAAGATAGGGCCGGGGGCTATCCATAGTATTCAGTATATTGGGCAGACTAGATGGGCCAAATGGTTCTTATCTGCCGACACATTCTATGTTTCTATATGTTTCTTTGTGTGGCAAGGCGCACGCCACGGTAGACACCTGGAGCAGCTGTTATGGTCAGGTACAGTACAGATCTTTTACAGCCCACCGGGTCAATGTTTTTTGCAGCAGTGGAGATACAGCACCCCAGCAACAAGGCCAGGTCCTTTTAAACCCCCCTCCTTTCCCATGATTGTATCAGCCTTTATTCCACACCAGGCACTTATCCGCCTCCTCCACATCCTTCTCCAACAGCAGCAGGGCACAGCGTCGCTCCCACTCCCTCTCCTTCCTATTACATGTGTCAAGTCAAGCGTTGCCATGCTGTGTTGGAGCGGATCAGCCTGTGCTAGGGTAGCCACATAGTACAGGAGTACATCAAGCAGCAAACATCCCACCGGCTGTCACCCTGTCGAGTCCAACTAGGCAAGGTGATCAGCGATAATAGCTGCAACATCTTGGCCACCCTGAACCTGGGGGAAATAACACATGTACAGCGTCCCACTAGTGAATGTGGGCACTGCCAAATTGTTGTATTGTATTTTCCATTGCATGTTATGCTGAGTTTTATATATTTGCTTCTTAAATCTCTGTTAACAGCCTAATAGGGTGCACTACACCACATCCACCACTAGATGGGGATAGCACTAGGATATATACCACAGGTCAGGCCTACTAGGAAGGAGTGTGTGTTGAGTAGATGGAGGAGCTGGAGTGAGGAGAAGGGGGAAAGAGAGGACCCCCGCTCTCTCTCTCAGGCACCACTGTCCAGAGGAGCCAAGTGATCTTTTCCCAAGTTTTAGGCCAAGAATTAAGGCTAAGGTGAGACCTCCTACTGCAGTCTATCCCTCCGGGAGGACACGTGGAAAATTGTGTTTTGACTACAGAAAAGACAAAGGAAGATAACAGCCATCTTATCAGGCTTATGAGCAAATTTGAATTCGGTGTAGGACAATCTAGCTACAGGCAGCCTCACCGTTATATAGAAGACAGAAAGGCCAATCTGTTATGTCACTTATGTGGAAGGAAGGATCAGAAACCACCATTACTGGGATTACAATAAGGCAAGGAGCTAGATACCAGCCAGTTAGATTTCCACTAACGTAACTGAACTTTAATCTGAAGTTTTTATCCACAAAAAGCCTGTTACCTTGGATTACAATTTATTACCTCTGCATACAAGAGAGAGACTGTGTTATATGTAAATGTCATTGCTACTGAGAACCAGCAAAACAGTAAAAGTTGAGAGTTGGATTCAACTGCTGTCTTACTTCTCAATTCAACTACTCCTCTCACCATTGTTGTACCACAACGGTACTGGAGTCACGACTAAAGGGACCTAGCCATAAACACATAAAGCCAAGTTACGACCAAGGGCACCGCAGCCACCATCTGGCCTGTGTCCCTCATATCAGAGTGTGCCCCGGAGAATTCCTGTGCTGTTCTCCCCTTCACTGCACTGCTGGCCCAGGGAGGCATCTGCTAACCGTGAGTACCCGATGAACTGTTGTACCCTTTCGGCCCACCGTGAAACTCACCTGTTCTCACCTTCGGACCGGCACATTGCATATAAAAATTGGCGTCACGAACAGGATATAGTCCTCTGCGCCTAATTGATAACTGGATATGTGCATCACTGAATTTGTGTGCCGCCTTAATAAATTGGCGCTGCGAACAGGACTCAATAACAAAATTGTGCGCCATAGTGAACTGCCTTATGTGAATGAGCCCCATCTATTTTTCAGTTTTATTGCCTGCCTCTCCTGCGCTGATCATCTGCTACAAAACCACATCGCTAAAATTAAGAAATTGTGGATATTTCTTGTGTTAGTAACACTGCTTGCTTTAACTGAATGGACATTTGGTGCATCCAAGATGGCCTCCTAAAGTGCTTACAAATATCAACTGCGCCATCACTTTGTAGAAATGCCCTATAGTCTCCAGTGTTAAGTCAACCACCGTGTTTTTTCCAGTCACCAAAACAAATTGGGATACTGCCTATTAATACTCTTAATCCTTTAGAGATGAGGATAATGCGCCAGCGCCACCAGTGCCCCTGCAAGAACTACCAGTGCCTAGTATTACAAGTACTATTATCGCTGCACATGAGCCTCCAGATAAAAAAATATTAAGTGACGCCCCTCCCGAGAGAGCCGGAGAGATATCTCTGCTAAGCCATTGCCTCATTAGCATGGATTACAATTTAAGCGCCTCCTCCCCTGTGCCAAAGAACCTAGGGGGTGTGCCAGAGACGAGGTGGAGTCTGCAGGAGCAATGGACATGCCTCCTACGTGACTTCCTGCCTCAAGACATGTTGGAGAGTGGAGTGACTCCTGCTGGAATGGCGTTTCCTGTTGATAAGTCAGCGTAGCCCAGGTCGGGACGAGAGATGGATGAGCCGCCAACATATACACCGGGATCGGAGCTGTCGCCCTGCCCATGGCCATGGTCAAGGCCCTGTCGTTTTCATCGCCCATGCGAGGGTTTCCTAAAACCAGACCCCTTATGGCCTGTCCTAATGGCTGAAATACGTGAGGCTGCCATCCAGAAAACCACCCAGAAAAAAAAATATTTCGAAGAAGTCGCCAAGACGATCCTTGAAGATCCCCGGGATTGTCAGTCCCGCCTGGAAAGGAGGACGGGAATTGTAGTGACATTTGACAAAGACCGAGGCTTCGGTTTCATTAAAGAGAGTGGCACCGGCCGGGATTATTATGTCAACCGCCGGTCAGTAAAGCGGCGCTACCTGCCAGGTTATCTGCATAACCTGAAAGAAGGTGAGACAGTGGAGTTCACACCTGCTGAGGGCCTGAGTGGTCCCTATGCCACTGCAGTGTCCAGACTGCAACCGAAACCAGAGAACTGGGAAACTCAGATCCGACAGTATATTCTAACACAGAGGCGTTCCCATAGTGATGGGGACGCTTCTAGTTAGAATATACTACGAACTGTGTACATGACTGCCCCCTGCTGCCTGGCAGCACCCGATCTTTTACAGGAGGCTGTGATCAGCACAATTAACCCTTCAGGTGCCGCACCTGAAGGGGTTAATTGTGCGTATCATAGCCCCCTGTAAGAGATCAGGGGCTGCCAGGCAGCAGGGGGCAGACCCCCCTCCCTCCCCAGTTTGAATATCATTGGTGGCCAGTGTGCGGCCTCCCCCGGCCCCCCCTCCCTCCCTCTATTGTATTATCATTGGTGGCCAGTGTGTGGCCCCCCCAGCCTCCCTCTATTGTAATATCATTGGTTGCCAGTGTGCGGCCTCCCCTCTCCCCCCCCCCCGATCATTGGTGGCAGTGGAGAGTTCCGATCGGAGTCGCAGTTTAACCGCTGGGGCTCCGATCGGTAACCATGGCAACCAGGACGCTACTGCAGGCCTGGTTGCCATGGTTACTTAGCAATATTACAATATTAGAAGCATCATACTTACCTGCTGCGCTGTCTGTGACCGGCCAGGAGCTCCTCCTACTGGTACGTGACAGAGGGAGCTCCCGGCTGGTCACAGACAGCGCAGCAGGTAAGTATGATGCTTCTAATATTGTAATATTACTAAGTAACCATGGCAATCAGGCCTGCAGTAGCGTGGGTTGCCATGGTTACCGATCGTAGCCCCAGAGCGATTAAACTGGGACTCCGATCGGAACTCTCCGCTGCCACCAATGATCGGGGGGGGCCACCAATGATAATACAATAGAGGGAGGGAGGGGGGGCCGCACACTGGCCACCAATGATAATACAATAGAGGGACGGGGGGCCGCACACTGGCCACCAATGATAATACAATAAAGGGAGGGAGGGGGGTGGGGGAGGCCGCACACTGGCCACCAATGAAATTAAAACTGGGGAGGGAAATTACCAATGAAATTAAAAGGGAGGGAGGGAGGGGGGCCGCACACTGGCCACCAATGATATTACAATAGAGGGAGGGGGGGACGGGGGGGCGCACTGGCCACCAATGAAATTAAAACTGGGGAGGGAAAAGGGTCTGCTTCCTGCTGCCTGGCAGCCCCTGATCTCTTATAGGGGGCTATGATATGCACAATTAACCCCTCAGGTGCAGCACCTGAGGGGTTAATCGTGCGGATCACAGCCCCCTGTAAGAGATCGGGTGCTGCCAGGCAGCAGGGGGCAGTCATGTACACACTTCGTAGTATATTCTAACTAGAAGCGTCCCCATCACTATGGGAACGCCTCTGTGTTAGAATATACTGTCGGATATGAGTTTTCACAAAGTGAAAACTCATCTCTGAAAAAGCTTTTATGCAGACGGATCTTCGGATCCGTCTGTATGAAAGTAACCTACGGCCACGGATCACGGACGCGGATGCCAATCTTGTGTGCATCCGTGTTCTTTCACGGACCCATTGACTTGAATGGGTCCGTGAACCGTTGTCTGTCAAAAAAATAGGACAGGTCCTATTTTTTTGACGGACAGGAAACATGGATCACGGATGCGGCTGCAAAACGGTGCATTTTCCGATTTTTCCACGGACCCATTGAAAGTCAATGGGTCCGCGAAAAAAAAAACGGAAAACGGCACAACGGCCACGGATGCACACAACGGTCATGTGCATGAGGCCTTATACTGAGGCCAAGGCCTTCAAGGAGCGGACTGCCTCTACTGACGTGACTATAGCCAAATTGAAGGCTGAGGTTGCTGTAAGGTCCCAGCTAATGTCGGGCATACAACAGGTTATCACCAATTTGGTGCCGGACCTTTCTTTTTCCGTAAAGTCAGGGTCGGAATCTCCCAAAACTTTGCCCTGTGCAGAGCAAAAAGGGGGGAAAGTAGTCTGTGACTGGTCAAATCATCAGGTCAAGCCGGTCCAGACTAACAGAGATTTTTCCCTGACTTTGGGAAAAAGAACTGTTGTGAAGAGTGCGTCCCTGAGAATGGAACAACTCAGGAGAAGGGAGCACGGCTGCAGTGTAGACAGACCTGGGCCATGCAGAGCAAACATCAGATGTTTTGCATGTGATGTTTTGCAGATAGGAACATAACACACAGGACAGGAAAACCAAGGCACGTGTTTCATGTGTGGGAACAAAGGACACATTGCAAGGAATTGCCCTTGTGCAAGTAATTGCAATGTGTCCAACAGTAGTATTAGCCAGGTAACAAATTGTGTAGTGGGGTCCAGTCAGCTTGGCCATAAAGGAGTTACCTCTCGGCAGCATCACCAGCTGCTGAGGGGTCAGAATGGCCAAGCTAGGCTAGGCAACATTTGACACCCCTGTACTATTTGTTACACTGTTTGTTCCCTGTGTATGTCCATGTTGTGTGTTTTTCTTATCTGTTTGTAAGTTTTTCTTGATGTTGATGGTGGTAGTCCTTGTCTACGAATGTGTTCCACCATGCTGATTTTTGTAGTTTACATTCCTTGCTGTAAGTCCAGTCGCTGCTGTTTTTGATTCATTCTTGTATCCCCTTTGAGTAGAACTTTGTTATACTGTGGATTGAGAAAATTGTTGGTTTGCGGAACGGGTGACATTGGAACACAGTTAAGTGGGATGTCACGATGAGCAACCAAGGTCTCTGATCGATACAGGTAACACTGTTTTGCTTAAGGTTTTCGGTAGGGCTGTGTTACACTGGGGACTGGGGCGGACAGACAACATTGGTGTAATATTGTGCTGCGCACTTAATTCTAGTCCGATCAGGTAACACAGCTCTGATGGGGATTGGACACAGAATGATTGGCAGCAGAGTGTGGACTGTGTCCTTGTATTGTGGAGTCCTGGGGAGCCAGGGCATGACCCATGCCATTGATTCTGCAGGCCTCCACAAGACAGGATCACAGGGGGAAATCAGCCTGGGTACACATGAGTGGACGGGGATACGGTGCCATCAATAACAAGATGGTGCTTTGTCCACAGCTCACTTCAGTTATCCTAACCTAGTAGGGTGGCCATCCTTATCTGTTGCAGAGGGATGTGTAGCAGAGGGCGCGATCCTCTGAAGATAGGGTGTTCAGACACCAGTGTTGGGCTAACGAGGGGTCTTGTGAGATGAAGAGCAGCCCAATACCTTTCTCTACTCATGGGTCAAAGGTGTTGGTGCTGGGATTTGACATCTAATTACACCGTGAGGGGAGAAATCCCACAGGAGCGCCTGGTATTTTCTTCTGTCATAGGTGTGTTCACTATGGAGCAGAGGAAAAACCCAGATTATGCCACAGAAGAGAGTAGCTATCCCCCCTGACACTCTTGTGAGGATCCCACTGGATTTTGGCAATCAAGCGACCTTTGTTCAGAGGTTTTCAAGAGATGGAGAACGGTGCCACAATCCAGCGGGAGCATTATCTCAGGCTCTGGAGAAAGACTTGGAGATGTTTGGGTGGAAGAGTTTATTCAGCTACGATCTCTTGTTTCATCCAGTGAAACTTCTTCTGGTTCTGGTCATCATCATCTACATTAGACTGTGTATCGGAGGGTCAGGGGACTTATTGACCAAGCACACCAGAACCAGACAGAACTTTACCGAACTAACCGGAGGAGGAGGCTCAGGACATGACTCCAACATAGTCCTGTAGCCAGACATCTTATGGACACACTTGGTTTCCTATGAGGGTTCGGGACGTTTAACTTGTGCTATCCTGAAACCCCATAGCACTATGTACATATATTGATTTTGTATGTTGGTCGATTGTGTACCCATAGGCACTCTAGGTACAAATGTGTGACAGCCTATACCCAGGGAAACTCGCCCAACGCACTGCGGTGAGTTATAACTTGGCTGTACACATTTGCATCCTATAGTCGTTTCCCATTGACACGGGGGTCTGTGACCTACCTGTGTCTTTGGAGGTGTAGAGAGATAGGCCAGGTTGCATGAGTCTCTATGGGTACACATATTTAATGGAATTTGGTGGTGTTGGGAGGGATGTGACCTGTTTTTGTGTGAATGGGGAGGAGTAGATTCCCTAGGGACAGGCCCCCCCTCCTTTACCAAGTTCATTTGCCACTTTAACCCCAAGAACGGTGACGTTTGTAAGGGTTGGACTGAATGTCAGTGAGTGCAGTGTTCTTTCTCGCAGTTAGAATTTAGGTACCATGACATCACTTCTTACCAGAACCTCTGACCTGCCTTGTAAAGACCTACATATCCGTCCATGGGAGAACCTCCCCAACAACTGATTCTTCAATCAAGATGGAAGAAGCCGTGTCGGAAGAAAAGTCGTGCCGTTACTAACAGGAAGCCATTCCATGGTTGACCGTACTACCTGGAGATCGTGAGGGTGAAGCTATCCCAGAGTCTGACTAAAGAAAGACTAAGATAGGGACGGCGGCGGGTACCTAAAGTTCGACACTGACAGCAAAAACGAAAGGAGGCCAGTCCACGGTTGCTATGTGGATCGACCCATAGACTGTGAGGGTGAAGCCATTCCAGAGTCATTGGAAGAGGCTGATACCTGAAGATTGACACTGACAGACCACAGGCCAAGAAAGTTCCAGAGAAAAAGACGGTGTATTCTGTGGATGGAGACGCCTGGTTACGTTGAAGTGCGGGTCGGAGGTGTTAGTGCACGATGGGTGATGACTAGGTACCTAAGGGCCATATTACTTCAGTCCTTCCTGAACTGTTACCAAGAGGGGGGTTGAGGGGGCAAAAATATCCCAACCCTTCCCCCAAAAGTTGATTGTCGTAATTTCGACAACAGGGGGATTGTTGAGGGAACTGTTGGATTTAAATATATATGTATGTACATATAGATACAAAGACTCCAGCCAAGTCGTATTTTGATGCAACTTTTTTTTATTTGCGTACAGAAGATAGTTGCTGCAGCGGTGTGACGTTTCGGCACCTCCGTGCCTTCATCAGACTAGTGCCGCTGGTGGAGGGAGAAGTCACATAGATGTGGACGCAATAGGAGTAACATGCGGAAGTACCGCTGAGAGGTGTAGGCGCCAACACCTCTCAGCGTTACGTCCGCATGTTACTCCTATTGCGTTCACATCTATGTGACTTCTCCCTCCACCAGCGGCACTAGTCTGATGAAGGCACGGAGGTGCCGAAACGTCACACCGCAGCAGCAACTATCTTCTGTACGCAAATAAAAAAAGTTGCATCAAAATACGACTTGGCTGAAGTCTTTGTATCTATTGTAAAAGGGGTGGGAACCCTACTCCAGCAGAAATATCCACCGAGTGCTACAAGGGCTGCTTGTATATGTATGTACATATATGCATATATATTGGCCCTTTTGCATGGGCCGGTCCAGGTGGTATGGGTGTATACATGGATATGTATGTATGCCCCCTTGTCAGCATACATCTCTATGTATAATATATCCATAGGCAGGTGGGCTTATTACTGCCCATTTATGCCCCAGAATTATATTGTGTATATGTACATGCAGGTAGATGTGCTCCAAACATCTATATGGATGTATATACCTAAATGTGGGCCCAGTATACTGATATGATCCCCAGGTTGTGTAGTGTGTATATGTGTACATATATATATATATATATATATATATATATATATATATATATATACAGTATATACACTGCTCAAAAAAATAAAGGGAACACAAAAATAACACATCCTAGATCTGAATTAATTAAATATTCTTCTGAAATACTTTGTTCTTTACATAGTTGAATGTGCTGACAACAAAATCACACAAAAGTAAAAAAATGGAAATCAAATTTTTCAACCCATGGAGGTCTGGATTTGGAGTCACACTCAAAATTAAAGTGGAGAAACACACTACAGGCTGATCCAACTTTGATGTAATGTCCTTAAAACAAGTCAAAATGAGGCTCAGTAATGTGTGTGGCCTCCACGTGCCTGTATGACCTCCCTACAACGCCTGTGCATGCTCCTGATGAGGTGGCGGACGGTCTCCTGAGGGATCTCCTCCCAGACCTGGACTAAAGCATCTGCCAACTCCTGGACAGTCTGTGGTGCAACGTGACGTTGGTGGATAGAGCGAGACATGATGTCCCAGATGTGCTCAATTGGATTCAGGTCTGGGGAACGGGCGGGCCAGTCCATAGCATCAATGCCTTCGTCTTGCAGGAACTGCTGACACACTCCAGCCACATGAGGTTTAGCATTGTCTTGCATTAGGAGGAACCCAGGGCCAACCGCACCAGCATATGGTCTCACAAGGGGTCTGAGGATCTCATCTCGGTACCTAATGGCAGTTAGGCTACCTCTGGCGAGCACATGGAGGGCTGTGCGGCCCTCCAAGGAAATGCCACCCCACACCATTACTGACCCAATGCCAAACCGGTCATGCTGGAGAATGTTGCAGGCAGCAGAACGTTCTCCACGGCGTCTCCAGACTCTGTCACGTCTGTCACATGTGCTCAGTGTGAACCTGCTTTCATCCGTGAAGAACACAGGGCGCCAGTGGCGAATTTGCCAATCTTGGTGTTCTCTGGCAAATGCCAAACGTCCTGCACGGTCTTGGGCTGTAAGCACAACCCCCACCTGTGGACGTCGGGCCCTCATATCACCCTCATGGAGTCTGTTTCTGACCGTTTGAGCAGACACATGCACATTTGTGGCCTGGTGGAGGTCATTTTGCAGGGCTCTGGCAGTGCTCATCCTGTTCCTCCTTGCACAAAGGCGGAGGTAGCGGTCCTGCTGCTGGGTTATTGCCCTCCTACGGCCTCCTCCACGTCTCCTGATGTACTGGCCTGTCTCCTGGTAGTGCCTCCATGCTCTGGACACTACGCTGACAGACACAGCAAACCTTCTTGCCACAGCTCGCATTGATGTGCCATCCTGGATAAGCTGCACTACCTGAGCCACTTGTGTGGGTTGTAGACTCCGTCTCATGCTACCACTAGAGTGAAAGCACCGCCAGCATTCAAAAGTGACCAAAACATCAGCCAGGAAGCATAGGAACTGAGAAGTGGTCTGTGGTCACCACCTGCAGAACCACTCCTTTATTGGGGGTGTCTTGCTAATTGCCTATAATTTCCACCTGTTGTCTATCCCATTTGCACAACAGCATGTGAAATTGATTGTCACTCAGTGTTGCTTCCTAAGTGGACAGTTTGATTTTACAGAAGTGTGATTGACTTGGAGTTACATTGTGTTGTTTAAGTGTTCCCTTTATTTTTTTGAGCAGTGTATATTGATCAGCCTGGTTCTGTTATGTACCACACGTTATGAGTGTGTAATGTTAACAGCTTGGGCAGGAAGTCCTTTGTTTTAGTTCAAGCATTCCGTCACACGCCCACGATGATGTCAATACCCTCCTGTTGAAGAAGGAGGAGGGGGCTGCTTTTGGGCTATATTAGCCCAAGCAGGACAGAGGTGCGGGCTCTTGGACCTGGACTACAATCAGAGACACATGGGAACTGCTCCCTGAAGGAAGAGAGGCCACATGCCCCTGAAGATGGCTGAGTAACCCTTTCCCTCCAGACCCCTAATACTCCTGCCCTGATATACCCCTTCCCTGCCACCAACACATACCCCTGTAGCTGCCCTGTAATCCTACCCCTTCACTGCTGCCTGCTTACCTCAGTAGCAGCTGAGTGTGTGTTCCAGGTTGGGTGGGCTGCTAAGGAATGTATGTAAGAGTATTGTACAGCTAGAGTGTGGGGTGGAATTGGGAATTGTCTAGTGTAGTTAGGTTTGTATTGTGGTGTGTGCATCTATATGTATATACACTCACCTAAAGAATTATTAGGAACACCTGTTCTATTTCTCATTAATGCAATTATCTAGTCAACCAATCAAATGGCAGTTGCTTCAATGCATTTAGGGGTGTGGTACTGGTCAAGACAATCTCCTGAACTCCAAACTGAATGTCAGAATGGGAAAGAAAGGTAATTTAAGCAATTTTGAGCGTGGCATGGTTGTTGGTGCCAGACGGGCCTGTCTGAGTATTTCACAATCTGCTCAGTTACTGGGATTTTCACGCACAACCATTTCTAGGGTTTACAAAGAATGGTGTGAAAAGGGAAAAACATCCAGTATGCGGCAGTCCTGTGGGCAAAAATGCCTTGTGGATGCTAGAGGTCAGAGGAGAATGGGCCGACTGATTCAAGCTGATAGAAGAGCAACATTGACTGAAATAACCACTCGTTACAACCGAGGTATCCAGCAAAGCATTTGTGAAGCCACAACACGCACAACCTTGAGGCGGATGGGCTAAAACAGCAGAAGACCCCACCGGGTACCACTCATCTCCACTACTAATAGGAAAAGGAGGCTACAATTTGCACAAGCTCACCAAAATTGGACTGTTGAAGACTGGAAAAATGTTGCCTGGTCTGATGAGTCTCGATTTCTGTTGAGACATTCAAATGGTAGAGTCCGAATTTGGCGTAAACAGAATGAGAACATGGATCCATCCTCTGATGGCTACTTCCAGCAGGATAATGCACCATGTCACAAAGCTCGAATCATTTCAAATTGGTTTCTTAAACATGACAATGAGTTCATTGTACTAAAATGGCCCCCACAGTCACCATATCTCAACCGAATAGAGCATCTTTGGGATGTGGTGGAACGGGAGCTTCGTGCCCTGGATGTGCATCCCTCAAATCTCCATCAACTGCAAGATGCTATCCTATCAATATGGGCCAACATTTCTAAAGAATGCTATCAGCACCTTGCTGAATCAATGCCACGTAGAATTAAGGCAGTTCTGAAGGCAAAAGGGGGTCCAACACCGTATTAGTATGGTGTTCCTAATAATTCTTTAGGTGAGTGTATATTTATAACCATTGATTTATAAATATATATATAGATATAGCGTATAATTAGACTTGTATTATTGTACCCTGTGTGTAGCCCCAGCAGTATCCCCTTTACTGCTGCTGCCTTGTTTACCCTTTCTTGGATTACCCCTGCATAGTTACTACCCCTTGTTCCTTGGCCTGCATGTATTAACCCCTGCAGTGCCACAATTGTGTGATTAAACCCCTTGTAACCTGTAGGGACAGTGAGTAGCCAGGCGGGTGGGTTACTGATATTTGTGTGAATGTAAGTGTATTATTGTAATTGTAGTTAGATCCTGGGGAGGACTTGGGACTGTGTTAGTGTAGTTAGAACCCCAATAGTGTGTTTACTTATATTGCTATGTGCTGCTATAAATATATATATATCTATTCCATTGATATAGATATATATAATTATAAGCAAATATTAGACTGTTACGTATAGTGTGTTAATAAATATCTTTTATTTAAGCACAGTGTGTAGTCTTTTGTAGTAGTAAGGCGCCGCAGCAATAGTCGCACGTAGTGTAGTTTCAGTGGAGTGTATAGGTAATAGAGGTAGTTAGCTAACTAACCTAGCTAGTTAGGTATTAATATTATGATTTAGGCATAAATAGGCGGAGTCATCACTAGACGACTTACGCCTATTTATGAATATTAATTATTGAGATTTGCATAAATATCAATAATTAATTTCTCCTTTACACCAGGGATCATGGATCAGTTTGAATACATCAGAATACTTGAAGACGGTATGCTGCCCTATGCTGAAGAGGAAATGCCCTTTTAAATGGGTGTTCCAACAAGACAACAACCCCAAACACACCAGTAAACATGCATCATCTTGGTTCCAGACCAACAAGATTGACATTATGGAGTGGTCAGCCCAATCCCCAGATCTTAATCCAATAGAAAACTTGTGGGGTGACATAAAAAATGCAGTTTCTGAGGCAAAACCAAGAAATAGCGAAGAACTGTGGAATGTAGTCCAATCATCCTGGGCTGGAATACCAAAAGTTGGTTGACTCCATGCAACAAAGATGTACAGCAGTTCTCAGAAACAGTGATTATACAACTAGATATTAGTTAAGTGATTCAAAGTAAAGCAAAATTTTCAAACATTTTTCAGTTTATATAGTGAATGTTTGAGTTTGTAAAGAAGAATACAAACACTGCTATTTTTTTTGAACAGTCTAATATTCACTTTTCTTCAATTTGTTTAGAGGAACAACACAAATTTGTTTTGTTTTTTTCATGTTTTGATTTGGAATAGAATGTGTAGTGTTCCCAATGCATTTGTGTGTATGGAAATAAAAGCTATTAGAATAATTTTGAGCTTTATTCACTTTTTTAAACACACTGCTATTATTTTGAACACAACTGTATACGAGCAGAGGAAAGCCATGAACGATTTTATCATGCACCAGACTGCCTCAGCAGGAAGCCCGTGTTGTTTCGAGGTCAGACGGTGGCAGCTCATCTGAAACGCCTGCTGTAGCCTTTCGAAGAGACCATAAAGTTTTTCTGCAGGGACAACTGCAGCAGTGGCATGACTAAGGTGTTTGGCACCCAGGGCGGGTCCTTTCTCTGGAACACCCCCCACCCCAATGCTTTAAAAAATTGTACCCCCTCACAGTAGTTTTGTCCAGATATGTGCCCCCTTACGGTAGTTATGCCCATATTGTGCCGCCTCACAGTAGTTATGCCCACATTGTGCCCCCTTAAAGTAGTTATCCCTTCATTGTGCCCCATTCACAGTAGTTATGCCCTCATTGTGTCCCCTCACAATAGTTATGCCCTCTCTGTAAGCCTTTCACAGTAGTAATGCCCTATCTGTGTCATTTTCACAGTCCTCTTTGTGCCCCATTCACAGTAGCTATGCCCTCTCTGTGCCCCTTCAGAGTAGTTATGCCCTCTGTGTCCCCTTCGCAGTAGTAATGCCCTCTGTGCTCCCCTTATAGTAGTAATGCCCTCTGTGACCCTTCACAGTAGTATTGCCCTCTGTGCCTCCTTCAAAGTAGCAATGCCTTCTGTTCCCCTTTCAATGAAGTAATGCCTTCTGTGTCCCCTTCATAGTAGAAATGCCCTGTGTGCCCCTTCACAGTAGCAATGCCATATGTGTCCCCTTCACTGTAGTAATGCCCATTGTGCCCCATCATAGTAATAATGCCCTCTGTGCCCCCAGCATAATACTAATGCCCACTGTACCCCTTCACAGTAGTAATTCCCACTCTGTTCTCCATAACAGTTATGCCCACCCCCTTCACAGGAGTAAAGCTCACTGTGCCCCCTTCATAGGAGTAATTCTCTCTGTGACCACTTCATAATAGTAAAGCCCTCTATGCCCCATTTATAGTAGTAATTCCCTCTATGGCCCCCTCATAGCAGTAATGCCCAGTGTGCCCCCATCATTGTAGCAATGCCCATTTGGCCCTCTTCATAGTAAAAATGCCCATAATGCCCCCTTCATAGTAATAATGCCCATTGTGCCCTCTTCACAGTAGTAAAGCCCTCTGTGCCCCCCCCCCCCCCGTGTTAAAAAAGACAACAAAAACAAGTAATTACTCACCTTGTCCCATTTCTGAAGCTCAGATCCAGCTGTCCTCTGCAGACACAGTGTGATCTGTGCCTGTAGGCTGAATGGTGGAGCAGAGGAGGAGAAAGCTTCCTGCTTCATCATTCAGTGTGGAAGAGAAGGAGCGCGGGAAGCTGAGTGGTAGGTGAGTGACAGAACCGCAGCTGTTGATGGAAGCTCTCATTGCTTTTGGGCTCTCGCACCCCCCTGAGAGGACCGCCACCCCCTCCCTTGGCACGCCACTGAACTGCAGCAAGGACTATGTCATGCCCTCATTTTTATCTTATTACAGATGCTGACACTCATGCAGCAGGGGACTATGGTGGAAGAAGAACAGCTAACGCATCTTGCTTTCTGCCCTGTAGCTGTTGGCGACCCACAAGGAGAAACTCCCATGTAGGTCTAGAACGATGAGGATGAGTAGCTGCCACTGGAGGATGAGTCCGAGGAGAGGATGATGACGATGGCACCAGCCACGACACCCAAT
Source organism: Bufo bufo (assembly GCF_905171765.1). Lineage (NCBI taxonomy): Eukaryota > Metazoa > Chordata > Amphibia > Anura > Bufonidae > Bufo > Bufo bufo. The sequence goes on from NC_053389.1 coordinate 179,104,859, forward strand.
TATTGTGGAGGGCGGAGTCAGAAAGAACTGACTCCTCGGGCACGCTGGCCAGAATGGCGAGCTATATGCTCACTTGCTTACACAGTGACAGGGGTTCATTGACATCAGGCTGGATAGCCATGCTTTTAGTACCTCGCTATCAAAGCAAAAGGGGGAATGTATTCCTCCCTCCGAGAGGGAGGCCAAATGACGTTTTTGCCAGGGAACACTGTGTACGCAGCTTTCCACAGCTTTCGGTGAGCAGGCTCATGTAGCTCGAATGTCTGAAAAGAAACCCCTCTCCTCCCCCTGCAGAGTCACCCACCTCTCACCATCACAAACAGCAGACGCCGCAGTAGCAGCAGGAGCCAATTTAGTTTCTTCAACATGATGGTACTGTTTTTTTAACATACTGCTCCAGGCTGAGGCAAATCAGCAAGCCGAGACCTCCTGCCTCAGTGCCTAGGTTCAGGCCTATCTATACTCTAGCCTTTCTCCAGCACATACCCTGTTCCCTGACCCCATGGATTTCTGGGCAGGCAGACTGGAACAGTGGCCTGAACTGGCTCAGTACGCTCTCTTTCTTGCCCAGAATGTCATCTCGGAGAGGGTTTTCAGCACGGACAAAGTTGTCCTCTGCCAGTGTCTTCTCACTGAGGCCAATGAATAGTTCTGGCCTTGCTGATGCAATAGGCCAGGATACAGGTATTTAAAGTTCTGTATTTGTTGTGACGCCAATTGCAGCGTGCGCAGGGTACTACCCCAGGGCCCTTCCAAGGTGTTATATCGCACGTCCCAGATTAGGAATGCCAGAGTGGTATAATGGCCTATAATGTCTCTATAGGGTAGTGGTAATTGTGTCAACGGTGTCTCCTACCTGGGTACGGCTGGACTCCTGGCTCACTTGCAATAAATTTGAGTGTAATGATAGTAGAGTAATAGAGGAATTTTGCAGCAGAAATTATGTCCAGACCTTTATATGAAGTTCAAATGTTTCTTTACTGAAGATAACTTATATCCAAGCAGTATACAGCTTTGGTCTCTGGTCCCAGCAGGTTTTAGCAATGATTGGCAGGAAATGAATGCTTCTGCTTTAAGTTTGGAGCTTGCAGGATAAGTGGTCTGCTTAGTATCTCTGTAATTGTGGCAGGAATTAATCTTCTGCACTTATCTGTAACTTCTGCTTTATGGGGACAGACTAGCTGAGGAGGAATGGCTGCTCCTAGGCTTCTGGACTTATCTCTCAGATGGATTCTCAGGGAATGCTTTCTTACTGGAACTCTTGAGGTTGTCTGCAGTTTCTGCTTCTTCATCCAGCTGAGGCTGAAAGTGCTCAGACTGGGTATATGATCAAGTCTCAGCTGAGACAAGATGCTTGCTGTCTTCCCAATGCAGGGGATCTCCTGAACGCTATCACACAGCCTTCCCTTAGCATGGGGGGGGGGGGGCTACACTGACTAACTTTCTTCTCCACCCATGCTGCATGCTCACAGAGGGGGAGCTAAGCTGGAATAATCCATTCCAGCCTAGATACACTAAACTGAGACTAGTACCTTGCCAATGGAGTTGCTGCCACCTGCTGGTGAACCTGGAAAATTACAAAAACAATTGAATTTAACATGGTTTTACATGCATATTTGTGAAGACATAATATAAATTACATCAGATGACAATATAAAGGCTCTTAGAAGATAGTAGCGGGGTAGAGACGTGTAGTAACACAACTCTGGGGTGTTACATTCACCCTTACTTTGTATCAAGCAGTCCTCAGCTTGTGCTGGAGATAAGAGGAACAATCTCTGGGGCACCCAATTAAGTACAAAGTGCTGCATGAAGTACATATAAGACAAACAAAGACAAACATGAAACAACTACCCTGAGGTTCCTGCCCGCATGAGTAGGGTGTCCTTATTAACAGTTTCCCTCTCGGTATACCCAGTGAACCAAAGGTCTGCACTAAGCAATCACAATGACTAACTTTGAAGTGTTCTGAGCTCCGAAAACACCAAAGGAAACATGGGGGTGTCTTTACTCTGTAATCCCACTATTATGTAATGAAATACCCACAAATAAAAGGGTGGCTTTATCCTGTATTCCCTTACCTGCACCAAACTCAAAATATAAGGCTTATAGCACGATCACTATGGTGACTAAGGGTAGCAAAATGTCTCTAAGGTGGAGGCGCCATACCTTAGGCAAAGGCACAGAAGAGGGAGGTATCAGCTTCTCCATGCGCTTCTGGCAATGACACAGGAGGAGGGTAAAATAATCCCATGGAATTCATGGAAGACATACCAGGATGGGGGTTTAGTAGTCCCATTACCAATCCTGGCACATATAACAAACAGGAAGGAGGGGTATATTACTCCCCTAGCCGTTCCCGAAGCAGCGGGGTTACCCTTGTAGTTTCTGGACCTGCGTAGGACTTATCACTTGTCTTCATCGTACACTATGAGTAGGCCATTAGTATTAATGTCCAAGGAGGCCGTATGTTTAAAGAGAACAGAGCTATAAAGCAAGGCACACAGAAGTAAGGTGCTAGTGATCTGTCTAAAGGCAAAAGTTAAGTGCAGTTTCACAATAAGTGCATAAATTCACATTGCGGCATCTATAAAAAAAAAGTCCATACAATGGGCATAAGATACTTGAACGTTGCATAACCTTTAAAGGGACACTGACAGGCCTTCTGAGCATAATTAGCTCTTTATATGCCCCCCTAGGTCTTATAATAAGTTTCCAATTCATATAAGTATTATCCCTCTGCGCATTGTAAAACGTTAAAAATAATCTTTATAATCACCTGTCCTTTCTGCCCAAGGGGCATTCTTTGTGCCGCACTTGTGCCCAGCCGCGTCCCAACTGCCGGATCCTTAGACACGCCCATCTCATTAGTATTCACTTCGCTGGGCGGTATTTTCCTGTCCCCGACATTCGGAGATCCTGCACATGCGCCCGGCACCCTCGCTCGCCGGGATCACATTGCGCAAAGTGAATACTAATGAGATGGGCGTCTCTAAGGATCCGGCAGTTGGGACGCGGCTGGGCACAAATGCGGCACAAAGAACGCCCCTTGGGCAGAAAGGACAGGTGATTATAAAGATTATTTTTAACGTTTTACAATGCGCACAGGGATAATACTTATATGAATTGGAAACTTATTATAAGACCTAGGGGGGCATATAAAGAGCTAATTATGCTCAGAAGCACCCACACCCACCTCAGAAGCATCAACCTCAACTATGAAGGGTAGAGAGATATCAGGTTGTACCAAGATGGGAGCGGAAGCAAAACTCTCCTTAATATTAGAAAAGGCCTTACGCGCCTCTACCGACCAGGAGGAAAAATCTACCCCCTTTCTAGTCATATCAGTGAGTGGTTTAACAACTGTTGTGGTAAATATTAATAGTTGTAATCCGCTCGCATCAAAGTTTGTGTAAGGAAAAAGGTGAATCCCTTCTCTCAGCCCCAGTCAGAGAGAGACACCCATGTTACCATCTTGGTTGAAAATTCTGAGCAAACTCCTTCCGCCCTGCTCAGTCTGCTCACCTTTTATTTACTAACAAAAGGTGTAAAAGGGGCTGGCCCAAGACAAGGATACAGGAAGTTATAACATGCAGGAAGTGATGTCAAAGGACAGGGCGGGGCAATCAATGTGGCCAGGCAGACAATGCACACGCCCAATCCCTGTATAAGGAAGGATGAGTCATGTCCATTGTCTGATCAGCCAGGTGGCCGCCCACCCCCCATCACTGTCAGCATGGACCTCATTCAATACTGCTCAAAGGTGATCAGTATCTAATAAAGATCATTCTACTGGTTCCCATAGGTTTGAAATTATCTGCGAGACATTGCTACAGCTATTGTCAATATACGGTACTAGTATACCGACAAGGCAGATATGCATGTGTTAAAAGCAGATATGTCTCCAAGCCAATGAGAAGGTTTTCATACTGACGGTTTTGCCACTGGTCCCGATTCAGCCAAAGTACCCTCTGCTAGAGCGCTCCTTGGCTAAATCAGACACAGGGAGACAGATGACAAACTATAAAAACACACACACATCCTAAAGTAAAATGTCCGCATAATAAAATTTCCACAACACAACAGAGGAATAATTCAAAATAAACTTCCTGTAATAATTGGCAAAACCCAGAAAACGCATCAGCGCCTTCTGATTCTCAGGAAGCTCCCACTCAAGCACAGCGCGGACCTTCTCGGGGTCCATGCGAAAACCAGAAGCGGAGAGAAGAAACCCCAGAAATTTAATTTCTGGAACCGCAAACACACATTTTTCCAGTTTAGCGTACAATTTATTCTCCCGCAGGATGAGCAAGACCTGACGTAAATGTTCCTTATGAGTTTTGAAATCAGGAGAAAAAATCAAAATGTCATCTAGATACACTAATACAAATTTCCCCATTAAATGATAAAAAATGCTGTACACAAAATGCTGAAAGACGGCTGGAGCATTCATCAAACCAAATTCTCAAAATGGCCCTCAGGGGTATTGAAGGCCGTCTTCCATTCGTCTCCTTCTCTGACCCTGACCAGGTTGTATGCCCCTCTTAGATCCAATTTGGAAAAAACTTTAGCCCCCACAATCTGGTTAAACAGGTCCGGGATCAGAGGAAGCGGATAACGGTCACGAATTGTGATACTGTTCAGCTCCCTGAAATCCAGACATGGTCTTAAAGAACCATCTTTTTTCTTAACAAAGAAAAAACCAGCGGCAACAGGTGACTTCGAGGGTCGTATGTGTCCCTTTCTCAGACTCTCAGAGATATAAGCACGCATAGCGACCCTTTCAGGTTGGGAGAGATTGTATAAACGAGATTTAGGCAGCTTGGCGCCTGGGGTGAGATTAATAGGACAATCGTACTCCCTGTGAGGGGGCAATTCCTGAACACCATTCTCAGAGAAGACATCCGAAAATTCTGAGAGAAAAGATGGTACAGTCTTAGTAGAAACCTCTGAAACAGATGTCGTGAGACAATTCTCTCTGCAAAAGTCACTCCAACCATTTATTTGCCTCGCTTGCCAATCAATGGTGGGGTTATGTTTAGTGAGCCAGGGTAGCCCCAATACTAGAGGAGTAGGCAACCCGTTTAGGACGAAACATGACACATCCTCAACATGAGTATCACTCACAATCAAACGGATATTGTGAACTATGCCCTTTAACGATTTCTGAGAAAGCGGAACGGAATCAATAGCAAAAACAGGTATATCCTTTCCCAAAGTGCATACCTGGAAACCATGAGTTATAGCAAATTGATTATCAATAAGATTGACAGCTGCTCCACTATCTACAAAAATCTCACAAAAAATATTCTTGCTCTCTAGCGCCACCCTGGCAGGTAGGACAAAACGGGAACTACAAGCAAACGGAAAACCTTCAATTTCCGCATCAACCTTGCCAATAGTAACAGATGGAACGTTTTTTGAGGATTTTTTAATTTTTGTTTCTTTATTACTCTCAAAAAACTGCCTGAATCTCCTAGAGGGACAAACATTTGCCAAATGATTTATACCGCCACAACAGAAACAGGCCTTCCTATGAGAGCTGAATCCTCTATTGTCAGAGGCAAGCAAACCCAGCTGCATGGGCTTCTGCTCAGAGGGGATTGAGAGAGACTGAGACCCCTGTGCACTGAATGAGACTGCCGCACTGTCCTTGGACTGAGTATGACAGGAAGGAGTGATCTCTCCTCTCTCTCTAAGACGCCTGTCAATACGAACAGCCCGAGACATGGCAGAATCCAATGAGGTAGGTCTCTCATGAAAGTCAAATGCATCTTTCAATCTCTCTGAAAGACCATGGCAAAATTGACTTCGGAGTGCAGCATCATTCCAACCAGTATCAGCTGCCCATCTCCGAAATTCTGAACAGTATATCTCTGCGGACTGTTTACCCTGGCATAAAAGACGTAATCTAGACTCAGCCAGAGCAATACGATCCGGATCATCATATATCTGACCCAGGGCTAAAAAAAATTCATCCACTGAACAGAGGGGCCGTGCCCTCACCGGCAGCGAAAAGGCCCAGGACTGAGCGTTATCCCTGAGCAGCGAGATGATGATCCCCACCCTCTGCTCCTCATCACCAGAGGAATGGGGAAGTAAGCGAAAATGGAGTTTGCAAGCCTCTCTAAAACGAACAAAATTCTCACTACCCCCGGAGAACGTATCCGGGAGCGAGATCTTAGGCTCAGAACAAACTCCATGAACGCAAGCTGAACCAGTCACCTGAAACTGCGAAACAGTTTTATGGAGATCTGCTACCTCCAATGAAAGACCCTGCATGTGTTCAGTCAAAAGTGAAACCGGATCCATGCTTGAAACGGTTTTGGTGGTTTATAATGTCACGGAAGGTGTACAGCAAACTAGAAGACACAAAAGGAAGATCCGACTGACTGGATCCAAAACTAAGGAACCAAAGGGATAGCCCTGCAACAGACCTGGCTCTCTCCCTAACTGCTCAGCCTATGCAAAATTCTCAATGGTAGAAGATCGCATATCCTCGTACCTCGACTGTATAAATCCTTGAACACCCTATAATAGTGAGGGGACACGACCACCGGCTCCCTACACTTGATACGGAGGGAGTCAGGGTCACCTGAGATCCAGCAAACAGGAAAATACAAATGAATGAGCAAAATTTATCTGTAGAAGACTCAGTAGTAGCATCCAGCATGCATACACTCCAGGAAGTTGTATAAACCGCAAAGTGATGCAGTATGGGAAGGGATTTAAAGGGATGCAATCAGTGCAACTACATGACAGCTGAGAGAGGCTAACGAGATGAGGAAACTAAAGCAAAACAAAAGAAACCTCAAGTGGGAGGTTCTGGAGAACGTCTGTCAGAGCTTCTCAGATGTCTGGTGGTGACAGACGCCAAAAATGCAATAGGCCAGGATACGGGTATTTAAAGTTCTGTATTTGTCGTGACGCCAATTGCAGCGTGCGCAGGGTACTACCCCAGGGCTCTTCCAAGGTGTTATAATGCACGTCCCAGATTAGGAATGCCAGAGTGGTGTAATGGCCTATAATGTCTCTATAGGGTAGTGGTAATTGTGTCAACGATCTCCTACCTGGGTACGACTGGATTCCTGGCTCCTGGCTCACTTGCAATAAATTTGAGTGTAATGATAGTAGGAGTAATAGAGGAATTTTGCAGCAGAAATGATGTCCAGACCTTTAGATGAAGTTCAAACGTTTCTTTACTGACGATAACTTGTATCCAAGCAGTATACATCTTGCCACTGTTGCTGTCTGCCTGCCTACCAACATGTTCTGTACTGCTGCTGATGTGTCCCCATTATGCCACTGCTGACATTATGTCACTGCTGCTGCCTACCTACCATCATGTTCTGTAAGGCTGCTGCTGATGCTGCAGCCACCATCATGCCACTTCCTCCGTCATGCCACTGCTGCTCCCTGCCTACCATCATGCTGCCAACATGTACCATATGGTTGCTGCTGCCGCCACCGCCTCAGGTGCTTCTTCTCGCTCCCAATCCCCTAATTCCACTACTACCACTACTACTACCACCAATAGATAGCCAATCTACGGCCTTGTATGTTCCATGCTATGTTGCTTCTGCTGCCGCTACTATTGCGGCAGGACTTTTAGCTTAGCTAAGCAGGCACAGGCAGTAGCCCGCTCCACTCATCTAATTCTGTCAAAGCAGATGGTTACAGGTTATCCTTGTGCTATGCCAGGATTTAGAAAGCCCCTGAGGGGGCACAGGCAGGAGCAGCAATGTGCGCTCCTGCCCATACACCATGCGCTGCGGCTCCATTCATAAACTGAAGACTACGTACTCCATACACCACTGAGAAGTCAGCGGTGTACAGAAAAGTGGCTTTTAAGCGCACAGGGAAAGGTGTGTTTTAGGGGAAATATCTCTATTAAAAATTCTAAATTCATTAATAAAGTACATTACAAAAAGTATTATTAGGGTGTTAGGGACATTTTACCAAAAAGTTAATTAAAAGTTTAGTTACTCTTTAAGGGCTAAAAGTGAGATTAGAACTGGTTTATGGCTCGTTTACTATGTACTACTTTTGCAAAAGTTGCAAAAAACTCACAACCCATGCCGGAAAACCCCCTCGTCTTCTTTACAACACATTACACTCACGCCACATATATTATTAAGATGCACCACTTCATAAATTAGGTGTAAGCCCACAAAGCAAAGTTAGACTTAAAACTAACACAAAAACATCATTTCCGGGCAAAGAGTAATGGAAAACATATTTAGAGCACTTTTTTAAGTTCCTGTTTTGAGCTTGTGGTTTATAAAGAAATGTATAATGTTCAAAAGTTGTCAGGTTCCCTTTTTTGCTGTCTTTCACAAGTAGCAGATCTAATCAAATTATTTGCTTATCTTGTGATTTTAATCACTTTGATGCTAGCATTTTAGATCTATTTATTAAAATGATTACAGGGGTTTCAGAAGGAAGACATCATCACATTGTGATTACTGTAAGACTAGGGCTACATGACGACATTTTGTCGCTCTAATGTCGTGCAGCAATTTTTATATGATAGTCTATGGTGTCGCACTGAGACATGCTGCGAATTCGACGCGACAGTAGCAAAAAATCCATCCAAGATGTATTTCTCTGCGACTGTCATGTCGCAGTCCCAGCATGTCGCATGTCACAGTGCATCGCCAAAGACTATCAGTATAAAAAATGTTGTGTGAAATTGGTGCGACATCAACGTTGTGCGACACATGTTGCAGTGTAGATGTGCTCTATGAGTTGCATGTCATCATGTAGTCCTCACTAGTGATGGACGAACATAGGCTGGGACAATGCGCGAACGCAATCAAATGTTCGCGAACCGCAAGTTCGCAGCGGGCTCCATTCACTTTTATGGCAGGCAAACCTGAAAAACCTTCAGGTCATATTTGCAGCCACCAAATACTTACTAAATGTGCACAAATCGTCCCACAACATGGACAGTGACATACCAGAGGGGGATCAATGACAAAAATTCCCACAAAAAATATGTATTTTAATCAGGGGCCATTTCTATGCGTCTTAAAGGGAAACTGTCAAAAATGTGCCCTTCTGGAGCCAAGAAAATTTTTATTTTAGACCACGGGAGTACAGGCCCCAAACATTAGGCATTCACCAGACAGAAAACATCGAGTGATTATGTGGCTGGAGGTATATTAGACGGTCAATGGATATAAATTTTACTGCAGGCCAGTGGACTATAGGCCCCAAAAATTTTGGATTCACCGTACATAAAAGATCAAGTGATTATGTGGCTGGAAATATATTAGACAGTCGATGGATATCTATTTTACTGCAGGCTAGTGGACTACAGGCTCCAAAAATTATTCATTCACCGTACAGAAAAGAACAATTGATAATGTGGCTGGAGGTATATTAGACAGTCATTGGATAACAATTTTACAGCAGGCCAGGGGAGTACAGGCCCCAAAAATTATTCATTCACCGGACAGAAAACATCAAGTGATTATGTGGCTGGAGGTATATTAGGCGGTCATTGGATAGCGATTTTACTGTAGTCCAGTACAAATACATGTCAAATACGTATGTTTAAAAGAACTAAAAATATAAAATTAGATTAAAAACATGGCTAACAAAATCCCCCCTCTTGAATAAACCCCAAATGATAATAGGGAAAATTCGATAACACGTGGTCATCACAGGTGTTGAATTCCTCCAAGGCCACAACAATTAGGCATTCACCGTACAGAAAAGATCAAGTGATTATGTGGCTGGAGGTATATTAGACAGTCATTGGATAACAATTTTACTGCAGGCCAGGGGAGTACAGGCCCCAAACATTAGGCATTCACGGACAGAAAATACCTTTTATGCCGCTGTATTTACATAAGACAGGGACCATTCTTTGTTCTGGGTGGTGCCGGATATGTGTGCGCTAGCATGAGGAAATTCAATTAAACATAGTCGTCACAGGTGTTGATTTCCTCTGAGATCCATGCCTCATTCATTTTAGAAATGTGAGGTAGTCCACACTGTTGTGAGCTAGGCGAGTGCGCTTATCGGTCACGATTTCCCCTGCTGTGCTGAATGTCCTTTCGGACAGAACACTCGACGAGGGGCAAGCCAAGAGTTCCATGGCAAATTGTGCCAGTTCTGGCCACAGGTCAAGCCTGCACACCCAGTAGTCCAGGGGTTCCTTGCTTCTCAGAGCGTCCACATCGGCCGTTAACCCGATGTAGTCAGACACCTGTCGGTCTAGGCGTTCCCTGAGGCTGGATCCGGAGGGCGGCTGTCAATGGGTTGGCTGCAAAAATGATTTCATATCCGAAGTGACCAACACATCTTCAAACCGCTCTCTTCTTGCATGCACTGTAGGATTGGTACCCACAACTGTGGGTGGAAATTCCCCTGCCAGCGCCCGCAACAGCAGAATGCAGCATCTCTCGCAGCAAGGCCTGGAAATGCTGCATTCTGACTGCTCCTCGAAGGCTTGATCAATGACATGACGCAATGCACACTCCAGAAAGAAGGCGTAAGGTACGATGTCACTGATGGTGCCCTGGCTGCGACTGACCAGTTTGGTGATCTCATCAAATGGCCGCAGAAATCTGCATGCGTTGCGCTCGAGCAACCCTTGGCGCAGTGAAAAGAAACCAGGCTCCCCAGAACCTGTCCTGCTGCAGAGTTCGTACAGGTAGTCGTTAACGACACGTTGCTGCTGGAGCAGCCTATGAAGCATATACGAGGTGTAGTTCCAGCACGTCGGGCTGTCACAAATCAGACGTCTGACGGGCAGGTGGTGTCGCCGCTGAACGTCAGCAAGGCAAGCCATAGTCGTGTAAGATCTCCTAAAATGGCCAAAGATTTTCCTGGCCTTCCGCAAGACGTCCTGGACCCCGGGGTATTTGGCAACGAATCGCTGCACGACTAAGTTTAGGACATGCACGGCACGTGTGTCATTTTGCCCTGTTTCGGCGCTCTCAGCAGATTGGCACTGTTATCGCACACCAATTTACCAACTGTCAAAAAATTGAGCGGGGTTAGCCACTGATCGACCTGTGACCGCAGAACTGAAAGCATTGCAGGACAGGTGTGGCTCTTGGCTTCCAGGCACAACAGCCGCAGCACATAATGGCAAAGTCTCACCTGGCACGTCGAATAGGTTCTGGGGAGCTTGGGGGGTTCAGTGGAAGAGGCGGTAGCAGTGGAAAAGGAGGAATCAGCCAAGGAGGAGACGGAGGATGGAGTAGGAGGAGGAGTAGAAGAGGCAGGCCTGCATGCAATCCGTGGCATTAACAATAAATCCACACAGGTGCCACGGGTTGCATGCTTGACAGACATCAGAAGGTTCACCCAGTGGGCAGTAAAAGTTATGTACCTTCCCTGCCCATGTTTGCTAGACCACGTGTCTGTGGTCAGATGTATCTTGGCACCGGCACTTTGTGCGAGAGATACATTCACTTGCCACTGAAAATGGCTATATAGCTCTGGGATGCCCTTCTGGGAGAAATATTTCCTGCCGGGGACCTTCGATGGCGGTGTGCCAATGGCAACAAATTTTCTAAAGGCCTCCGAGTCCACCCGTTTATATGGCAGTAGTTGGCGGGCTAGCAGTTCCGACAAGCCATCGATCAGACAGTGTGCAAGAGGGTTATACGGCATCATCAACTTTTTACGTTCGAACATTTGGGCCACGAAAGCCTGCCTTTTGCCAGATGAACGCGACGACGGCACGGTGGAAGGTGGAGTAGAGGACAAAAGAGAGGAGAGAGGAGAAGGAGAAGAGGCAGGACATGGAGCGCCGGGAGTGTGGCTTTGTGGGTTCTGACGGTGTTGCTCCCACTGGGCTTGGTGAGGGGAGACCAGGTGCCTTTTTAAGGTGGTCATCCCTAGGTGAGTGTTGGGCTTACCGCGACTTATGCGTTGACAGCACAGGCTGCAGATGGCAACACTATTGTCAGCAGCTGACACGTTAGAAAAAGCCCACACTGCGGAGCCATGTGCGGGCGTCCTGGGAGCGCAAGATGTGACTGTGCATGGTGGATGGCTCGCTCCAGATACATTTGCAGTCTGCTTTTTTTCTCCTGTGCACTGTGAGTTCTGCCTGCTTCTCCTCCTTCTCCTTCTATCTGCTGCTCCGTCAATCCCTCTGAACTCCTCTCCTCTTTCTCTCTTGTGGGCACCCACATGACATCCTTCGACACGTCATCATCGTCACCTTCACCACCACTGACATTAGAGATCTTGGAGAAGGCAGCAACAGCGGGGACCACCCTCCTTGGGCTGATCTGGGTACTGTCGTCAGACTGCTGGGTGGCAGATGTTGCTACCTCCTCTTCCTTATCCGATGCCAAGAATGGCTGTGCATCGGTAAGGTCTGGGAATGGATGGGAAAAAAATTCCTCTGACTCGAGTGGAGGGGCTATGGTGGTGGTGGTGTCTTTGGGGATGCACACAGCAGAGAGTGAGGAGGTTGCTAATGCAAAGAATGAGGAGGGTGCAGGAGCGGAAGGCTGAGTGAGCTACTCAACCAACCCTGGTGCATTCTTTGATGTAATAGCACGCACCTTGTCCAACTTTCTACTTAGGCTCCGGCCTAGTGCACGTGCCCGACCCCTACCACCCCTGCGGAATGGCCTGCCTCTTCCTCTGCCTGTCATTTTCAAAATAACCCTGTGACAAAATCCCTATAGAAGAGCAGTATTTGTGGAAGCAGGTATATCGTAGGCCTCAATCAATATTTGGTGGAAGCCGGTATATCAAACCTTTTAATCAATATTTGGTGGAAACCGGTGTATCGCAGGCCTCAATCAATATTTGGTGGATGCCGGAATATCAATCCCCTGTATCAGTATTTTTTGGAAACAGGTATATAGAACCCCTTAATGAGTATTTGCTGGAAGCCGGTATATCAAACCCATTAATCAATATTTGGTGGAAGCTGGTGTATTGCAGGCCTCAATCAATATTTGGTAGAAGCCGGTATATCAATTCCCTCTATCAGTATTTTGTGGAAAGAGGTATATAGAACCCCTTAATGAGTATTTGCTGGAAGCAGGTATATCAAACCCCTTAATCAATATTTGGTGGAAGCTGGTATATCGTAGGCCTCAATCAATATTTGGTGGAAGCCGGTATATCAATCCCCTCTATCAGTATTTTGTTGAAACAGGTATATATAACCCCTTAATGAGTATTTTCTGGAAGCTTGTATATTAAACCCCTTAATCAATATTTGGTGGAAGCCGGTGTATCGCAGTCCTCAATCAATATTTGGTGGAAGCCGGTGTACCACACCCCTCAATCAGTATTTTGTGGAAGCAGGCATATCAAACCCCTTAATCAGTATTTTGTGGAAGCAGGTATATCGCACCCCTTGGGATGCTTTCACACTAGCAACAGGAGGGATCCGACAGGCTGTTCACCATGTCGGATCCGTCCTGCCGCTATTTCGCTGTGCCGCGGATAGCCGCTCCATTGACTATAATGGGGACGGGGGGCAGAGCTTCGGCGCAGCATGGCAGTGCATGGCGAGAGGCCGCCGGACTAAAAGTACTGCATGTCCGACTTTTTAGTCTGGCGGCCTCTCACCGCGCACTGCTGTGCTGCGCCGGAGCTCCGCCCCTAGTCAATGGGGATGGAGCGGCAGTCCGGCGGCACGGCCAAATAGCGGCAGGACGGATCCGACAGGGTGAACAGCCTGTCGGATCTGTCCTGCCGCTAGTGTGAAAGTACCCTTAATCAGTTTTTTGGGGGGCAACAGGTATATCACACCAGTTGCAATTAGTTATTCCAATAGCGTTTGTCCCTCTATCTAGATGCGGTATCTCAGCAGAACCGCACACAACTGCTGCACAATACAAATGCACTATAATATACTTTCTATGTTAGAAGGTATATTATAGGTATATCACACCCCTCAATCAGTTTTTTTGGTGGGGCAACAGGTATATCACACCAGTTGCAATTAGTTATTCCAATAACGTTTGTCCCTCTATCTAGCTGCGGTATCGCAGCAGAACCGCACACAACTGCTGCACAATACAACTGCACTATAATATACTTTCTATATTAGAAGGTATATTAAAGGTATATCACACCCCTTAATCAGGGCTGCGCATGCGCGGTACGCTCCCATTCACTTCTATGAGGAGCCGACTTGGTGGTGACCGGACCGGAGTCCTCCAGCCACCACCTTGCGGGGCTCTGTTCTCTATATAGGTGCGGTTCCCAGCGGTGGGACCCACACCTATAAGACAACGGGGGCATATCCTTCTGTGTCTCCATCTAGCCTCCCTCACAGTCTCTTGGATATATGAGCTCTTTCTGTGATAACATGCATGTCTTTTGTCTGCTAGGTGACAGATGCAGATCAGGGGTTTATCCACTGAACAGTGGCTTGTAGTGAACTGGCAAGGGGATTGCAAAATCCATTCCATGGTAGCAAATTTTGAAAATATTTCTAATTCGGCTGTTTTGGACTAGCCTTTTAAAATCCTAGGTGTATGGCCAGCTTATGTAACCTGTGATTGAATGTGCCTGTCTTTGCAACGCACTGGACGCAGGAGTCTGTAACGCACTGGACGCAGGAGTATTTAATGCACTGGACGCAGGAGTATTTAATGCACTGGACGCAGGAGTATATAATGCACTGGACGCAGGAGTCTGTAACGCAATGGACTCAGGACTTTGTAATGCACTGGATGCAGGAGTCTGTAACGCACTGGACGCAGGACTTTGTAACGCAATGGACGCAGGAGTCTGTAAAGCACTGGATGCAGGACTTTGTAACGCACTGGGAAGGGAAAAGTTCCAGAGCACACAATGACAGCCCCAGTGCCTTTCTGCTGCCTGGCCAACCGTATGTTGCCACAGCGCCAGTCCAGCCTGCAGGACATCAGAGAGGCCTGGGGTACACATTATAGCACCACTATATTTACATTTATTTATTATCAAAAACTATCATACATAACTAAACAAAAAATTTTTTTACTGTCCCTTTAAGGGTCCATTCACACGTCCGTAGTGTATTGCAGATCCGCAATACACCCGGCCGGCACCCCCATAGAACTGCCTATTCTTGTCCGCAATTGCAGACAAGAAAAGGACATGTTCTATTTTTTTCCAGAGCCACTGACTGGAAGATCGGGGGCGCGCTCCGGAAATGCGGATGCGGATAGCACACTGTGTGCTGTCCGCATCCATTCCTACCCCATAGAGAATGAATGGGTCCGCAACCGTTTCGCAATTTGTGAAAACGGATGTGGACACATGTGTGAATGGACCCTAACCAATGGTCAGAATATAATAAAAGACAAAAACAGACATTAAACTTAACTACATTTATAATAAAACAATTTACTTACAAAATAAGCTATTCAGTCGTCTGCTGTGCCATCCTCTGCTTGCTTCCGCGGATTCTTTCCCCTCCTTTCTGTCTCTCCTCAGTGCGCACGCGCACTGTTATGGAGGACCTGTGGATGACACTGTTATGGAGGACCTGTGGATGACAAACTGTTATGGGGATCTGTGGATGACACACTGTTATGGGGGATCTGTGGATGACACACTGTTATGGGGGATCTGTGGATGACACATTGTTATGGAGGACCTGTGGATGACACACTGTTATGGGAGCATCTGTGTATGACGCACTGTTATGGGGGCATCTGTGTATGACACTGTTATGGGGGGATCTGTGGATGGCACTGTTATGGGGGCATCTGTGTATGACACTGTTATGGGGGGATCTGTGGATGACACTGTTATGGAGGGGATCTGTGGATGACACATGGTCTGTACTAGACTGGGGGTATAGGGCCTCGTGTGACAAGGGCTGTGTCATGATCTGATCATCGGAATGGTGAAACATAAGGCTGTGGACAGTGAGGGGATGAGGTGTTGCAGCAGCGCAGAGTATTTCTGCAGAGTGTTATCTGTCCATTCATATGGTTAAATGCATGAGGAAGGGAATTGAGGCAGGTGGGGGGAGGGGCATAGATTTGAATGGAAGGGTCTTCACAGCAGTACAGAGTGTTTCAGTGTAGTGGTCTAGCGAGATGCAGGGATCTGTCCATTCATCTGATATGCAAGGAGGAAGATGGAGTGGAGACAACATCGAGATCACAGACAGTGAATGGAAGAGGCTTCACAGCAGTACAGAGTATTTCAGTGCAGTGGTCTAGCGTGGTGCAGTAATCTGTCCACTCATCTGATTAAATGCATATTAGGAGGGGGATGGAGACAACATGAAGATCACAGACAATCTGTGAATGGAAGGGGCGTCACAGCAGCACATATAATGTTAGGACTCCAGGAGTCCTACCAGTGGCTTAACTAGAGTTCTATGGACCCCAGGGCAAACTTTGAACTGCCCCCCCGCGAGCCCCGAGTCCTCACCCACTATAGGTTTGGATTCCTCCATGTACCGATGCTCGGTATTAACATATTGGTCGCCAAAACTTTGTGGGATCACAGCAGGGCAGACGAGGGATCTTTCAAGAAAATAAAAATTCTGGCAGCATCAGCGGAGAGTACTCCACATGTAAAGGTACTCAGTTAAAAAGGGGAAAATTCTCTCTCACCGTATTTATTTTATTTTGCCTCCTCTGTATATATTCAATTTTGCCCCTGCATACACGTATGTTTCATTTTTTGCCCCCCTGTGTATAAATATCATTTTGCGCACTGTATATATTACATTTTGCCCCCTCTTTATATATATTCCATTTTCTGCCCCCTCTGTATATATTTCATTTTTTACCCCCTCTGTATATATTTCATTTTTTGCCCAGGATATTAATGATTTTGCCCTCAAGGGGGGGGGGGGGGTACGCACAGGGGCTGGGGGTGCATGGGACGCACAGCTCAAGGGCTGCGGCAGGGAGTGCACAGCACAGGGGCTGGGGGTGTAGGGGGTGCACTGCACAGCACAGGGGGCTGGGGGTGCACAGCACAGGGGGATGGGGGTGCACAGCACAGGGGGATGAGGGTTCACAGCACAGGGGATCGGGGTGCAGGGGGCGGGTGCAGGCTCAACTCAGCCCAGAGGCAGGTCTTATTGCATGACAGGACAATGTGCAGCTGCTGTAGATCACTGGGGAGGGACGGGCTGAATGAACTGGATCAAGTCTGGCTGCTAGGACTGTTGGGATGGGGCTGGCATGGGCTGCTTGGCTCCTGCTTCCGGTGTTCTGAGAAAAAACCTTACCTTGAAATAAAAACTTACCCCACGTGACTTCCGGGGGTGTGTCGGGGGTGTGCGCCTCCACGCTTGCGCAGTACAACGGGCGACCAGGAACTTAGTGTGTTCAAGATACAGTGCGCGCCGATTCCTGGGTGCGCGAGAGAATGCCGCGCGTGCACCCAGCTGCGCATGCGCCGTCAGGGTTAAGGAGATTTCACAGTCTTTCGACATGTGAAAAATCTCCTTACCCTGACACTGCGCACGCGCGGATTTTCCACACTACACAGCGCTCATTAGATTATATTAATTACTGGCTTCTAGCAGAGGGCGTGGTTGCAGCATATTGGGGGGCAATGATTAAAAAAGGTGGGGTGTTCAGCATTTTGGGGGACAATGCTTCAAAGGGGGATGCAGCATATTTGGGGGGCATTGTGTACTCCACCAGGTGTGTGCAGCATATTGGGGGGCATTTCTCCATCCAGGCGGTGTGTGAGGCATATTGGGGGGCATTTCTCCATCCAGGCGGTGTGTGCAGCATATTGGGGGGCATTTCTCCATCCAGGCGGTGTGTGCAGCATATTGGGGGGCATTTCTCCATCCAGGCGGTGTGTGCAGCATATTGGGGGGCATTTCTCCATCCAGGCGGTGTGTGCAGCATATTGGGGGGCATTTCTCCATCCAGGCGGTGTGTGCAGCATATTGGGGGGGCATTTCTACATCCAGGCGGTGTGTGCAGCATATTGGGGGGCATTTCTCCATTCAGGCGGTGTGTGCAGCATATTGAGGGGCATTTCTCCATCCAGGCGGTGTGTGCAGCATATTGAGGGGCATCTCTCCATTCAGGCGGTGTGTGCAGCATATTGAGGGGCATTTCTACATCCAGGCGGTGTGTGCAGCATATTGAGGGGCATTTCTCCATTCAGGCGGTGTGTGCAGCATATTGAGGGGCATTTCTCCATCCAGGCGGTGTGTGCAGTATATCGGGGGGCATTTCTACATCCAGGCGGTGTGTGCAGCATATTGAGGGGCATTTCTACATCCAGGCGGTGTGTGCAGCATATTGAGGGGCATTTCTACATCCAGGCGGTGTGTGCAGCATATTGAGGGGCATTTCTCCATTCAGGCGGTGTGTGCAGCATATTGAGGGGCATTTCTCCATCCAGGCGGTGTGTGCAGTATATTGAGGGGCATTTCTACATCCAGGCGGTGTGTGCAGTACTTTGGGGGGCTTTGCTTCATCCAGATGGTGTGTGCAGCATATTGGGGGGCATTTCTCCATCCAGGCGGTGTGTGCAGCATATTGGGGGGCAATGATTAATACAGGTGGGGTGTGCAGCATATTGGGGCATTGTTTAACCCATATGGAAGAGAAATATATTTTGAATATATTTAGTAAATAAATGTATATGTTTGACATATATGTACAATATATTGTCTCACTCAAATATATTTTAAGGGCTCTTTCACACTTGCGTTATTGTCTTCCGGCATAGAGTTCCGTCGTCGGGACTCTATGCCGGAAGAATACTGATCAGGATTATCCTAATGCATTCTGAATGGAGAGTAATCCGTTCAGGATGCATCAGGATGTCTTCAGTTCCGGTACGGAACGTTTTTTGGCCGGAGAAAATACCGCAGCATGCTGCGCTTTTTGCTCCGGCCAAAAATCCTGAAGACTTGCCGCAAGGCCGGATCCGGGATCAATGCCCATTGAAAGGCATTGATCCGGATCCGGCCTTAAGCTAAACGTCGTTTCGGCGCATTGCCGCATCCGACATTTAGCTTTTTCTGAATAGTTACCATGGCTGCCGGGACGCTAAAGTCCTGACAGCCATGGTAAGTGTAGCGGGGAGCAGGGGAGCAGCATACTTACCGTCCGTGCGGCTCCCCGGGCGCTCCAGAGTGACGTCAGGGCGCCCCAAGCGCATGGATCACGTGATCACATGGATCACGTCATCCATGCGCATGGGGCGCTCTGACGTCATTCTGGAGCGCCCGGGGAGCCGCACGGACTGTAAGTATACCGCTCCCCCGCACCCCACTACTACTATGGCAACCAGGACTTTAATAGCGTCCTGGGTGCCATAGTAACACTGAAAGCATTTGGAAGACGGTTCCGTCTTCAAATGCTTTCAGTACACTTGCGTTGTTACGGATCCGGCAGGCACCTCCGGCAACGGAAGTGCATGCCGGATCCCAACAACGCAAGTGTGAAAGAGGCCTAAGATATTTAAAAAATGTTGGATCTAGGCTGGCCCCTGGGGTGCTGCAGAGCGGCAATCTGCTCCCTGCTCCCCCCCCCCCCTGCCTGGCCCCCATAGGACATGCAGCTAGTGGCTGTCTCCCCACCGCTAGTTGCAGAATTCTCCTGCCGGTTCCTCTATCCACATGGGCACCCGATCTCAGGGTCCCCCCATCTCCTTACTGGAGTGTTGCTCAGGGCCTGGGGCCCGCTCCTGACGGCAGTGGCGTAAGGCCTCGCCTCCGGTCGGCATTGATATTCCGGTGCCGCCGGGCACCGCAAAAATTTTGGCCCAGGCTTCGTGGCCTGCTAGGCCGCCATTCCGGGCCCCTTACTCTTCCGGCCGGCGGGGTGGGCTCCCGCGGCCGGCATTGGGCTTGACCACTATGCTCCAACGCATGCGCAGTTCCTTCCCTGTGGCTGATGCCAGCACAAGGAAGGAACACTATGAGGACACTGCACATGTGCTAGCTCACACATGGCGAGATTACGGCGCTCTGGCTGTCTGATGTCGGGGACCGAGGAGGAGATTCTGAAGATGCGGGGCGGTGCTGGGCTCCTTCACACTGGACTCCTCTCACATACAGGACTCATCTCAGGGTAATTTGCATATGGATCAAATAGTTTTTTCCCCACAATTAAAGCACATACAGTAGAGCTTTGGGGACTGGGTATTGCGGATGTGCTAGCGACCATCTAGCAACCCATGTCCTCAGCTCTATACATCAAATCCCGGTGACAGGTTACCTTTAATACCTTTGTGCTTTTCAGGTCTCCATGTTAAATCCCTTGCCTTGAATACTGTATTCCCTGTTCCTTTTAGAATAATTGTGACCGACTGCTGACACAGTTATGTAGTCAAACGCTTTATTTTTATTTTTTCTTGATTGCCGACTGCGATAAGCCTGTTCTCCTGTGGGATGCGAGGGAGATGAAGGGGTCGATGATGGCTACGCTCCACGACCGCCTAACGCACGGATGCGTTCGGCGGGCTATTCTGGGTGGACGCATCTAAGCATCATCTCACGAGACGCGAGATGACGCGTAGATGCGGCCCGCGCATGCACAGTTCGCGCCGGTAAAAGGCGCAGAAGAAGTTGGTCACCAACCTGCCAGCCAATGATCAGTGCTGGCAGGTTGGTGATTTTGAAAAATCGAATCAGAAGTCACCTAACATTATATTTATAAATATAATGTATTAGGGCTCTTTCACACTTGCGTTGTCCGGATCCGTCGTGTACTCCATTTGCCGGAGGTGCCCGCCGGATCCGGAAAAACGCAAGTGAACTGAAAGCATTTCAAGACGGATCCGTCTTCAAAATGCGTTCAGTGTTTCTATGGCACCCAGGACGCTATTAAAGTCCTGGTTGCCATAGTAGTAGTGGGGAGCGGGGGAGCAGTATACTTACCGTCCGTGCGGCTCCCGGGGCGCTCCAGAATGACGTCAGAGCGCCCCATGCGCATGGATGATGTGATCACGTCACCCATGCGCGTGGGGCGCCCTGACGTCACTCTGGAGCGCCCGGGGAGCCGCACAGACGGTAAGTACACTGCTCCCCCGCTCCCCACTATACTTTACCATGGCTGCTAGGACTTTAGCGTCAGAAAAAGCTAAACGTCGGATCCGGCAATGCGCCGAAACGACATTTAGCTTAAGGCCGGATCCGGATTAATGCCTTTCAATGGGCATTAATTCCGGATCCGGCCTTGCGGCAAGTGTTCAGGATTTTTGGCCGGAGCAAAAAGCGCAGCATGCTGCGGTATTCTCTCCGGCCAAAAAACGTTCCGGTCCGGAACTGAAGACATCCTGATGCATCCTGAACGGATTTCTCTCCATTCAGAATGCATTAGGATAAAACTGATCAGGATTCTTCCGAATTAGAGCCCCGACGACGGAACTCTATGCCGGAAGAAAAGAACGCAAGTGTGAAAGAGCCCTAAAATGGCTTCTGTGCTCTCTGCTGGGTCCTTTTCGTCGGTTGGACCCTGCAGAGAGCACAGGTCACAGTGAGTACACCAAGCACACTACACTTAGCCCCAGATCACACCCCCATCACCCCAATTAACCCCTTGATCACCCTTTCAATCACCTGACAATCACTAGTAAAAGGGAAAAAAGTGATCAGTGTAAACTGTCACTTTTTTTTTACTGGTATTGACTTATAGGTTTAGCTTAGTTTAGGCCCCCTTTGGTAGGTAGTTAGCTTCCGTTAGCGCCCAGCCCACCGCACCGCAGTCACTGATTCGCTGATTAGCGTAGCGCTAATCAGCATTTGTACATTTATAGTATCTGTAAGTGATCAGAACTGATCACGGTCAGATCTATAATAGTATTAGTGTCACCTTAGTTCGCCCTCCACCCAAAACGCAGTGTTTGCCCGATCAGGCCTGATTGGTCGCCCACACGTGCGTTCACCCACGCCCGCCCCGCCGCAGTGACATATTTTCTTTTTTTTTTAATCAATCGCAGCGGCTTCCGGTACTTCGCTAGCCTCCCATTTGTAAGACAGGCTTGCTCTTTTTCTTGGGTAGTCTCAGGGAATACCCCCTAAATTTAGTTGTCCAAATGTCAAGGAAGGGGTATTCTTCTGAAGAGGCCTACAGGCTTCTGACCCAGTCGGATGAGGAATGGGAACCCTCATCTGACGAATCTAGCGGGTCAGAATATGAACCTGTAGAGAGCAGTGGCAGTCTGACCCAAAGTTCGGACGAGGAGATGGAGGTCCCTGATAGCACCAGGCGTACCCGGCCCCGTGTCGCTAGACCACAGGTTGCGCAGGATCCGCTTCTAGAGCAGCAGAGTGGGGCTGGCGCTGTCGGATTACGTGGTGAGGCATACACCAGCAGCGCAGCCCATCCTGGGCCTAGTACCAGCACTGCCGTACAACATGGTGAAGTGGCGAGTACCAGAAGGGCAGTTGAAGCTGGTACTGTGGCACGTGCAGTAGTTCCCCCGTCGCAGCCACCGCACAGACAGGTCCGTAGAGCCCCTAGAGTCCCTGAGGTACTGGCAAACCCTGATTGGCAGCCCCCAACTTCAGCCGCACCATTAGTTCCCCCTTTCACCGCCCAGTCTGGAGTTCGGGTTGAGACAGCTCAGATCGCATCAGCACTGGGGTTTTGTGAGCTGTTCTTCACTGCAGAGCTCTTTGACCTAGTCGTGGCAGAAACAAACCGGTATGCCACTCAATTTATAACCGCAAACCCGGGAAGCTCTTATGCCCAGTCTTTACGCTGGAAACTCGTCCAAGTTTACGAATTTAAAACTTTTCTGGGCCTTCTCCTCAACATGGGCCTAACCAAAAAGCATGAATAGCGGTCATATTGGTCCACGAACCTAATTCATTGGTACAAAAATTACTGATTATTCATATGAATTGTCAACTGATTATTTTTGAAGAAACAAAGTATTTTGTAGACAACTTGACATTTTTGTAAATTGTTTTATTAATAAACGCATTTGATAAAGATGATTTGGTTATCGCTGATATTCTATAATGTAGGTAAAGAAGCAAAAATATGAAATTTAAAGTTAAAAAAACACAAAGAAAACTCACTTTCTCGTATTGAAACCATATTAAGGGGGTTTTTTGCCGGTATAATTTTTTACTGAAAAACACCTGATCACAGCGCCCGCCCCCCCCCCCCCCCCCCCAAAACAAATTGTATTTTTTTACATTTTAAAAAATATAAAAAATATATTTTAAAAATATATATTCAAATATATAACTATCAAATATAATATCTTAAATTATATTGTACATATGTCATACATATAAATTTATTTACTAAATATATTCAAAATATATTTCTCTTCCATATGGGTTAAACAATGCCCCAATATGCTGCTCAACCCACCTGTATTAATCATTGCCCCCCAATATTCTGCACACACCGCCTGGATGGAGAAATGCGCCCCAATATGCAGCGCACACCGCCTGGATAGAGAAATGCCCCCCAATATGCTGCGCACACCGCCTGGATGGAGAAATGCCCCCCCCCCAATATGCTGCATACACCGCCTGGATGGAGAAATGCCCCCCAATATGCTGCGCACACCGCCTGGATGGAGAAATGCCCCCCAATATGCTGCACACACCGCCTGGATGGAGAAATGCCACCCAATATGCTGCGCACACCGCCTGGATGGAGAAATGCCCCCCCAATATGCTGCGCACACCGCCTGGATGTAGAAATGCCCCCCCAATATGCTGTGCACACCGCCTGGATGTAGAAATGCCCCCCCAATATGCTGCACACACCGCCTGGATGGAGAAATGCCCCCCCCCAATATGCTGCATACACCGCCTGGATGGAGAAATGCCCCCCAATATGCTGCACACACCGCCTGGATGTAGAAATTCCCCCCCAATATGCTGCGCACACCGCCTGGATGTAGAAATGCCCCCCAATATGCTGCGCACACCGCCTGGATGTAGAAATGCCCCCCAATATGCTGCGCACACTGCCTGGATGGAGAAATGCCCCCCAATATGCTGCACACACCGCCTGGATGGAGAAATGCCCCCCAATATGCTGCGCACACCGCCTGGATGTAGAAATGCCCCCCAATATGCTGCGCACACCGCCTGGATGTAGAAATGCCCCCCCAATATGCTGCACACACCGCCTGGATGGAGAAATGCCCCCCCCCCCAATATGCTGCATACACCGCCTGGATGGAGAAATGCCCCCCAATATGCTGCACACACCGCCTGGATGAAGCAATGCCCCCCAATATGCTGCACACACCGCCTGGATGGAGAAATGCCCCTCAATATGCCTCACACACCGCCTGGATGGAGAAATGCCCCCCAATATGCTGCGCACACCGCCTGGATGTAGAAATGCCCCCCAATATGCCTCACACACCGCCTGGATGGAGAAATGCCCCCCAATATGCTGCGCACACCGCCTGGGTGGAGAAATGCCCCCCAATATGCTGCGCACACCGCCTGGATGTAGAAATGCCCCCCAATATGCTGCGCACACCGCCTGGATGTAGAAATGCCCCCCCAATATGCTGCACACACCGCCTGGATGGAGAAATGCCCCCCCCCCCAATATGCTGCATACACCGCCTGGATGGAGAAATGCCCCCCAATATGCTGCACACACCGCCTGGATGAAGCAATGCCCCCCAATATGCTGCACACACCGCCTGGATGGAGAAATGCCCCTCAATATGCCTCACACACCGCCTGGATGGAGAAATGCCCGCCAATATGCTGCACACACCTGGTGGAGTACACAATGCCCCCCAAATATGCTGCATCCCCCTTTGAAGCATTGTCCCCCAAAATGCTGCACACACCACCTGTTTTAATCATTGCCCCCTGTCCCCCAAAATGCTGCACACCCCACCTGTTTTAATCATTGCCCCCCAATATGCTGCAACCACGCCCTCTGCTAGAAGCCTGTAATTAATATAATCTAATAAGCGCTGTGTAGTGTGGAAAATCCGCGCGTGCGCAGTGTCAGGGTAAGAAGATGTTTTGCATGTCGAAAGACTGTGAAATCTCCATAACCCTGACGGCGCATGCGCGGCTGGGTGCACGTGCGGTATTCTCAGGAATCGGCGCGCACTGTATCATGAGTTCACTAAGTTCCTGGTCGCCCATTGTACTGCGCAAGCGCGGAGGCGCACACCCCCGACACACCCCCGGAAGTCACGTGGGGTAAGGTTTTCTTTCAAGGTAAGGTTTTTTCTCAGAACACCTGCCCGACTGCAGCGTAACGTCACTCACTGCGTCACTCGCCTGCTCCTCCCATTTTATTAATGAAGCAGACGGAGCTGGTGCGTGACGAAGTGAGGGACATTATGCTGCCGCCCGGCCAGGCCTGCCTGCTGCGCTACTTTGATAGTGAGTAGTACTAGTAGTACAGACCCGGGGAAACTGCCCCACATTAAAGACGGCCCTGCAGGAGGAGCCTCTCATGGCAGTCCGCCCCTGCTCAGAAATGTTTCAGATAAGTTGGTTGGACACATTTTTGTGAAATTCATAACAGATCTGGTTTGTTTAGGATCAATTCACTCATCCTTACTTTTGATATGTGTCTATGGCATGTCAAACATTTTGTGAAAACTCAGCGATACTTTAAACATTGTGGCTCCTGAGATTAACCCTTTCATACACAGAGTTTATGTTTTTCACTCCCTGGTTTTCTGGGGCCATAACTTTTTTATTTTTCAGTTCGCATAGCAATATGAGGGCTTGATTTTTTCAGGGAGAAGATGCACTTTCTAATTCCACAATTTAATATCACATACGATAGAGTGGGGAGCTGGAAAAAATTCCAAATAACGTGAAATTGGAAAACAAAAAAACACAATTTTGCAACAGTTTTATGTGTTTTGTTGTTACAGCTTTCCCTATTTGGTAAAACTGACCAGTTACTTTAATTCTCCCGGTCAGGTATAGTTTTTCTTGTGTTTTTTTATACTGAAAAAAAAAATTTAAACCTTGAAAAAAATTTTTTCCTTTTCATAGCAATATTCTGACCCCTATAACTTTTTTCAGGAGGAGAAGCGACCAAAAAACTAATCTGCCTTTTTTTTTGTTTCGCCATTTTCCATATGGGATAAATATTTTTAGATTTTAATAGTACCGGCATTTTCGCACACGGCGATGCCCATGATGTGTATTTTTTTATAATTATATATTTTTTAAATTTCATTTTGGGGAAAGGGGGATGATTTCAATTTTTATATTTTTTATTGTTAAAAACATTTTTTGACACTTTTATTTTTATAGTTTCTATAGGGAACTACAAGCAATCATTAGATTGCTTCTTTCATAGACTCCAATGCATTGGCATCGAAGTCTATTGGAATTATACAGTGTACCTACTGAGCCTTGCCACAGGCGGACAGAGGCTGCTGCACACACACTCAGGCTGTCCCGATCAGAGCACACCTGGAAGCACGGACTTCCGGGTTTTAGCGCGTACAGTTGCCTTGGTCCCATTTCTCATGCGTTGCGTGAGAATTGCAGCATGTTATATATTCTGCATTTTTCACGCAACTCTGGCCCCATAGAAGTGAATAGGGCTTTAGTGAAAAACGCATTGTAATCCGGATGCAGTCCGGGTGCAATACATATTTCACTGATGGTCGCTAGGATATGTTGTTTGTAAACCTTCAGTTTTTTTTACACGCGTTAAAAACGCATAAAAATGCATTGCACCTGCTTGTAAAAAACTGAACAACTGAACGCAATCGCAGACAAAACTGACTGAACTTGCTTGCAAAAGTGCGGGTTTCACTGAACTAGTTATGAGCAGCATAGGCAATATTCGATTTCGCGATATTTCATACATTTTTGGCCTAACATTCGCCATAAATTTGCAAATTCTATAATTCGGGATCTCCAGTCATTATTTTCTTGATTGCGAAAATCGGCATGGCTCACTTTTGATAAATTTTTCAAGCTGCTAGAAGTTTCCTG
Organism: Bufo bufo; assembly: GCF_905171765.1. Taxonomy (NCBI): domain Eukaryota; kingdom Metazoa; phylum Chordata; class Amphibia; order Anura; family Bufonidae; genus Bufo; species Bufo bufo. The sequence goes on from NC_053389.1 coordinate 179,131,704, forward strand.
AGACTGGAGAAAATGGTTGGCAGCAACTTTTGTGACTGTGAACTCTGTCCTGATCACTGTAATTTTACATTACAGCACAGTTTTTGATTTTATATCAAGACAAGAGACTCCATTATGCTTTAAGATCTGTCATTTTAACTCCCAGCAGCAAAAAGTTAACAATGTAAAACAGAAAAATTTACATAAGATATGTAAATCAGTGTTCACAAACAGCCAATCAACAGGCAGCATAGGTCATATAAGGTCTAATCAATCATTAACGTCCTTATTTCTTGCTGCTTGACTCCCAGAAAGACACAGAAAATTGCTCTCCTCATATAGTTATTAGTTATTTATATATATATATATATATATATATATATATATATATATATATATCTCCATAACAAAGGTCAGGCAGCACTCCTTTTTCTCAATTATGCGGACTTGAGAAAGGTTCTGTGAGAGAACTAAAACGTCATTTTTCTGACATGTGTGAATAAACTGCACATTTTTTACTTCAAGGAGTGCTGCGGACTTTATTTATTTATTTATATATATATATATATATATATATATATATACAGTACAGACCAAAAGTTTGGACACACCTTCTCATTCAAAGAGTTTTCTTTATTTTCATGACTATGAAAATTGTAGATTCACACTGAAGGCATCAAAACTATGAATTAACACATGTGGAATTATATACATAACAAACAAGTGTGAAACAACTGAAAATATGTCATATTCTAGGTTCTTCAAAGTAGCCACCTTTTGCTTTGATTACTGCTTTGCACACTCTTGGCATTCTCTTGATGAGCTTCAAGAGGTAGTCCCCTGAAATGGTTTTCACTTCACAGGTGTGCCCTGTCAGGTTTAATAAGTGGGATTTCTTGCCTTATAAATGGGGTTGGGACCATCAGTGGCGTTGAGGAGAAGTCAGGTGGATACACAGCTGATAGTCCTACTGAATAGACTGTTAGAATTTGTGTTATGGCAAGAAAAAAGCAGCTAAGTAAAGAAAAACGAGTGGCCATCAATACTTTAAGAAATGAAGGTCAGTCAGTCAGCCAAAAAATTGGGAAAACTTTTAAAGTAAGGGCTATTTGACCATGAAAGAGAGTGATGGGGTGCTGCGCCAGATGACCTGGCCTCCACAGTCACCGGACCTGAACCCAATCGAGATGGTTTAGGGTGAGCTGGACCACAGAGTGAAGGCAAAAGGGCCAACAAGTGCTAAGCATCTCTAGGAACTCCTTCAAGACTGTTGGAAGACCATTTCAGGGGACTACCTCTTGAAGCTCATCAAGATAATGGCAAGAGTGTGCAAAGCAGTAATCAAAGCAAAAGGTGGCTACTTTGACGATCCTAGAATATGACATATTTTCAGTTGTTTCACACTTGTTTGTTATGTATATAATTCCACATGTGTTAATTCATAGTTTTGATGCCTTCATAGTCATGAAAATAAAGAAAACTCTTTGAATGAGAAGGTGTGTCCAAACTTTTGGTCTGTACTGTATATATATCAACTTCACTGCAGTTTGAAACATATGTATTGATATATACAATATATGTAGTTTACCATATTGATAAGTTCCCTATAGAATATATATTCCATGTTTTTTTCTGAATATTTATTGACCCACTATCTGTTCGTAAATCTCTCTCTCTCTATACTGTGAGGGGTTTATTTATCGATATTCCCGCCGATACTCCCCTCCATACACCCCCCTTTTACCATACATTTTCCTTTACTAACCTTACCTCCATAGCGACGTCACAGTTTACTTTCGCTTTACCTCACCGCTCCGTTCTTTTCAGTGAACGCGCGCTGGTTGGTCCTCAGCCTGTGCGCCCTTTTTCTCACACTATGTATTATTCTCTAATTCATTCTATAAATTTTATTATATTCCTGATTAATTATCCATATACTTCCCATTACCATGTCCGCTGAGGATACCAATAAAATACCTGGGACTCCAGGTTCAGTCATAGTGGAAGAAGAAATCCTACAGTCCATGATTAATAATTCACTGACAAAATCTGTTCAATGTGCGGTCAATTCCGCCATATCTTCATTACAAGATGCTTTTGAACAATCTGTAGCCATGGCTATCACCAATGCCCAAACCATGCAGTCTCCTAAAGACCCTGCTACCCCTTCCGACCAATTTTGGTCTGCGGAGGAATCCACTTGCCGTTTAGCGGAAGGTATGAATAGGGGAAAAAACGCTCAAAAAAGGCTCTTTTTTACCGATCCCAACCCTACGAAATTGCAGAAACTACATACAAAACGGGATCAAGATACTTTTAAAGCTTTTTCAAAAAGCACAATTACCGCTGCTAAAGCAGTCAATATTGAACCCTCCGTCTCTGAGGTTGTCAACATGAAGCGGGCTTCTAAGGCTTTGAGAGTTAAGCCAGACTTATATAACTCTTCCCCTTCTGAGTCCTCCTTAGATGAGGCTGATAATTCAGAAATTGATAATATGTCCCTGTCTGAGGACGTTTTCGATGAGGGAGACGAAATTTTGGGAGAAGAGGAAAGTACTTAATCCCTTATCTTGGATGGGTCGGGTGCCCCTTTCTTTGACCCTGGGATGATCAAACATCCTCGGTCATGTGAATGGGTACCATAACCTCAAGTATCCAAATTTGCTTCATTATGGCTTAAGAAACCATTAGACAAGACAGCTAGAAGTAAGCTGCGTTCTGGATGCCCTAGGCCCACGCTTCCGCACAAAGTTGCAGATACTCCTGAAATAGACCCAACTCTTATAAAATACAGTGGATGCAAAAAGTCTACACACTTCTGTTAAAATGTCCGGTTTCTGTGATGTAAAAAAATTTGACAAAGATAAATCATTTCAGAACTTTTTCCACCTTTAATGTGACCTATAAACTGTACAACTCAATTGAAAAACAAACTGAAATCTTTTAGGTAGAGGGAAGAAAAAATATAAAAATAAAATAATATGGTTGCATAAGTGTGCACACCCTTAAACTAATACTTTGTTGAAGCACCTTTTGATTTTATTACAGCACTCAGTCTTTTTGGGTATGAGTCTATCAGCGTGGCACAATTTGACTTGGCAAGATTTGCCCACTGTTCTTTGCAAAAACACTCCAAATCTGTCAGATTGCGAGGGCATCTCCTGTGCACAGCCCTCTTCAGATCCTTCCACAGATTTTTTAATCGGATTCAGGTCTGGGCTCTGGCTGGGTCATTCCAAAACTTTAATCTTCTTCTGGTGAAGCCATTTCTTTTGTTGATTTGGATGTATGCTTTGGGTCGTTGTCATGCTGAAAGATGAAGTTCCTCTTCATGTTCAGCTTTCTAGCAGAAGCCTGAAGGTTTTGTGCCAATATTGACTGGTTAGCTTAACTAAGGCCCCAGTTCCAGCTGAAGAAAAACAGCCCCAAAGCATGATGCTGCCACCACCATGCTTCACTGTGGGTATGGTTTTCTTTTGGTGATGTGCAGTGTTGTTTTTGCGCCAAAGATATCTTTTGGAATTATGGCCAAAAAGTTCAACCTTGGTTTCATCAGACCATAACATCTTTTCCCACATGCTTTTGGGAGACTTCAGATGTGCTTTTGCAAAATGTAGCCTGGCTCGGATGTTTTTCTTCGTAAGAAAAGGCTTTCGTCTTGCCATTCTACCCCATAGCCCAGACATATGAAGAATACGGGAGATTGTTGTCAGATGTACCACACAGCCAGTACTTGTCAGATATTCCTGCAGCTCCTTTAATATTGCTGTAGGCCTCTTGGTAGCCTCCCAGACCAGTTTTCTTCTCGTCTTTTCCTCAATTTTGGTAATGTCACCGTTGTGCCATATTTGACACTTGATGATGACTGTCTTCACTGTGTTACATGGTATATCTAATGCCTTGGAAATTCTTTTTACCCTTCTCCTGACTGATACCTTTTAACAATGAGATCCCTCTGATGCTTTGGAAGCTCTCTGTGGACCATGGCTTTTGCTGTAGGATGCGACTAAGAAAATTTCAGGAAAGACCAACTAGAGCAGCTGAACTTTATTCGGGGTTAATCAGAGGCACTTTAAATAATGGCAGATGTATGCTGACTCCTATTTAACATTATTTTGAATGTGATTGCTTAATTCTGAACACAGCTACATCCCCGGTTATAAGAGGGTGAGCACATATGCAACCTGAGCATGGGAGGGTACTAATCTGGGCAATGGGGGTTTGATCTGAGCATGGGTGGTTCCTGATCTGAGCAATGGGGGTCTGATCTGAGCATGGGGGTCAGATCTGAGCATGGGGGTCAGATCTGAGCATGGGCAGGGGTCAGATCTGAGCATGGGGGGGAAGATCCGAGCATGGGGGGCAGATCTGAGCATGGGGTGGAGATCTGAGCATGGGGGGGTCTGATCTGAGAATGGGGAGATCTGAGCATGGGGGGGGGGATATGACACTGGGAGTCTGATTTGTGTTGTCTGATTAGAGCATTGGGGGTTTTATTTTGGGGGTCTGATTGGAGGTCTAATCAGGTTTGGGGATCTTATTTTAGGTCAGATGAGGATTGGGGATCTAATTTAGGAGTCTGATCTGAGGTCTGATGAAAAATATATTTTTTCTCTGCTAATGAAAAATAAGAAAAAATATTTTTATCAGATCAGATTAAAAATATTTTCTTTTCTCTTATTTTTCTTTGTTAAAACCTAGGTGCATCTTGTAGGGCGAAAAATACGGGGACTCGTGTGTAAATGTATAGCTTGTGGCTCCTGGTATTCATACTTTTAGCAGCTAAAGTAACAAAAGTGATTTCACTTTTCTCCCCTGGCACTTCCTATGCCATGTTTTGGGCCTCTACACTGTTACTTGTTTTTCTGGGCGCATCAGTGACATGCAGCAAATTACTGGCCTCAGCAGTTTCATGCTGTATACTGCCAAGGCCAGTGATTGGCTGCACTGTGACCTGGTGTGTACAGGACTTCTCCACTGCAGCAGGGAAGATGACCTTATCACTGCAGGGCTGGAGTGGGGCACTGGAAGCGACAGAGGAGATACGTGGTAAGTGGTAAGAGAAGTGATATCACTTCTTTTGTTATTTTAGCACATTTACTGTTGCTGCTAGAGTTTTAATTTAACATGGACAAACCCTTTAAGGCCTCATGCACATGACCATTGTTTTGGTCCGCATCCGAGCTTGAATGCGGACCCATTCACTTCAATGGGGCCGCAAAAGATGCGGACAGCACTCCGTGTGCTGTCCGCATCCGTTGCTCCATTCCGTGGTCCGCAAAAAAAAAAACCTGTCCTATTCTTGTCCGTTTTGCGGACAAGAATAGGCAGTTATATCAATGGCTGTCCGTGCCATTCAACAAATTGCGGAACGCACACGGACGCCATCCGTGTTTTGTGGATCCGCAATTTTCACCTTTGTGTGCATGAGGCCTAAGGCTGAGTTCACAGTTCAATTATGTGGTCGGACTCGGTTATTGTCATTAGTTATTGTAAACCAAAACCAGTAGTGAAGCCTACTCATAGACAGGGTATAATGGACAAGGCATCTGTTCTGTGTTTTTGACCCGCACCTGGTTTTGGCTCACAATAAAGGCCAAATTCACACTTCAGTGCTTTGGTCAGTTATTTCTATCAGTGAGGGTGCATTCACACGTCAGTATTTCCATAATCGTTTTTAAAAACTGTAGTTGAGCTGTATAGAGAAATGGCTTTTTTGCCAACGATCCATCACCACTTCTCTTCTTCATGTTCAATTCTCTTCTAAATTGATCGCGGCAGGAGTAGCAATGATTTTTTATATGTGATACTACAAAAAAATTCTTTTTACACGTACATATATTTTATCATTTTTAATTAAATATTATTTTGCTTCTATATGAGGTTAGCTAACTACGCAACCAGTGGTTAAATACATATACAGTATTTGCTAAAAAGGGTTAATTACATATGTAATGCAAAAAAAATAGTATACATGTGCAGCTGTACAGAGGTGCCTTGCTATGCAAATGTTTGCAAAGTACATTTATTTGCTGAAAGAGGGTTATAAGTGGATTTTTACACTTTACAATCCTAAAAATAAAATACTGCTAAATGGCTGTTGCAAAACTACAACTCCCTACAGCACGTCATAGTGGGAGTTGTAGTTTTATAGCAGTTGGAGAGCCACAGGTTGGCCAGCCCTATATGGTGTTCACTTATACCAGAAAGGTGGCCATACATATACACAAAAGAGAATGGGCCAGATTTATCATTACTCTGACAGCTCACTCCACTTTCACATATGGCTAAAGTCAGTTTTAGCCAAGTCAGATTTATGATCGGCTCTTTAAGACTAATAAATGTGGTTTGACGGTAGCAGTTTATCTGTCAGTAAGCAGCTTTACAAAAGTCGCACGTCCTTACGAAAAAGTCGCATGTTCTATTAAAAAGTCCCATAAGATAAGTATGGTCCTCACTGGAGTGAAATTCTTTTTAAATAGTCCCAATAGTAAATCTGTCTAGAGATTCATTTACATAAGAAAACACGCCCACTTTAAGAAAACTGGCGAGCATAGTGCAGAGCAGAAAAAGTCGCAAATTTGTTCACAGTTTTAGCGTTTGCGCATTTTTTTGCGACTTTTTCACTCTATTATTCTGACTTGAGCTAATGATAAATCTGGCCCATTGTGTTTACTCACTGATGGTTTGCCTCTATTTTGAGTCTGCCTTCTCCCATTCAGAAGCTGCAAGCTCCTTGCCGATCTCCTCCCATGACCTATCCAACGGTCATGGTGGGACTCAGATCTGGTATCCCATAGGTTGGGACGTTCTTGAATCAAGATGATGAGTTTTTCAACATCAAACGATGTCATCTTGATTGGCTGCACTTAACTTCACACAGAAGAATCACAATCCAGCTCTGCCAGTGCCTAGCACATAGATCTGTAAGGGCAGGACTTAATTTCCAGGAACGGAATCCGCAATTGCGGATGACATACGAAATGTCTTCCGCATTTTGCGGATTCTTGACTTTCATTGTACCACGGACCGCAATTTGCCAATAAGAATAGAACAAGCTATATATTTTTTGGGGAGCTGCGGAACGGAAAAACGGATGCGGACAGCATACTGTGTACAGTCCGCAATTTTTCCGAACCCATTGAAATGAATGGAGCAGCATCCCATCCACATAAATTATGGATCGGATGCAGAAAAAAAAATAAACTGACATTTGAATGGACCCTTAGTGTGTCATCATAAACTGCACCCATAGATGATACCACCTTGTGCAATGTTCTACATATTATGGTTAGGGATGAGTGAATCGACTTCAGGTGAAACATCCGAAGTCAAGTCGCATAAAATTTCATTAGAATACTGTATGGAGCGAGCACTCCGTACAGTATTATAATGTATTGGTTCCTACGAGCCAAAGTTATTACTTCACAAAGTCTCGCGAGACTTCGGATAATAACTTCAGAAATTAATTTCTACTGTTAAAAACCTTTTACCAAACTCAATTTTGGTTCCAAATGGTACCGCTCGCTCCGTGCAGTATTCTAACAAAGTTTTATGCAAATCGACTTCGCTCATCCCTAATTATGGCATGTAATGTGAGCTGATGCCAGCAGGTAATGTGTGCTCACATGGGTGATTTGTCCTGTATAAACTGAGGCATAACAGAAGGCATGTAGGTAGCCAGAAGATACCTTTGGCAGGATGTTGATGGGAATTGCAAGTGAAACACACTCTGTGGGTGGTGAACTGTCCTGTGTCGTCTGTGTTGTGCACTGTACATGTGGGCAGCTTGGTGGTGGAAAGGGTTAAGCTCTACAAGGCACCAGTACTAATCACTGAGCCACCGTGCTAATTAACTCATGCATTCTGGCGCAGCTATGGCGTGTGTACTAGTGAGGCCTCGGACCAAGACCAATCAGCCACCCTGCTTATGTGAACTGTACTATGTGAGGGACTATGTGCCATTCAGGAAGAAATAATGCAGCTTGAGTTGATCTGTGCATACTGTGCGGTACCGTGCCATGTGACACAAGAGCTGACATCTCCATCTTGATTAGGTTATTGTCACGGCAGACAGGATACAAGATACACAGGATATAACAAACAAGTGTCTAGGCAAGAAGCTGGGGAAAGGGATCACCTCCTGACAAATCCCTACCAGCTCTCCCTAGACTTCTATGCCCACATTTAGACCCTGAAGGTGGGAATGAATGTGTCCTTGTGCCTGGGCTGAAGATTCCCTAGAATCCCTAAGATGGTGAAAGAGGGAAAGAGGCAGCCTGCTCCCTCAGGACCTGGAGGGGGGCAGGCGTCTCTCTAACAGCCTAGACAGACAACCACAATAAAACAAAACCAACTTATCTTTTGCTGAGCAGGAACAGCCAATCCTTACTTCCTTCCTCAGAGCAAGACAGAAGCTATAACCCGCACAGGACACTGGGAGTGGGCGTAATTTAAACTCTTACCAATGACCCCACCCAGTGCACCTGAAGGGAGGCGGATTCAGCTCCACTCCAAAACAATAACAAAAGGCTACACATGTGCTGCTAACCTAGCAGACCTCCGCACATGACCTGAGCAGGGCATGACAGTACGCCCCCTTCTAAGGGTGACCTCCGGACACCCCGGCCCAACTTTATCCGGGTGGGATCTATGAAAAGCCCTCACCAGTCGGCTGGCATTAACATCCACAGCTGGAACCCACATCCTCTCCTCAGGGCCGTATCTCCTCCAATGTACCAGATACTGAAGGGAACCCCAAAGAACTCTTGAGTCGAGAACCCTGGAGATTTCGAACTCTAAATTTCCATCAACCAGAAGAGGGGCAGGAGGCAATGGCGATAGTTCCACCGGTTTCACATATTTCTTTAGTAAAGACTTGTGGAACACATCATGGATCCTCCAAGTCTGTGGAAGATCCAGACGAAACGCTACTGGATTGACCACCGCAGATATTTTGTAAGGTCCAATAAATCTTGGACCCAGTTTCCAAGATGGTACTCTCAGTTTAATATTTTTAGTAGATAACCACACCAGATCACCCACACACAGGTCCGGACCAGTCATAAGTCTCTTGTCAGCTATTCGCTTATACCTCTCACCCATCTTCTCTAAATTCACCTGGATCCTCCGCCAGATAGAAGACAAGGCAGAAGAAAATCTCTCCTCCTCTGGCATCCCAGAGGAACTAGTCCCAGAAAAGGTACCAAACTGAGGATGAAAACCGTATGCGCCAAAAAATGGCGACTTACCCGTGGACTCCTGCTTACGGTTATTCAAAGCAAACTCTGCTAGGGACAAGAATGAGCACCAGTCCTCCTGATTCTCAGCCACAAAGCACCTCAAGTAGGTCTCCAGGTTTTGATTAGTACGCTCTGTCTGCCCATTCGACTGCAGATGAAAACCCGAAGAGAACGAAAGTTGAATGCCAAGCCGAGAGCAGAACGCCCTCCAAAACCTGGAGACAAACTGTGTGCCCCTATCAGAAACCACATCCGAGGGAATGCCATGCAATTTCACGATATTATCAACAAAAATCGGAGCAAGAGTCTTGGCATTGGGCAGACTGGCTAACGATACAAAGTGAGCCATTTTACTAAAACGGTCAACAACCACCAAAATTACTGTTTTGTCCATAGACAAGTGTGTCCAAGGACGAGACGGAATAGACAAAGGAAAAAGTGAACCAGCAGGTCGAGTATGAGCAACCTTTGACCGTGCACAGGTTTCACAAGCTGCCACGTAATCCTCAACACTCTTACGTAACCCTGGCCACCAGAACCTCCAGGACACAAGATCAAAGGTGGACTTACCACCAGGATGTCCAGCAAGGACAGTATCATGATGTTCCTTAAAAACCTTGTACCTTGTCCATCAGGAACAAACAACCTCCCTGGGGACAAGAACCAGGAGCCCCCTCCTGAGCTCCCAACACCTCCATCTCCAATTCGGGATACAGAGCGGAGACCACCACCCCATCAGCCAAAATCGGAGCAGGATCCTCTGAATCACATCCCCCAGGAAAACTGCGAGACAACGCATCAGCCTTGACGTTTTTAACCCCCGGACGAAAAGTAACCACAAAATTGAACCTGGTAAAGAACAGTGACCATCTGGCCTGTCTAGGGTTCAGACGCTTGGCAGATTGCAGGTAAGCCAAATTCTTATGATCCGTTTATACAGTAACGGGATGAGACGCCCCCTCCAACTAGTGACGCCATTCCTCGAAGGCCAATTTGATGGCCAGCAATTCCCTATCTATAATTCCTCTCAGCGACCGAGAGCTTCTTGGAAAAAAAAGCACACAGAACCTATTTGCCAGGGGATGAACCCTGCGACTGCACTGCTCCAACCCCCACCTCTGATGCATCAACCTCCACCACGAATGGCTGAGACACATCGGGTTTCACCAGAATGGGAGCATACGCAAAACATTCCTTAATAGCCGAAAAGGCCTGCAATGCCTCATCCGACCAGACAGAGACATCGGCACCCTTCTTAGTCATATCGGTCAGAGGTTTCACAATGGTAGAATAGTTCAAGATAAATTTTCTATAATAATTAGTAAACCCCAAAAACCGCATCAAAGCTTTCTGATTCTCCGGTCGGTCCCATTACAGAACTGCCCAGACCTTTTCGGGATCCATATGAAAACCAGAGTCAGAAAGCAGATATCCCAGAAACAGAAGCTCCTGCACAGCAAACACACATTTCTCCAATTTGGCATATAATTTATTCTCCCGAAGGATCGTCAAGACCTGTCTCACGTGATCCTGATGGGTCTTCAGATCAGGAGAGTAAATTAGAATGTCATCCAAGTAAACTACCACGAACCTCCCCACAAAATGATGGAAAATGTCATTAACGAATCGCTGAAATACCGCTGGCGCGTTAGTTAACCCAAAAGGCATAACCAGATTCATGAAATGACCCTTGTGCGTGTTGAAGGCTGTTTTCCACTCATCCCCTTCCTTGATTCTGATCAGATTGTAGGCCCCTCTTAAATCCAACTTGGAGAACACCTCGGCTCCAACAATCTGATCAAAAAGATCGGAGATCAAAGGAAGGGGATACAGATCACGGACCGTAATACGGTTCAATTCCCGGAAATCCAAACAAGGTCTCAGTGATCCATCCTTTTTCTTTACAAAGAATAAACCCACTGCAACCGGAGACTTAGATGGCCTAATATGACCTTTTTCCAAACTCTTGGCAATATACTTCCGCAAAAGACCTCTCTTTCAGGTTGAGAAAGATTGTAAAGCCGAGACTTTGGCAACTTAGCCCCTGGGATGATATTAACTGGACAATCATAGTCACGATGAGGGGGCAATTCCTGAGCCCCACCCTCCGAAAAGACATCCGCAAAATCTGAGAGATACTGAGGTAAAGCTGTAGTAGACACACCAGAGATAGATGTGCCCAGACAATTGTCCGAACAAACCCTAAGACTATAGGAGCGGGCAAGTCCTTCATGACAAAACAAGACATGATCTCAACATGTGAATCACCCACCCTTAACAGAATATCATGAGCAATATGAGTGAGACTCCTTTGAGAAAGAGGATTGTGAAAACCGGAATCTCTCTTTATAAAGTACAAGTACTTAGACCCAGATTTTGAAGAAAAAGAAAATCAATAAGGTTTACCCCAGCACCACAGTCAATGAATACTTCAACAAAAAAAATTCTTGAGTCTAGCGTCACCATAGCTGGAGTATTACAGGGAGCTTGCATACCTGCTTGCTCTACCACCCTATTCACACTACCAAGAGTCAGGGATGTTTCTTTTTTCTCTTTAAGTAAACCTCTTTGTGATTCTTTCTCATCAACATGCGGTTTAACAAAAGGACAAGCAAAAATAAAATGACCACTTTTTCCACAGTAGTAACATAGTTTATGCAACCTCCTAAAGTTCCTACTACCAGAACGAATAGATACCTGACCCAACTGCATGGGTTCCTCCCCTACCACAGAGTTACATGTCATATCACCCTGGGGAGCAGGTGAGACGAAACCACTCACAGAAGGGATCCCTTGCGTGGAGGGAACCTTAAATCTCTCTCTAATACGTCTATCTAACCGTACTGCCAAAGACATAGCATTCTCCAATGTATCTGGGTACTCATGAAAAACTAGGGCATCTTTCAATCTCTCTGATAACCCCTGACAAAACTGACTACGTAACGCGGGGTCATTCCACTCTGACTCAGTAGCCCATCTCCTAAACTCAACGCAGTAAGTCTCTGCAGTATGTTCACCTTGTAATAAATTACGCAATTTAGATTCCGCCATCGAGACCCGATCTGGATCATCATAAATTAATCCCAAGGCTTTAAAAAATTCTTCCACCGACCGGAGGGCCAGAGAACCAGACGACAGAGAAAAGGCCCAGGATTGCGCGTCCCCTTTAAGCAGGGAAATGATTATCCCTACCCTCTGACTCTCATCACCAGACGAAGATGGACACAGCCGAAAATACAACTTGCATGACTCTTTAAAGCGGATAAAGTCATCCACACCCCCTGCAAATCTATCAGGGAGAGCGACTTTAGGCTCCCCATAAATTTGACTCCCTCCTATTGCACCTGATGCCAGAGCATTCTGACACTGTGTGACCGTATTACGCAGATCTGCAACCTCTAGGGATAATCCCTGCATGTGATCAACTAGTGCTTCAATTGACTCCATCTCAAAACAGCTGAGAAATGGCAGACAAAGTATTGGCGGGTTATAATGTCACGGCAGACAGGATACAAGATACACAGGATATAACAAACAAGTGTCTAGGCAAGAAGCTGGGGAAAGGGGTCACCTCCTGACAAATCCCTACCAGCTCTCCCTAGACTTCTATGCCCACATTCAGACCCTGAAGGTGGGAATGAATGTGTCCTCGTGCCTGGGCTGAAGATTCCCTAGAATCTCTAAGATGGTGAAAGAGGGAAAGAGGCAGCCTGCTCCCTCAGGACCTGGAGGGGGGCAGGCGTCTCTCTAACAGCCTAGACAGACAACCACAATAAAACAAAACCAACTTATCTTTTGCTGAGCAGGAACAGCCAATCCTTACTTCCTTCCTCAGAGCCAGACAGAAGCACAGGACACTGGGAGTGGGCGTAATTTAAACTCTTACCAATGACCCCACCCAGTGCACCTGAAGGGAGGCGGATACAGCTCCACTCCAAAACAATAACAAAAGGCTACACATGTGCTGCTAACCTAGCAGACCTCCGCACATGACCTGAGCAGGGCATGACAGTTATTGGTTATTTTCTTAGGGCCTCTATAATCCCCTTAACTTCACCATGTTCCCACCTCACCCGAAAGAAAATACACGCAGAGCCACCAGTCGGATTAAATCGGCCACAGCAGCCATTTTATTAAATACAAAACATAAATAACAATAAATTAACCCTGACGAGGGAGGTCCTAGAAGCCCCAAAATTAACATCCATGAAAACCAACATGGCCATTCCATCTTGCCTCCAGCCATAGAACGCCAGCTCGGAGACACCAACTGATGGACGCCTCTCCGAACCAACCAATTGCCCAACTATGAGAGCCTAGCCCCACCATTGAGGCCCTCCCATTCTCCAGTAACATCCCAAACCACCAGCTTCGAGAACCTCCCACCGCCAACAACGCGCAGCTTGAACCCTACTACCCTCAAGCTTGTGCATTCCTCCACAACCTTAACGCCCTCTCAATACCTCCCTGCAGACCCAAGGACCACAGGTCGATACCCACTGCGTTGAGGTGCACTCCAAAATCCACCACTACCTGACTTTAACTCAGAATGCCTGACCGCCACAGCCCCGTTCCTGGCAATGAACCTCCCAATTGCCCTGTTTATCTTTTACTCGCCTTATTAATACGCTCCACCGTTCGCGCCTCCCGCCAACTCTTACGAGGAACTATATCTGACCACACTGTTACCAGAGCCGGGAAAAGGGACCACAAACTCAATAAATCAAACTTTATGTCCCTGATGAGCTCCCTACACGGCCGCACTCCCAAGTTATTTCCCCCGACATGTAACACTAAGAAGTCGGGGGGGGGGATATAAATGCGCAAAATGATGCACTTCCCACATGACACTGCCCCGTTCGGCCGCACATCCGCCATCAGAGCCCCCAGTGCCCTAGAATCCAAACCAGCGCCGCGGGACCCCAAAACACAAAAACAAAAGTAGAACCAGATTAAACAACAACACCACTTTACGATTACCATTCCCCTAACCTAACATATGACTTGAAACGGGACGATTCCCACTTACCAATCCTTTTAATCACTTCGTCGCTCATACCTAACCTAGCGGCTTCCGTTGCTGCACCAATCCTGAAGGAATGACCCGTGAAATCCGTTGAATCCATTCCCAAAGCTCGCGAGTACTTCTTAAAAACCGCCACGAACTGGAAGCGCGACAAGAACGACCCATCTTCATGCCTAAGCAGGGGGCCACCCACAGAACTTGTGCCCCTCCTGTATTCCTGCAAACACCTAACCGGACATAACAAGCACCCAGGAACCGCAAATAAACTAACACTGCAACCTCTACCCTCCATATCTGTTTAAGATACTCAAATCCGTACCACGACCCTGTCATGATAAAGGTCTACATACTCTCCATACAAACAACCCGCACACTGAACATTTTTGCACACTAACTCACCCAATCGAAACGCCCTGAAGAACGCCAGTGAAAATGCTAACTGAAACAACTCCACTTCGCTTGACAGCAGTGCAAATGACACAGGCCTCCTTCTATCCTCCGCCCACTTCCCCCTTCTCCAACCCCTCGATACTTGCCAAGCCAGGAAGGTTTTAGTACATCTGGCAAACCCCGTAATTTAAAACCAAAAATCAAACCCGCCATACAACTATTCAGCTGCGCCCCCGACCAACCTTGTTCTCTGGCATTCCCCAAAAATAATAACAACGGGACTTACCCTTCATCCACCCTCACTACCAATTCCTCACACCACTGTTCCCAATTGCGCCACGCCTTACCATAAGCTGCCCATGTACCCACACTCAACGATTCCCGCAAAAGACCCTCTACCATACCTCCAAGAGCTCCCACAGGGACTCCGGAAACACCAAACCTTCTGTATGCGCTTCTGGGGCCAGCTGCTGAAACCGTTCCCACTGCGAATGAGAAAGTGCATCCGCAATGCTATTAGAAACCCCAGGCACATGAACCGCCACAATCCAAGCATTAAGCGATAAACAACATAAAACCAAATGTTGTAATAACTGAACCACTGGAGGTGATGAAGCGGTCAAACCATTGATCGCTTGCAACACCCCCAGATTGTCACAATAAAAACAGATCTTCCTATTTCTAAATTTCTCACCCCATAGCTCAACTGGCAAGACTATCGGAAAGAGCTCTAAAAGAGCTAAATTCCGCACCCAACCCCTTAAAACTCAAGACTCCGGCCATCTCCCTGCACACCACTGCCGGTGACAATACACCCCAAAACCAATCCCCCCGCTGCATCAGAAAATAACTCAAAATCAAAACTGTAAACAGTATCCCCATAACCAACGCCCTGCCATTAAATTGCCTCAAAAACCCATCCCACACCACTGTCGCCCTTAAATTCCCGACCTAACCTAATAAAATGATGTGGAGCAACCACCCCCGCCGTGGCAGAAGCTAACCTCCGACAAAAAATCCGACCCCTCGGAATAATCCGACAAGCAAAATTTAACTTCCCCAACAGAGATTGTAAATCCAATCATATTTTTGGTGACCCCAACGCTTTCTCCACCACGTCCCTCAAATCCCTCACCTTGTCCTCCGGCAGCCGGCACTCCATTTTCACTGTATCTATGACTATACCTAAAAAACTCAACTCAGTCGTCGGACCCACCGTCTTCCCTTCCGCTAGCGGCACCCCAAACTACTCAAAAACCGTCTGTAACGTCGACAATAATAACGAACAAACCCGCGAACCCGCCGGACCTAAACAGAGAAAATCGTCCAGGTAATGTATAATGGAAGAACACCCTGACACATCCACAACCACCCATTACAGGAAGGAACTAAACGCTTCAAAATATGCGCAAGACACCGAGCAACCCATCGGCAAACACCTATCAACAAAATACCCGCCATCCTAAAAACAACCCAACAAATGCAAACTATCTGGGTTAACAGGTAAAAGACGAAACGTCGCCTCAATGTCAGTTTTTCCTAATACGGTCCCCGGACCCAATTTTCTAACCCAAGCCACAGCCGCGTCAAAGGAAGTATAGACCACCGAACAAAGCTCAGGATCTATACCTTCATTGACAGACGCACCTTTTGGAAACGATAAATGGTGAATGAGCCAAAATTTATTTGTCTCCTTCTTGGGCACTACGCCCAACGGGGAAACCCGTAAACCCGTAAGTTAACCAACGGTGGATCCAAAAAAGGCCCATCCATCCGCCCCAATTCAACTTCTTTAGCCAATTTTTTTTAACAGCAACTACCGGCAATGGGGTCAACGGGATACTAAACCCCCACATGAAATCTCTCTTTAAGAAGTCCGCCGCTTGCTGATCAGGGTATCTACTTATGTAGATACCGTTCCATCCCTTCCACCCAAACTGGAGTCAGTCTCTTTTGCAGTGGACTCACCCCCTTTTTGTCTGCCACCCTTGAAGCAGCAACTGGCCCCATGACTTCCTCCGCATGAGGAACACTCATGCTTGAATTTGCATTTAGCCCCGAACTTCCAGCTCCCTTCGTTAAACAGGAAGCACAAGCCCTTGGCAGATGCAGCTGGAAAACTGGACTGACCCGACCCTCCCGGTTCCCCCGAAAGGACTGCCCAGGCCTCACTGGCGCCGTTACCCTAATCCACAACCCAATGTCCTTGTGGTCCCACCGAATGCTAGGGCGTGCCGCTTTCCTCTGTCTAAATTGCTCGTCATACCTGAGCCAACCCGAACCCCCATAGACCCTGTAAGCCTCCCCTATCACATCCAAATAGCATAAAATCACCGAACAACATTCCAGCGAATTTTCCCCAATCACGCTTGCTAAAATGCCGAATGCCTGCAACCAATTCGCTAAAGTGCGCGGGATCAAACGATACCGATGCTTTTCCTCATCCTCCTTTTTACCCTCATCCTTTTTACTCCTATCTAAATTAAAACGCTCTAAGGGGAGAAGAGAAAAAATATCTACATATTCCCCTTTCCAAATCCTCTCCCGCACCTCCTGCTTCAAATGCGCACCTAATGGGCCCTCAAAGCAGACGTACACTTACCCTCTCGCCGCGTCGTCCACCTTAGGCCTGTCCCCGCCTGCCTGAGTCTGTACTCATACCGAACCCCCAGCACTAGGTGCCGAACACCCTGCCGCCCTACTGACCCCTGTACCAACACCCCTTGCCTGTAGCGGAACTGCACCTGAAACCCCTAACCGAGAACCCCAACCCACACAATAATTGCCCCAAACCCCCGATTAATTCCTGTCTCACTTCATCACTGGATCCCACAGATGCATTACTTCTGGACGTCATCACACTGCTGGCTAACCACATGCCAGCCTCCGCCATGCTGGATGCGCTCCTCGCGACCCAGATCCTTCTTCTTCCTCCACGTGGGTGCCACCAGCACCAAGCTGTCCGTCAGACTGGAGAGGCCTGTGCATGCTCCTGGCCTCACTGTGCACAGCCTCGTCTCCCCTGCTGATACTGCCTCTCCCACGCCGAGCAGGCCTCCCAGCCACCCTGGAGGAGTTCCAGCTCCTGCACCTACGCTGCTTGCCGCTGGGGACGGGGGACTGGCCCCCCCGCCCTGAACTGGGTCCCGCCAAATGGTTCAATTCCTCCCATGCCGGGAGGACCTTGAAGGCACCTGCCTGTAGTCTCCCCATTGTGGAGGGTCCCCGGAGGGGCTCCTGACCCGGCGCCGAACCCTAGGGGTCTTTTCTGGGCTAAGACAAGCCGGCGGCCGTACCCGCTGTGGCCATTACGGGCTATATACATAACAAACAAGTGTGAAACAACTGAAAATATGTCATAATCTAGGTTCTTCAAAGTAGCTACCTTTTGCTTTGATTACTGCTTTGCACACTCTTGGCATTCTCTTGATGAGCTTCAAGAGGGCCCTCCATTCATTTTCTATGGGGCCGGCGAAAATAGCCGAGTGCTGGCTCAGCAATTTCCGTCGGCCCCATAGAAATAAATGGGAGCGGTACGCTCCCATTCACTTGTATGGGAAGCCGGCTTGGTGGTGGCCGGCCCGGACTCCTCCAGCCACCACCTTGCGGTGCTCCGTTCTCGATATAGGTGCGGGTCCCAGCGGTGGGACCCAAACCTATAAGACAATGGGGACATACACTAGCAATATTTCCCCATTGTCCATGATGAGACAACAGCCTGTTGTCCCATCCTTTCTTGTTCTCATCCAGCTTCCTATGTGTGAGATACACCATTTTAATGGCCCTCATATGGCCCGCTGGCAGCTCCACTGCCACACTATATACACTCACCTAAAGAATTATTAGGAACACCTGTTCTATTTCTCATTAATGCAATTATCTAGTCAACCAATCACATGGCAGTTGCTTCAATGCACTTAGGGGTGTGGTCCTGGTCAAGACAATCTCCTGAACTCCAAACTGAATGTCAGAATGGGAAAGAAAGGTGATTTAAGCAATTTTGAGCGTGGCATGGTTGTTGGTGCCAGACGGGCCGGTCTGAGTATTTCACAATCTGCTCAGTTACTGGGATTTTCACGCACAACCATTTCTAGGGTTTACAAAGAATGGTGTGAAAAGGGAAAAACATCCAGTATGCGGCAGTCCTGTAGGCAAAAATGCCTTGTGGATGCTAGAGGTCAGAGGAGAATGGGCCGACTGATTCAAGCTGATAGAAGAGCAACGTTGACTGAAATAACCATTCGTTACAACCGAGGTATGCAGCAAAGCATTTGTGAAGCTACAACACGCACAACCTTGAGGCGGATGGGCTACAACAGCAGAAAACCCCACCGGGTACCACTCATCTCCACTACAAATAGGAAAAAGAGGCTACAATTTGCACGAGCTCACCAAAATTGGACTGTTGAAGAACGGAAAAATGTTGCCTGGTCTTATGAGTCTCGATTTCTGTTGAGACATTCAAATGGTAGAGTCCGAATTTGGCGTAAACAGAATGAGAACATGTATCCATCCTCTGATGGCTACTTCCAGCAGGATAATGCACCATGTCACAAAGCTCGAATCATTTCAAATTTCTTGAACATGACAATGAGTTCACTGTACTAAAGTGGCCCCCACAGTCACCAGATCTCAACCCAATAGAGCATCTTTGGGATGTGGTGGAACGGGAGCTTCGTGCCCTGGATGTGCATCCCTCAAATCTCCATCAACTGCAAGATGCTATCCTATCAATATGGGCAAACATTTCTAAAGAATGCTATCAGCACCTCGTTGAATCAATGCCACGTAGAATTAAGGCAGTTCTGAAGGCAAAAGGGGGTCCAACACCGTATTAGTATGGTGTTCCTAATAATTCTTTAGGTGAGTGTATATATTTAGTAACAGCACCACCTAGTTGTGACTGATTTAAAGTGGTTTATCAGCCTGCTAAAAGGAATTACAGCAATGTACATACACAGAAAAAAAATGACATTCTGCAAATACCCTTAAACATACAGGGCCCCACTACTGATACAGAGTGGGACAATGCACTGCTACTTTAAAGGACATTTACTCTGAACTACAGGTAAGCTTGTTTACTTTTATGTGAACAGTAAAAGCTGTTGTTCCTGTAACTTTTGTGTCTGTGTGATTCTTTCCACCATCGTAGAGAGGAGAGTAGCACAAGGGCTATAAAGATCTTTTCTGTAAGGCTTGACCCCCCTTGGGGGGCCCAATAGCAGTGACTATATCCGCTACCTAATTAACGCTGCCTTTGCTGATATATATATATATAAAAAATAATAATATGCTACTTCTAGTTCATAATTTATGAACCTTACCAAAAAAGGGAGTCAATTTATGGAGGTTGGGTAACCACTGGTTAGCACTATTGACTTGCAACTCTGAGATCAGATAACATTATTGGCTTCAGATGGACGGTGTAGACAAAGTGTATTATTTGTCGCAGGTTCCTCTATTTCTGGCTAGTACATTGTTTTTTTTTGCTAAAATATTTATGCTGTCCTGTTACATTGTGTAAAATATTGCTGAAAATGTCCTTGTGATTTCACAATTAACCTTGGAAGTTTTAGTCATAAGTATCATGGGGCTTTGAGTAAGTTTTTGGAGTTGCTTGTTATGCAGGATGTACAGTATGTGGAAACACAGGCTCTTGCCAGACACGAAGTTTACTAATCTGATGTAGTCATCAGTCCTATGAACTTGAAATATTACTATGTTAATTGTCATACAGACAAACTGTAGTAAAACATTCCTCGTCTGAAAGAGTAACTCCAGTGATCACATAAAATACCCCTTACTTTTCCCATATAAAAAAGTTTTTGTATGTATTAATATTTACTATTAAAGCACCATTTATTCCATGGTGCTGTACATATGAAAAAGGGTATACATACAGTAAATAATGCAAAACAAATGCAATAAGCATGAACAAGACAAGTTACAAACTGGTACAGAAGGAGAGAAGAGAAGATCCTGCCCGCAAGGGCTTACAATCTACAATGGATGGGGGAAGGACACAGTAGGTGAGGGTAAAGCTGTTCATATGGCAGTATAGCGGCAGCAGAGTTACTGTAGTTTGTAGGCTTGTCTGAAGAGGTGGGTTTTCAGGTTTCTTTTGAAGGTTTCCACTGTAGGTGAGAGTCCGATATCCTGTGGTAGTGAGTTCCAGAGTATGGGTGATGCACAGGAGAAATCTTGGAGGCGATTGTGGGAAGAGGAGATAAGAGGAGAGTTGAGAAGGAGGTCTTGTGAGGATCGGAGATTGCATGTTGGAAGGTATCAGGAGATCAGGTCACAGATGTATGGACAGGACACGTTGCTGGGCAACGTGAAGGCAAGGGATTGACAAAGAGAGAAGAGACAGAAGAGTAACGGGAGAAGAGTTGGATTAGTAGGGTGGCAGAGCTGAGGATAGATTGGAGGGGTGCGAGAATGCTAGATGGGAGGCCTCAGAGGAGGATGTTACAGTATTTGAGGGTGGAGATTGACTTTGATAGATAGGTCTGATGGGGGAGAGGGCTGAGTGAGATGGCAACATGTTAAGTTTTAAAAAGTGAGAGTTGAAGAAGGAGGATATAGAAGATATTCATTGTGGGATTCTGGATATGAAGGTTGTGATATCTGGACCAGAAAGATACATTTTTGTCTTGTCAGCATAGAAGTTATTCTGAAAGCCATGGAACTCTATGAGCTGTCTGAATGTAAAGATTGAGAATTGAGTGGGAGACACTAAGGGGGTCATTTATTAAGACCAGTGATTTAGACACCGGTCTTAATCATACAGCACTGCAGCAGACGTGCCTAAGTTATGCAGAGGTGCAGGCCTCTACATGACTTTGGCGCTTGGTGCCACCGGCCAAGCAATATGCTTTAAACTACACAAGCTTCCTTGCTGGCGTAGTTTAAGACCATTTTCCACGCCATAAACTGGCGTAGAAAATTATATAGAGACGGTTGGTCCCGACAATGTATTTTAGTGCAGCTTTAAATGCTGACAGCAAGAGAATGGGGGGCTGTTGGAAAATAAAAAAGAGCAATCTGAACTTCTTATCTGCACCACCGCTCATGTATTACTGCAGATACTAGTCCAAGATCATGGTGACAGATTCCCTTTATGGAGTACTGCAACCACTAAGCTTACGTGCCTTGCGTGAGATCAAGTATGTTTTGCAACTATTGTGTGAAAGAAGGTAGCGTAATTATTGCTTTAACTAATACTGCCTGAGGCTGTTTTTTTAAGGAGACAACCCAAAGACCATGTTATATCCTTGCTAATAAACAAAACAAAGTGTGAAATAGAATAGGCAGCCATTTTATTAGTTTAACTACTTATTTAAGTGCACAAGATATACAGGCAAACACAATTGCATACATTATGTATTAACAGATTAAAGAATTAAATTCACATAGTAGGGGTCTGTCATCTAGGCATCAACAAAATAGACTTGTGATTCTGAATATTTATGTATCAGTTGATTTGAAACCTATGTATCTGGATATTACTTTTGTTTAATAAAATGAAAGTAAACATATATTCACATAGTAGGGGTCCCTCAAATTACAATATTAGTTGGTCCTGACTGGGATAAACATTGAAAGTTAAAAAAACTTTGTAACTTGAAACCATAACTGTATGCAAAACTACCGGTAGTTATTGATTCGAAAACCATAAAATGTCAACCAAAAATGATAATAAAAAAAGGAGATTAAAGATTGTCAAAAATATTTTCTGGAAGATGTAAATCAATTTCTATGTAGTGGACAGGGGCTTTTTCAGTTTCCTGTACACATGCAGTGTGCCAGGAAAATAAAATGGAGCCACACTCACCTGGTGTCCAAAGGAGCAGCTCATTCTGGCACCAGTAAAGAGCAGTAGATCATGTTGTACCACACTATACTGTAGAGTGGCACTTCTAGATAGCCAATCAGTGCATCCACTTTAGTAATACAGGTTTAAGACATTGAACGTTAAATATAGTTTCTGGAAATGCCATTATATGGTGAAAATATTGTAAGCTGAGGCCACTGAAACATGAGTCCACAGTATTTTATTTTATCCCTTTCTTATCACTGTGGTAATTTTTTTTTCACTTCAGCATATAAGCTAGTGTCTGTGGGTGTATATGATTGTGTGTTCTGTGTTAGTGAGATTTTATTCAATTCGGCATAAGTGATTCCATCATCATTATAGTCCTTCATGGTTGTGTCTTTCATATCCACCTCCACCTGCAAAAATCAAACATATAGTTAGGCTGGAGCTACACGGCAATCTTGGCCATCACACTCCTTGCACGACCAACGACTGCTGTGCAGCACTGCAGCCATCGAACTGAATGGGGTAGCAGAACGATGTACAAGTTGCTGTGCCCAGGAATAGGTTTGAGCAAATCAAGCTTCTGATCATAGATCCAAAGTCATTCGTTCAAAAAATAAGTTTGAAATGCTGTTTCCGTGCAACATTAAAATGTATTGTACCGAAGTTGCGCAAGACTTCGGTAAATAACTTTGGTATTCCTATTTGCTTATTTAAAAACATTTTAAAATAGGAATCCAGAGTGAGCTTTGGTACCAGCCAGTACCGAACCCGACTTTGGATTCCTATTTTTAAACGTTTTTAAATAAGCAGATAGGAATACCAAAGTCATTCACGGAAGTCTTGCGTAACTTTGGGCGAGATAAAGTTTTCCTCTGAGGAGCCAATACATTTTAATGTTGTATGGAAATATCATTTAAAACGAAGTTTTTGAACAAATCGACTTGGGATCTATGATCTGTAGCTTGATTCGCTCAAGCCTACCCATGACCTCAGAAGTGCTGGATTTTTTGCAATTCCGGGACCATGGCAACATGTGAGTCACTCTGTGACCCCATTCAGTTCAATGTTCATGCAAGGAGTGTTCTGACCAAGATGGTCATGTAGCCCCAGCCTTAACCACCTCAGCCCCCAGTGCTTAAACACCCTGAAAGACCAGGCCACTTTTTACACTTCTGACCTACACTACTTTCACCGTTTATTGCTCGGTCATGCAACTTACCACCCAAATGAATTTTACCTCCTTTTCTTCTCACTAATAGAGCTTTCATTTGGTGGTATTTCATTGCTGCTGACATTTTTACTTTTTTTGTTATTAATCGAAATTTAACGATTTTTTTGCAAAAAAATGACATTTTTCACTTTCAGTTGTAAAATTTTGCAAAAAAAACGACATCCATATAGAAATTTTGCTCTAAATTTATAGTTCTACATGTCTTTGATAAAAAAAAAATGTTTGGGTAGAAAAAAAATGGTTTGGGTAAAAGTTATAGCGTTTACAAACTATGGTACAAAAATGTGAATTTCCGCTTTTTGAAGCAGCTCTGACTTTCTGAGCACCTGTCATGTTTCCTGAGGTTCTACAATGGCCAGACAGTACAAACACCCCACAAATGACCCCATTTCGGAAAGTACACACCCTAAGGTATTCGCTGATGGGCATAGTGAGTTCATAGAACTTTTTATTTTTTGTCACAAGTTAGCGGAAAATGATGATTTTTTTTTTTTTTTTTTTTTTCTTACAAAGTCTCATATTCCACTAACTTGTGACAAAAAATAAAAAGTTCTATGAACTCACTATGCCCATCAGCGAATACCTTGGGGTCTCTTCTTTCCAAAATGGGGTCACTTGTGGGGTAGTTATACTGCCCTGGCATTCTAGGGGCCCAAATGTGTGGTAAGGAGTTTGAAATCAAATTCAGTGAAAAATGACCTGTGAAATCCGAAAGGTGCTCTTTGGAATATGGGCCCCTTTGCCCACCTAGGCTGCAAAAAAGTGTCACACATCTGGTATCCCCGTACTCAGGAGAAGTTGAGGAATGTGTTTTGGGGTGTCATTTTACATATACCCATGCTGGGTGAGATAAATATCTTGGTCAAATGACAACTTTGTATAAAAAAATGGGAAAAGTTGTCTTTTGCCAAGATATTTCTCTCACCCAGCATGGGTATATATAAAATGACACCCCAAAACACATTCCCCACCTTCTCCTGAGTACGGAGATACCAGATGTGTGACACTTTTTTGCAGCCTAGGTGGGCAAAGGGGCCCATATTCCAAAGAGCACCTTTCGGATTTCACTCGTCATTTTTTACTGAATTTGATTTCAAACTCCTTACCACACATTTGGGCCCCTAGAATGCCAGGGCAGTATAACTACCCCACAAGTGACCCCATTTTGGAAAGAAGACACCCCAAGGTATTCCGTGAGGGGCATGGCGAGTTCCTAGAATTTTTTATTTTTTGTCACAAGTTAGTGGAAAATGATGATTTTTTTTTTTTTTTTTTTTTTCATACAGAGTCTCATATTCCACTAACTTGTGACAAAAAATAAAAACTTCCATGAACTCACTATGCCCATCAGCGAATACCTTGGGGTCTCTTCTTTCCAAAATGGGGTCACTTGTGGGGTAGTTATACTGCCCTGGCATTCTAGGGGCCCAAATGTGTGGTAAGGAGTTTGAAATCAAATTCAGTGAAAAATGACCTGTGAAATCCGAAAGGTGCTCTTTGGAATATGGGCCCCTTTGCCCACCTAGGCTGCAAAAAAGTGTCACACATCTGGTATCCCCGTACTCAGGAGAAGTTGAGGAATGTGTTTTGGGGTGTCATTTTACATATACCCATGCTGGGTGAGATAAATATCTTGGTCAAATGACAACTTTGTATAAAAAAATGGGAAAAGTTGTCTTTTGCCAAGATATTTCTCTCACCCAGCATGGGTATATATAAAATGACACCCCAAAACACATTCCCCACCTTCTCCTGAGTACGGAGATACCAGATGTGTGACACTTTTTTGCAGCCTAGGTGGGCAAAGGGGCCCATATTCCAAAGAGCACCTTTCGGATTTCACTCGTCATTTTTTACTGAATTTGATTTCAAACTCCTTACCACACATTTGGGCCCCTAGAATGCCAGGGCAGTATAACTACCCCACAAGTGACCCCATTTTGGAAAGAAGACACCCCAAGGTATTCCGTGAGGGGCATGGCGAGTTCCTAGAATTTTTTATTTTTTGTCACAAGTTAGTGGAAAATGATGATTTTTTTTTTTTTTTTTTTTTTTCATACAAAGTCTCATATTCCACTAACTTGTGACAAAAAATAAAAACTTCCATGAACTCACTATGCCCATCAGCGAATACCTTGGGGTCTCTTCTTTCCAAAATGGGGTCACTTGTGGGGTAGTTATACTGCCCTGGCATTCTAGGGGCCCAAATGTGTGGTAAGGAGTTTGAAATCAAATTCAGTGAAAAATGACCTGTGAAATCCGAAAGGTGCTCTTTGGAATATGGGCCCCTTTGCCCACCTAGGCTGCAAAAAAGTGTCACACATCTGGTATCCCCGTACTCAGGAGAAGTTGAGGAATGTGTTTTGGGGTGTCATTTTACATATACCCATGCTGGGTGAGATAAATATCTTGGTCAAATGACAACTTTGTATAAAAAAATGGGAAAAGTTGTCTTTTGCCAAGATATTTCTCTCACCCAGCATGGGTATATATAAAATGACACCCCAAAACACATTCCCCACCTTCTCCTGAGTACGGAGATACCAGATGTGTGACACTTTTTTGCAGCCTAGGTGGGCAAAGGGGCCCATATTCCAAAGAGCACCTTTCGGATTTCACTCGTCATTTTTTACAGAATTTGATTTCAAACTCCTTACCACACATTTGGGCCCCTAGAATGCCAGGGCAGTATAACTACCCCACAAGTGACCCCATTTTGGAAAGAAGAGACCCCAAGGTATTCGCTGATGGGCATAGTGAGTTCATGGAATTTTTTTTTTTTTGTCACAAGTTAGTGGAATAGGAGACTTTGTATGAAAAAAAAAAAAAAAAAAAAAATCATCATTTTCCACTAACTTGTGACAAAAAATAAAAAATTCTAGGAACTTGCCATGCCCCTCACGGAATACCTTGGGGTGTCTTCTTTCCAAAATGGGGTCACTTGTGGGGTAGTTATACTGCCCTGGCATTTTCCAGGGGCCCTAATGTCTGGTAAGTAGGTAAATGACCTGTGAAATCTGAAAGGTGCTCTTTGGAATGTGGGCCCCTTTGCCCACCTAGGCTGCAAAAAAGTGT
This sequence comes from Bufo bufo, assembly GCF_905171765.1. Taxonomy (NCBI): domain Eukaryota; kingdom Metazoa; phylum Chordata; class Amphibia; order Anura; family Bufonidae; genus Bufo; species Bufo bufo. The sequence continues at coordinate 179,158,469 of NC_053389.1, forward strand.
CACACATCTGGTATCTCCGTACTCAGGAGAAGGTGGGGAATGTGTTTTGGGGTGTCATTTTACATATACCCATGCTGGGTGAGAGAAATATCTTGGCAAAAGACAACTTTTCCCATTTTTTTTATACAAAGTTGGCATTTGACCAAGATATTTATCTCACCCAGCATGTGTATATGTAAAATGACACCCCAAAACATATTCCCCAACTTCTGCTGAATACGGAGATACCATATGTGTGACACTTTTTTGCAGCCTAGGTGGGCAAAGGGGCCCAAATTCCTTTTAGGAGGGCATTTTTAGACATTTGGATACCAGACTTCTTCTCACGCTTTGGGGCCCCTAAAATGCCAGGGCAGTATAAATACCCCACATGTGACCCCATTTTGGAAAGAAGACACCCCAAGGTATTCAATGAGGGGCATGGCGAGTTCATTGAAAAAAAAAAATTTTGGCACAAGTTAGCGGAAATTGATTTTTTGGATTTTGTTCTCACAAAGTCTCCCTTTCCGCTAACTTGGGACAAAAATTTCAATCTTTCATGGACTCAATATGCCCCTCAGCGAATACCTTGGGGTGTCTTCTTTCCAAAATGGTGTTATTTGTGGGGTGTTTGTACTGCCCTGGCATTTGAGGGTCTCCGCAATCATTACATGTATGCCCAGCATTAGGAGTTTCTGCTATTCTCCTTATATTGAGCATACAGGTAATGAGATTTTTTTTTTCCGTTCAGCCGCTGGGCTGAAAGAAAAAAATGAACAGCACAGATTTCTTCATTCGCATCGATCAATGTGGATGAAAAAATCTCTGCCAAAAAAAGAAAAAGGAGGGGAAAGGCGTCTGCCAGGACATAGGAGCTCCGCCCAACATCCATGCCCACTTAGCTCGTATGCCCTGGCAAACCCGATTTCTCCATTCACATCAATCGATGTGGATGAATAAATCATTGCCGGGATTTTTTTTTTTATATATACAAAGTGTTTGCCAAAGTATATGAACACCGCCACCTCCTCAGCTCATATGCCTCGGCAAACGTATCTTTTACTGCAGAGGAGAAATCTCGTCTTGCAGCGCCGCATACACCGACTTGCGTGTAATCTGACAGCAGCGCAATGCTTCTGTCCGAATGCACATCAGTGCTGCAGCTAGTCGATCGGTTGGTCCACCTGGAAGGTAAAAAAAAAAAAAAAAAAGAGAAAAAACCAGGCCGCAACACAATAATTTTATTAACTTTGGAAGAGAACATAGAAACTTTAACTTTTTGAACTGAACATTAACCTTTTTGCTTACTGGTGTTTTTTTTTTTTTTGTTTTTTTTTTACCTTTATAGAACAAACCTCTCCTTCCCCATGGGTCAATGTGCAAAGCGCAAATCGCCCAAAGATGTGGCGAAGTACGTTATGCACTTTGTCCCATGTGAAAGGAGACGTTTGCAGCAGCTGTGAGTGAATGGGCCCTAATAGCCCTGTGTGCCTGTCCTGGTGAGATGTGATCCCTATGCTAGGTGTACCTGTGTGTGGTACTTCCGGAAACACTCTCCTAAGCATAGGGCAGGGTGGTCAGGGCAGTCAGGACAGAAATAGCGGGTGTCACGCCTTATTCCACTCCTGCTACAGACACGACATCTTTTTCGGGGTGACGGTTGGATTGAGGTACCAGCAACGACATTGGGGAAATGTCGCTCGTGTAGACGGCTAACTACACTGGTGGATGGGGCCACGGAACCTTCTGGATACAGGAGGTTCTCGATGATCTCTTCCTGGAATTTGAGGAAGGATCGTGTTCTCCCAGCCTTACTGTAGAGAACAAAACTATTATACAGCGCCAATTGAATCAAATATACAGACACCTTCTTATACCAGCGTCTGGTTCTGCGGGAAACTAAATACGGAGACAACATCTGGTCATTGAAGTCCACCCCTCCCATGAGCAAATTATAGTCGTGGACTGAGAGGGGCTTTTCAATGACACGGGTTGCTCGCTCAATTTGGATTGTCGTGTCTGCGTGAATGGAGGAGAGCATGTAAACGTCACGCTTGTCTCTCCATTTCACCGCGAGCAGTTCTTCATTACACAAGGCAGCCCTCTCCCCCCTTGCAAGACGGGTGGTAACAAGCCGTTGGGGGAAGCCCCGGCGACTAGGTCGCACGGTGCCACAGGCGCAAATCCGTTCTAGAAACAAATGCCTAAAGAGGGCCACACTTGTGTAGAAATTGTCCACATAAAGATGGTACCCCTTGCCGAATAAGGGTGACACCAAGTCCCAGACTGTCTTCCCACTGCTCCCCAGGTAGTCAGGGCAACCGACCGGCTCCAGGGTCTGATCTTTTCCCTCATAGACACGAAATTTGTGGGTATAGCCTGTGGCCCTTTCACAGAGCTTATACAATTTGACCCCATACCGGGCACGCTTGCTTGGGATGTATTGTTTGAAGCCAAGGCGCCCGGTAAAATGTATTAGGGACTCGTCTATGCAGATGTTTTGCTCGGGGGTATACAAATCTGCAAATTTCTGGTTGAAATGGTCTATGAGGGGCCGAATTTTGTGGAGCCGGTCAAAAGCTGGGTGGCCTCTGGGACGGGAGGTGGTGTTGTCGCTAAAATGCAGAAAACGGAGGATGGTCTCAAATCGTGTCCTGGACATAGCAGCAGAGAACATGGGCATGTGATGAATTGGGTTCGTGGACCAATATGACCGCAATTCATGCTTTTTAGTTAGACCCATGTTGAGGAGAAGGCCCAGAAAAATTTTAATTTCGGAAACTTGGACTGGTTTCCACCGGAAAGGCTGGGCATAAAAGCTTCCCGGGTTTGCGGTTATAAATTGTGTGGCATACCGGTTTGTCTCTGCCACGACTAAGTCCAAGAGCTCCGCAGTCAAGAACAGCTCAAAAAATCCCAGGGCCGAACCGATTTGAGCCGTCTCAACCCGAACTCCAGACTGGGCGGTGAAAGGGGGAACTACAGGTGCGGCTGAAGTTGGTGACTGCCAATCAGGGTTTGCCAGCACCTCAGGGACTCTAGGGGCTCTACGGGCCTGTCTGTGCGGTGGCTGCGACGGGGTAACTACTGCACGTGCCACCGTACCAGCTTCAACTGCCCTTCTGGTGCTCGCTACTTCACCATGTTGTACGGCAGTGCTGGTACTAGGTCCAGGAAGGGCTGCGCTGCTGGTGTATGCCTCACCACGTGATCCGGCAGCGACAGCCCCACTCTGCTGCTCTTGAAGCGGATCCTGCGTAACCTGTGGTCTAGCGACACGGGGCCGGGTACGCCTGGTGCTATCAGGGACCTCAGCCTCCTCGTCCGAACTTTGGGTCAGAGAGCCACTGCTTTCCACAGGTTCATATTCTGACCCGCTAGATTCGTCAGATGAGGGTTCCCACTCCTCATCCGACTGGGTCAGAATCCTGTAGGCCTCTTCAGAAGAATACCCCCTGTTTGACATTTTGGACTACTAAATTTAGGGGTATTCCCTGAGACTACCCAAGAAAAAAAGCAAACCTGTCTTACAAAGGGGAGGCTAGCGAAGTACCGGAGGCCGCTGCGGTTGATAAAAAATATCAAAACTGATTTTTTTATCGCCGCAGTGCGTGTACAGTGAATGTGCAGTGATCAAAAAACAAAAAATTTTTTGTCACTGCGGCGGGGCGGGCGTGGGTGAACGCACGTGTGGGCGACCGATCAGGCCTGATCGGGCAAACACTGCGTTTTGGGTGGAGGGCGAGCTAAGGTGACACTAATACAAGTATAGATCTGACAGTGATCAGTTTTGATCACTTACAGATACTATAAAAGTACAAATGCTGATTAGCGATACGCTAATCAGCGAATAAAAGTGACTGCGGTGCAGTGGGCTGGGCGCTAACTGACGCTAACTACCTAACCAAGGGGCCTAAACTATCCCTAAAACCTAACAGCCAATACTAGTGGAAAAAAAAAAGTGACAGTTTACACTGATCACTTTTTTTCCTTTCACTAGTGATTGACAGGGGCGATCAAAGGGGTGATCAAAGGGTTAATTGGGGTGCAGGGGGGTGATCTGGGGCTAAGGTGTAGTGTTTGGTGTACTCACAGTTCAGTCTGCTCCTGTGCTGGATCCAACCGACGAAAAGGACCAGCACAGGAGCAGACAAGCCATATAACAGATCATATTTACTAATATGATCTGTTATATGGCTTGTGATTGGATTTTTTGAAAATCGCCAGCCTGCCAGCCAATGATCGTTGCTGGCAGGCTGGTGACGAAATTGTTCTTTAACTTTTGCCGGCCCGCGATGCGCATGCGCGGGCCGGCAATACCCGAAATCTCGCGTCTCGCGAGATGACGCACGGATGCGTCCAGGAGGAATGAATCAACCACCTTCCGGACGCATCCGTGCGTTAGGCGGTCGGGAGGTGGTTAAAGGGGTTGTCTCATCATGGACAATGGGGGGCATATCGCTAGGCTATGCCCCCATTGTTTTATTGGTGCAGGTCCCACTACTGGGATCCGCACCTATATCGAGAACGGAGCCCCGAAAGTGAAGGAGGGCGCACTGCGCATGCGCTGCCGCCCTCTATTCATTTTCTATGGGGCCTGAGAAAATAGCCGAGTGCTGGCTCGGCTATTTCCGTCAGCCTCATAGAAATGAATGGGAGCGGGGGTGGCACATGCGCGGTACGCTCCCATTCACTTCTATGGGGAGCCGGCTTGGTGGTGGCCGGACTGGAATCCTCCAGCCACCACCTTGCGGGATTCCATTCTCGATATAGGTATGGGTCTCAGTGGTGGGACCCGCACCTATAAGACACGGGGGCATATCCTAGCGATATGCACCCATTGTCCATGATGAGACAACCTCTTTAAAGTTGTGTATTTTGTAAATCTCTCTCTGTTAATCCAACATTGACATTTTCATACTTTAGGTCTGTGACTACTGTGCATTGAGAAAGTACGTATTTACTAGCATTTCTATCTCAAATCATGGAATATTTTAAGCCCTGCCAGAGACGCCCCCTTTGAAGCAGATTATCATAAACCCTGCCCTTTTTTAGTCCATAAATTGTTGGCAACTATGCAAAATGCATATCAGTAGAAAAGCCCAAAACATTCTCAACCTAGTTTTTGAAAAATCAGCCTGACAGTTGTTGGACTGTATCAATCCAATGTGGATTAAGGCCCCATGCACACGACAGTATTTTTTCACGGTCCGCAAAATGGGGTTCCGTTGTTCCGTGATCCGTTTCCGTTTTTGTTTCCGTGTGTCTTCCTTGATTTTTGGAGGATCACCAGACATGAAGGAAAGTGAAAAAAAATCTAAGTCAAGTTTGCCTTGCAAATGATAGGAAAAAATCGGACGCGGACGCGCGGACACGAATGACAATCTTGTGTGCCTCCGTGTTTTTTCACGGACCCATTGACTTGAATGGGTCCGCGAACCGTTGTCCGTGAAAAAAATAGGACAGGTCATATTTTTTTGACGGACTGGAAACACGGATCACGGACGCGGATGACAAACATTATCCGAGTTTTCAACGGACCCATTGAAAGTCAATGGGTCCACAGAAAATCACGGAAAACGGAACAACTTATCAATATGTTTGTGCAATAAGGGAGGAAAGGAAACCCATGCAAACATGAGAAGAACATACATACTCGAGTTGGCTCACTCAAACAGATAAATTGGTTAACATCTCTATGTAAGGTAATTACTTCTCATTGCCCATTGAAACGTTTAAAATACAACTTTATTAAACAATTACTTTTAAAAGTGGGAAGGAACTCCCATATCTCACTGGTATTGTAAGTCAGAATTTAAGTCGAAATAGGAGTGGTGTATCTTAGCCCCCAGAAGCTTCCAGAGTGACATCTGCATTTCCCCCAAGTTGTTTAGGCTGAGTTCACATCTCCATTTAGCTTTCCATTCTTCCGATCCGTCAGAGGAAGAGAGAGAGAAAAAAAAAGGATTCTGTTGCATCAGTTGTCATCCGTTTGAGCCATTTCCGTCTGAGATCCATTTTTTACACTGGAAAAAAAGTCCTGCATGCAGTACTTTTGTTTCTGTCTAAAAAAACAGATCTCAGACGAAAATGGCTCAAACGGATGACAGCTGATGCAACAGGATCAGTTTTTTTTTACTGGATCCTGTTTTTTTCTCTCTCTCTTCTTCTGACGGATCAGAAGAACGGAAAGCTAAACGGTGATGTGAACAAGCCCTTAGACTACTTTCACATTAGCGTTTTCAATTCCGCTATAGAGATCCCTCATAGGATCTCAATAGTGGAAGAAAACGCTTCAGTTTTGTCCCTATTCATTGTCAATGGGGACAAAACTGAACTGAACGAAACGGAATACACCAATGCATTCCGTTCTGTTTGGTTGCGTTCCCATCGCGGACAGAATAACCCTGCAAGCAGCGTTTTTCTGTCTGCAATGTGGTGCGGAGCAAGACGGATCTGTCCTGACACACAATGTAAATCAATGGGAATGGATCAGTTTTCTCTGACACAATAGAAAACGGATCCGTCCCCCATTGACTTTCAATGTTGTTCATGACGGATCGGTCATGGCTATAAAAGACATAATACAACCGGATCCATTAATCATGGATGCATGCGGTTGTATTATGGTAACGGAAGCGTTTTTGCAGATCCATGACGGATCTGCAAAAACACTGATGTGAAAGTAGCTTTAACTTGTATAAAAGATCAACGTATGGCTGTTAGACTCAAATGTATAGTTATACTAATCAGGGTGTGGGGAGCGTTATATTAATAGATTATCACAAGGGGAATGTATTAAGGCACTTAGTGAAGTCAAATATATCCACAGACAATGGGGTCAATGTCCATATCTGATAATCACTCAATACCACATGATAAAGGGTGTGCAGCTGTCAGCACCTTCCTGTATGGACATGCTATCCACCTCTGGCCCCACAACGAGTTTATTCTAGGGTTCATTCTGGAACACAATGGGGGAGATTTATCAAACTGGTGTAAAGTAGAACTGGCTTAGTTGCCCATAGCAACCAATTAGATTGCACCTTTCATTTGTAAAACATGAAATGTGGAATCTGATTAGTTGCTATGGGAAACTAAGCCAGTTCTACTTTACACCAGTTTGATAAATCTCCCCCAATGTATTCCTTTTCAATCGGCGCATGTACCACGAGCTCAGGGGAGTGGCACTGGGGAGTTCCTGTGCTCCATCGCATGCTAACCTCTACTTGGGCTGGTGGGAACGTAAAATTGTGTTTGCAGAAAACCTCTTTCAAACTATTCTGCACGTATTGCACTTGGCTGCATTATATCGATGACGTGTTCATACTTTGGAATGGTGACACTGGCACGTTTTCAAATTTTGTGTCCAAATTGAACAGCAACAACCTGGGCCTATACTTCACACCGGAAATTAACACCTCCCAGATCACCTCCCTAGACCTAACCATTTTCCAAGATCTGAATGGTAGGCTGGGCACCCGATTGTATTGCAAGAGCACAGCCACTAACAGTATTTTGCGGTGGGATATTTGGCATCCCACACCCCTTAGAAAGAAGATACAAATAGGCAAATATCTTAGATTGTGTCGTAATTGCTCAATGGGGGACATTTATAAAAACTGGTGTAAAGGAAAACTGGCTTAGTTGCCCATAAGCTTAGTTGACCAATCAGATTCTACCTTTCATTTTGCAAAGGAGCTCTGAAAAATGAAAGGTGGAATCTGATTGGTTGCTATGGGCAATAAGTCAGTTGTCCTTTGCACCAGTTTTGATAAATCTCCCACAATGAGTGTGAACTGTGACATTCTACTGAACCCAAGAATTCATGAAGCAGATAATGAACTGGTCTAAATCATCGCTACTTATGATGCTGAATCATCCCTACTTATAATGCTATTCACATTCAAGAGTGAGAAGTACTCTCATGTTACCGGGGTATAGTACCATAGAACTCAGATGTGGGACACCTGGTGGTGAGATCCCTGGCAATTACATACTGTTGGGGCCGCAACCTGAAAAAACAGGCCAGTCCATAGTTGCTTTGAATCTCAAACACGGTTGGTCAGGTCTCACAGGAAAATTCAGTTGTGGGAACAGCATTGCGCAGGGCAAAGGCATTTTCTGGAGTTCCAGTGATGTACCGGGCTCTTCTTAGGGCTCCCAGGCAGAGGCTTTCACCCAGCAGTGAGCCCGGTGACATCACCGGGACTGATAGGTGGGCTTTAGCGCTGCCCTAGCCTGTAAAACGGCTAGGGCAGCGCTAAAGACAGCCCATCAGAGCCGGTGACGTCATCGAACACACTGCTGGGCGGAAGCCTCCGCCTAGCAGTGTGCCTAGGTAAACAGACAAGCCCTTGCCCTGCGTGATCCAGTGCGGGGCAAGGGAGAGCATTATCTTAGTGGGGTTGTCTGGGTGAAAATATGGGTATGCTCTGAACCTGGAGAACCCCTTTAACTGCAAGACCACTGGAATAGTTTATTTGCCCACTTGCAATTATGGACTACAATACTGTATGTTAGCAAAAAAGTGAGGGAGTTCAGACACCATATTGTGGAAGACCTGAATGATATACGCAATTGTCGGACACCTCTATTGAACACCACATAGTTCACAAACAACAGGGTGACATCTGTGACATCCAGTTCCAGAGTTTGGAAATAGTGAGACATTCACCACGGAGTGGTGACCTCGAGAAGAAACTGCTACAAAAGAAGGCCCAATGAACTTTCCGCCTTTGGATGGTCACACCAGAGGGTCTCAATGAGCATACTATATCTCTTATGCCTGCTGTATCGGGTGATCAATACTCATCAATTTACAAGTATCTGACATCCACATTTATGTGGCAAATGAGCAGTACCTGGCTGAACAATAGATAGGGACTTTAATATCTCCTTTTTCTCTCACCACTAGATGGCAATCATCAATATGGGGCAATTCAGGCAATGGTAAATCCCCATTGTGATATATGACTGTGGCAATCGTCGGATTGTTATATATTGTGCAATGACTATGTCCCGTTGCACTGTATGACTCCCTGGTACTGGAATTGGGGGGAGGGGGTGGCATATGCACATTGACATCTGATATATAGGTTATGTATGACTTTGAATACCTCATTTGTCCCTCGATTTACTCCTCCTGCTATTATGGCCGCTTTGATGTTCCCTGCAAAAACTGACAGTGCATACACTGTAGATAGAGCCTCCCACAGATACATGCTGGACAGAATGATTCGCCGCACTGTGGGCTTGGCTTCCCCTGAGGGGAGGGGCCGCATATATATATATATATCCTGCAAGCAGCAGCCGCGTTACAGCCACACTAGAACCAGACACGCAGCCACTCTGCACTAGGAGTGTGTCACAAATAATGGGGGGAGGAGGGACACCAGAAGACAACAGAAGGGAGAGGACAAAGAACTAGGCCTCAAGGCTAGGGAGAAGGGAAAGGTCCCCTCCTAGGAAACCCCTAGATCTGGCCCTGACTCCTGTCAGTATGTACAGTTGCAAGAAAAAGTATGTGAACCCTTTGGAATGATATGGATTTCTGCACAAATTGGTCATAAAATGTGATCTGATCTTCATGTAAGTCACAACAATAGACAATCACAGTCTGCTTAAACAAATAACACACAAAGAATTAAATGTTACCATGTTTTTATTGAACACACCATGTAAACATTCACAGTGCAGGTGAAAAATGTATGTGAACCCCTAGACTGACATCTCCAAGAGATAATTGGAGTGAGATGTCGGCAAACTGGAGTCCAATCAATGAGATGAGATTGGAGGTGTTGGTTACAGCTGCCCTGCCCTATAAAAAACACACACCAGTTGTGGGTTTGCTTTTCATAAGAAGCATTGCCTGATGTGAATGAGGCCTCGCACAAAAGAGCTCTCAGAAGACCTACGATTAAGAATTGTTGACTTGCATAAAGCTGGAAAGTGTTCTAAAAGTATCTCCAAAAGCCTTGCTGTTCATCAGTCCACGGTAAGACAAATTATCTATAAATGGAGAAAGTTTAGCACTGCTGCTACTCTCCCTAGGAGTGTCCGTCCTGTAAAGAGGACTGCAAGAGCACAACGCAGACTGCTCAATGAGGTGAAGAATAATCCTAGAGTGTCAGCTAAAGACTTACAAAAGTGTCTGGCATATGCTAACATCCCTGTTAGCGAATCTACGATACGTAAAACACTAAACAAGAATGGATTTCATGGGAGGATACCACAGAGGAAGCCACTGGTGTCTAAAAAAAACCCCATTGCTGCACGTTTACAGTTTGCAATAGAGCACCTGGATGTTCCACAGCAGTACTGGCAAAATATTCTGTGGACAGATGAAAGCAAAGTTTAGCTGTTTGGAAGAAACACACAACACTATGTGTGGACAGAAAGAGGCACAGCACACCAACATCAAAACCTCATCCCAACTGTGAAGTATGGTGGTGGGGGCATCATGGTTTGGGGCTGCTTTGCTGCTTTAGGGCCTGGACGGTTTGCTATCATCGAACGAAAAAATGAATTCCCAAGTTTATCAAAACATTTTGCAGGAGAACTTAAGGGCATCTGTCTACCAGCTGAAGCTCAACAGAAGATGGATGTTGCAACAGGACAACGACCCAAAGCATAGAAGTAAATCAACAACAGAATGGCTTAAACAGAAGAAAATACGCCTTCTGGAGTGGCCGAGTCAGAGTCCTGATCTCAACCCGATTGAGATGCTGTGGCATGACCTCAAGAAAGCGATTCACACCAGACATCCCAAGAATATTGCTGAACTGAAACAGTTCTGTAAAGAGGAATGGTCAAGAATTACTCCTGATCGTTGTGCACGTCTGTTCTGCAACTACAGGAAACGTTTGGTTGAAGTTATTGCTGCCAAAGGAGGTTCAACCAGTTATTATATCCAAGGGTTCACATACTTTTTCCACCTGCATTGTGAATGTTTACATGGTGTGTTCAATAAAAACATGGTAACATTTAATTATTTGTGTGTTATTAGTTTAAGCAGACTGTGATCATCCATAATAAAGGGTTCACATACCTTTTTTTGCAACTGTATAGACCCTGAAGGTGGGAAAATACATACGCCGTAACCTAAACCCTAGGAGCCCTGAGATGCCCTAAAGGTAGTGAAAGGGAATGAGAATACTGGTTCCTTCCCAGGTGAACGGACCAGCATCTCCCTGAGGTCTAGTAACAACAAGCACAAGGGAACAACCAAATGCAAGGAGCAGTACAACTTATCTTATAGAAAATGGATGAGCAGGATCACAGGCAAGGTCCACACACCAGCTCCTCCAAATCCAAGCAGAGAATATCAACCGCATGGTATGAAGTGTGAAACCAAACAAAATATGGAAGCAGTAATAACCGCCAGCTGCACCTGACAAGAGGTGCTGTCATTACCAAATGACAACACTGAGAATCAGCTTATTTAGTAATTGAGTGGGCGCCTAGTTTACCTCTAGCTTAGCATGATCAACACTGTACCACCAATGTAGGTCAGAAATAATGGGATCAGTTTTGCATGAATGCAGCCAGCAATTAATCAGCAGGGTGTGTGTGTGAATGAATGCTCGGGTGAATGAACCAGGTTATCAGGTGGCAGCACCAACTGGAGTATAATAAGCCAGTGTGTAGTGAAGCTGCACAGTCTGAATACCTGCTGTATATCAAATACTGATACAAAATACTAACCAATACTATGTGAAAGAGGCTTTATGCTCAATTTGCATTCATTTTAGCCATTTACATCTGAAGTCGTTTTTTTGCATGCAGGACTATTAACCACCTCCGGACCGCTGTACGCACAGACGCGTCCTGGAGGTGGTTGTTTAATTCCTCCTGGACGCGCCGGCGCGTCCTCTCGCGAGACGCGAGATTTCGCTCCAAGCCGGCCCGCGCATGCGCATCGCGGGCCGGCAAAAGTTAAAGAACAAGTTCGTCACCAGCCTGCCAGCAATGATCATTGGCTGGCAGGCTGGCGATTTTTAAAAAATCCAATCACAAGCCATATAACAGATCATATTAGTAAATATGATCTGTTATATGGCTTCTCTGCTTCTCTGCTGGTCCTTTTCGTCGGTTGGATCCAGCAGAGAAGCAGACATCACTGTGAGTACACACCAAACACTGCCCTTAGCCCCTGATCACCATCCATCACCCCCATCATCCAAATTAACCCCTTGATCGCCCCCTGTCAATCACTTAGTGAAAGACAAAAAGTGATCAGTGTAAACTGACACTTTTTTTTTTCACTAGTATTGGCTGTTAGGTTTTAGGGATAGTTTAGGCCCCTTGGTTAGGTAGTTAGCATCAGTTAGCGCCCACCCCACCGCACCGCAGTCACTTTTATTCGCTGTTTAGCGTATCGCTAATCAGCATTTGTACTTTTATAGTATCTGTAAGTGATCAAAACTGATCACGGTCAGATCTATAATAGTATTAGTGTCACTTTAGTTTCCCCTCCACCCAAAACGCAGTGTTTGCCCGATCAGGCCTGACCGGTCGCCCACACGTGCGTTCACCCACGCCCGCCCCACCGCAGTGACAAAAAAATTTTTTTGATCACTGCACATTCACTTTACACGCTCTGCGGCGATAAAAAAAATCAGTTTTGATATTTTTTATCAACCGCAGCGGCCTCCGGTACTTCGCTAGCCTCCCCTTTGTAAGACAGGCTTGCTTTTTTTCTTGGGTAGTCTCAGGGAATACCCCTAAATTTAGTAGTCCAAATGTCAAACAGGGGGTATTCTTCTGAAGAGGCCTACAGGATTCTGACCCAGTCGGATGAGGAGTGGGAACCCTCATCTGACGAATCTAGCGGGTCAGAATATGAACCTGTAGAAAGCAGTGGCTCTCTGACCCAAAGTTCGGACGAGGAGGTTGAGGTCCCTGGCAGCACCAGGCGTACCCGGCCCCGTGTCGCTAGACCACAGGTTATGCAGGATCCGCTTCAAGAGCAGCAGAGTGGGGCTGTCGCTGCCGGATCACGTGGTGAGGCATACACCAGCAGCGCAGCCCTTCCTGGACCTAGTACCAGCACTGCCGTACAACCTGGTGAAGTAGCGAGCACCAGAAGGGCAGTTGAAGCTGGTACGGTGGCACGTGCACTAGTTACCCCGTCGCAGCCACCGCACAGACAGGCCCGTAGAGCCCCTAGAATCCCTGAGGTGCTGGCAAACCCTGATTGGCAGTCACCAACTTCAGCCGCACCAGTAGTTCCCCCTTTCACCGCCCAGTCCGGAGTTCGGGTTGAGACGGCTCAGATCAGTACGGCCCTGGGATTTTTTGAGCTGTTCTTGACTGCGGAGCTCTTGGACTTAGTCGTGGCAGAGACCAACCAATATGCCACACAATTTATAACCGCAAACCCGGGAAGCTTTTATGCCCAGCCTTTCCGGTGGAAACCAGTCCAAGTTTCCGAACTTAAAATTTTTCTGGGCCTTCTCCTCAACATGGGCCTGACAAAAAAGCATGAATTGCGGTCATATTGGTCAACGCACCCAATTCATCACATGCCCATGTTCTCTGCTGCTATGTCCAGGACACGATTTGAGGCCATCCTGCGTTTCCTGCACTTTAGCGACAACACCACCTCCCGTCCCAGAGGCCACCCAGCTTTTGACCGGCTCCACAAAATTCGGCCCCTCATAGACCATTTCAACCAGAAATTTGCAGATTTGTATACCCCTGAGCAAAACATCTGCGTAGACGAGTCCCTAATACATTTTACCGGGCGCCTTGGCTTCAAACAATACATCCCAAGCAAGCGTGCCCGGTATGGGGTCAAATTGTATAAGCTCTGTGAAAGGGCCACAGGCTATACCCACAAATTTCGGATCTATGAGGGAAAAGATCAGACCCTGGAGCCGGTCGGTTGCCCTGACTACCTGGGGAGCAGTGGGAAGACAGTCTGGGACTTGGTGTCACCCTTATTCGGCAAGGGGTACCATCTTTATGTGGACAATTTTTACACAAGTGTGGCCCTCTTTAGGCATTTGTTTCTAGAACGGATTTGCGCCTGTGGCACCGCGCGAACTAGTCGCGTGGGCTTCCCCCAACGGCTTGTAACCACCCGTCTTGCAAGGGGGGAGAGGGCTGCCTTGTGTAACGAAGAACTGCTCGCGGTGAAATGGAGAGACAAGCGTGACGTTTACATGCTCTCCTCCATTCACGCAGACACGACAATACAAATTCAAAGGGCAACCCGTGTCATTGAAAAGCCCCTCTCAGTCCACGACTATAATTTGCTCATGGGAGGGGTGGACTTCAATGACCAGATGTTGGCTCCCTATTTAGTTTCCCGCAGAACCAGACGCTGGTATAAGAAGGTGTCTGTATATTTAATTCAATTGGCGCTCTACAATAGTTTTGTTCTCTACAGTAAGGCTGGGAGAACACGATCCTTCCTCAAATTCCAGGAAGAGATCATCGAGAACCTCCTTTACCCAGGAGGTTCCGTGGCCCCATCCACCAGTGTAGTTAGCCGTCTACACGAGCGACATTTCCCCAGTGTCGTTGCTGGTACCTCAACCCAACCGCCACCCCGAAAAAAATGTCGTGTCTGTAGCAGGAGTGGAATAAGGCGTGACACCCGCTATTTCTGTCCTGACTGTCCGGACCACCCTGCCCTATGCTTAGGAGAGTGTTTCCGGAAGTACCACACACAGGTACACCTAGCATAGGGATCACATCTCACCAGGACAGGCACACAGGGCTATTAGGGCCCTTTCTCTCACAGCTGCTGCAAACCTCTCCTTTCACCTGGGATAAAGTGCATAACGTACTTCGCCACATCTTTGGGCGATTTGCGCTTTGCACATTGTCCCATGGGGAAGGAGAGGTTTGTTCTATAAAGGTAAAAAAAACAAAACAAAAAATAAATTACCGGTAAGTAAAAAAGTTTAAAAAGTTTAAAAAAGTTAATATGTTCTGTTCTAAAGTTAATAAAGTTATTGCTTTGCGGCCTGGTTTTTTCTTTTTTGTTTTGTTTTTTTTTTACCTTCCAGGTGGACCAACCGATCGACCAGCTGCAGCACTGATGTGCATTCGGACAGAAGCATTGCGCTGCTGTCAGATTACACGCAAGTCGGTGTATGCGGCGCTGCAAGACGAGATTTCTCCTCTGCAGTAAAAGATATGTTTGCGAGGCATATGAGCTGAGGAGGTGGCGGTGTTCATATACTTTGGCAAACACTTTGTATATATAAAAAAAAAAATCCCGGCAATGATTTATTCATCCACATCGATTGATGTGAATGGAGAAATCTGGTTTGCCAGGGCATACGAGCTGAAGTGGGTATGGATGTTGGGCGGAGCTCCTATGTCCTGGCAGACGCCTTTCCCCTCCTTTTTCTTTTTTTGGCAGAGATTTTTTCATCCACATTGATCGATGCGAATGAAGAAATCTGTGCCGTTCATTTTTTTCTTTCAGCCCAGAGGCTGAACGGAAAAAAAAAATCTCATTACCTGTATGCTCAATATAAGGAGAATAGCAGAAACTCCTAATGCTGGGCATACATGTAATGATTGCGGAGACCCTCAAATGCCAGGGCAGTACAAACACCCCACAAATAACACCATTTTGGAAAGAAGACACCCCAAGGTATTCGCTGAGGGGCATATTGAGTCCATGAAAGATTGAAATTTTTGTCCCAAGTTAGCGGAAAGGGAGACTTTGTGAGAACAAAATCCAAAAAATCAATTTCCGCTAACTTGTGCCCAAAATTTTTTTTTTCAATGAACTCGCCATGCCCCTCATTGAATACCTTGGGGTGTCTTCTTTCCAAAATGGGGTCACATGTGGGGTATTTATACTGTCCTGGCATTTTAGGGGCCCCAAAGCGTGAGAAGAAGTCTGGTATCCAAATGTCTAAAAATGCCCTCCTAAAAGGAATTTGGGCCCCTTTGCCCACCTAGGCTGCAAAAAAGTGTCACACATCTGGTATCTCCGTACTCAGGAGAAGTTGAGGAATGTGTTTTGGGGTGTCTTTTTACATATACCCATGCTGGGTGAGATAAATATCTTGGTCAAATGCCAACTTTGTATAAAAAAATGGGAAAAGTTGTCTTTTGCCAAGATATTTCTCTCACCCAGCATGGGTATATGTAAAATGACACCACAAAACACATTCCCCACCTTCTCCTGAGTACGGAGATACCAGATGTGTGACACTTTTTTGCAGCCTAGGTGGGCAAAGGGGCCCACATTCCAAAGAGCACCTTTCGGATTTCACAGGTCATTTACCTACTTACCACACATTAGGGCCCCTGTAAAATGCCAGGGCAGTATAACTACCCCACAAGTGACCCCATTTTGGAAAGAAGACACCCCAAGGTATTCCGTGAGGGGCATGGCAAGTTCCTAGAATTTTTAATTTTTAGTCACAAGTTAGTGGAAAATGATGTTTTTTTTTTTTTTTTTTTTTTTTTCATACAAAGTCTCATATTCCACTAACTTGTGACAAAAAATAAAAACTTCCATGAACTCACTATGCCCATCAGCGAATACCTTAGGGTCTCTTCTTTCCAAAATGGGGTCACTTGTGGGGTAGTTATACTGCCCTGGCATTCTAGGGGCCTAAATGTGTGGTAAGGAGTTTGAAATCAAATTCAGTAAAAAATTACCTGTGAAATCCGAAAGGTGCTCTTTGTAATATGGGCCCCTTTGCCCACCTAGGCTGCAAAAAAGTGTCACACATCTGGTATCTCCGTACTCAGGAGAAGGTGGGGAATGTGTTTTGGGGTGTCATTTTATATATACCCATGCTGGGTGAGAGAAATATCTTGGCAAAATGCAACTTTTCCCATTTTTTTATACAAAGTTGGCATTTGACCAAGATATTTATCTCACCCAGCATGGGTATATGTAAAAAGACACCCCAAAACACATTCCTCAACTTCTTCTGAGTACGGAGATACCAGATGTGTGACACTTTTTTGCAGACTAGGTGGGCAAAGGGGCCCATATTCCAAAGAGCACCTTTCGGATTTCACAGGTCATTTTTTACTGAATTTGATTTCAAACTCCTTACCACACATTTGAGCCCCTAGAATGCCAGGGCAGTATAACTACCCCACAAGTGGCCCCATTTTGGAAAGAAGAGACCCCAAGGTATTTGCTGATGGGCATAGTGAGTTCATGGAAGTTTTTATTTTTTGTCACAAGTTAGTGGAATATGAGACTTTGTATGAAAAAAAATCAAAAAAAAAAAATCATCATTTTCCACTAACTTGTGACAAAAAATAAAAAATTCTAGGAACTCGCCATGCCCCTCACGGAATACCTTGGGGTTTCTTCTTTACAAAATGGGGTCACTTGTGGGGTAGTTATACTGCCCTGGCATTCTAGGGGCCCAAATGTGTGGTAAGGAGTTTGAAATCAAATTCTGTAAAAAATGACCTGTGAAATCCAAAAGGTGCTCTTTGGAATATGGGCCCCTTTGCCCACCTAGGCTGCAAAAAAGTGTCACACATCTGGTATCTCCGTACTCAGGAGAAGGTGGGGAATGTGTTTTGGGGTGTCATTTTACATATACCCATGCTGGGTGAGAGAAATATCTTGGCAAAAGACAACTTTTCCCATTTTTTTATACAAAGTTGGCATTTGACCAAGATATTTATCTCACCCAGCATGGATATATGTAAAAAGACACCCCAAAACACATTCCTCAACTTCTCCTGAGTACGGAGATACCAGATGTGTGACACTTTTTTGCAGCCTAGGTGGGCAAAGGGGCCCACATTCCAAAGAGCACCTTTCGGATTTCACAGGTCATTTTTTACAGAATTTGATTTCAAACTCCTTACCACACATTTGGGCCCCTAGAATGCCATGGCAGTATAACTACCCCACAAGTGACCCCATTTTGAAAAGAAGAGACCCCAAGGTATTCGCTGATGGGCATATTGAGTTCATGGAAGTTTTTATTTTTTGTCACAAGTTAGTGGAATATGAGACTTTGTATGGAAAAAAAAAAAAAAAAAATCATAATTTTCCACTAACTTGTGACAAAAAATAAAAAATTCTAGGAACTCGCCATGCCCCTCACGGAATACCTTGGGGTGTCTTCTTTCCAAAATGGGGTCACTTGTGGGGTAGTTATACTGCCCTGGCATTCTAGGGGCCCAAATGTGTGGTAAGGAGTTTGAAATCAAATTCAGTAAAAAATGACCTGTGAAATCCGAAAGGTGCTCTTTGGAATATGGGCTCCTTTGCCCACCTAGGCTGCAAAAAAGTGTCACACATCTGGTATCTCTGTATTCAGGAGAAGTTGAGGAATGTGTTTTGGGGTGTCTTTTTACATATACCCATGCTAGGTGAGATAAATATCTTGGTCAAATGCCAACTTTGTATAAAAAAATGGGAAAAGTTGTCTTTTGCCAAGATATTTCTCTCACCCAGCATGGGTATATATAAAATGACACCCCAAAACACATTCCCCACCTTCTCCTGAGTACGGAGATACCAGATGTGTGACACTTTTTTGCAGCCTAGGTGGGCAAAGGGGCCCATATTCCAAAGAGCACCTTTCGGATTTCACAGGTCATTTTTTACAGAATTTGATTTCAAACTCCTTACCACACATTTGGGCCCCTAGAATGCCAGGGCAGTATAACTACCCCACAAGTGACCCCATTTTGGAAAGAAGAGACCCCAAGGTATTCGCTGATGGGCATAGTGAGTTCATAGAAGTTTTTATTTTTTGTCACAAGTTAGTGGAATATGAGACTTTGTAAGAAAAAAAAATAAAAAAATCATCATTTTCCGCTAACTTGTGACAAAAAATAAAAAGTTCTATGAACTCACTATGCCCATCAGCGAATACCTTAGGGTGTGTACTTTCCGAAATGGGGTCATTTGTGGGGTTTTTCTACTGTCTGGGCATTGTAGAACCTCAGGAAACATGACAGGTGCTCAGAAAGTCAGAGCTGCTTCAAAAAGCGGAAATTCACATTTTTGTACCATAGTTTGTAAACGCTATAACTTTTACCCAAACCATTTTTTTTTTACCCAAACATTTTTTTTTTATCAAAGACATGTAGAACAATAAATTTAGAGCAAAATTTATATATGGATGCCGTTTTTTTTGCAAAATTTTACAACTGAAAGTGAAAAATGTCATTTTTTTGCAAAAAAAATCGTTAAATTTCGATTAATAACAAAAAAATTAAAAATGTCAGCAGCAAAGAAATACCACCAAATGAAAGCTCTATTAGTGAGAAGAAAAGGAGGTAAAATTCATTTGGGTGGTAAGTTGCATGACCGAGCAATAAACGGTGAAAGTAGCGTAGGTCAGAAGTGTAAAAAGTGGCCTGGTCTTTCAGGGTGTTTAAGCACTGGGGGCTGAGGTGGTTAATGACCTCTTTCATACGGTCAGTATTTGTCTGTCAAAAACAGGAGTAGGTCAAAAACAAAGATAAAATGTAATGTAAAAATTTGCATCTCACCTGCAAAATAATGGATGAGCAGGATCACAGGCAATGTTTGTGCACTAGAACGCGATGCGCATGGCAATACACTCTCCCTGCAGTCTCCCTGCACTTTCCCTATCCAATATTCTTTTTTAAAACACTTTGCAACAACACTGTCCATGAGCACTTGCCACATCTCTCCCTACAGTATGCTCAGCTCACAGGACAATGGCGGAGACCACGCAAGATGAGGGTTTTATAGGGCTGTGACATCACAGGGGATGGCTACCTGCTGGCTGCTTCCCAGTTCCTTCCCAAGTAATTGTTTAATAAAGCTGTTTATTATTTTATTATAAGTGTTTCAATGGGCAATGAGAAAGAACATACAAACTCCATTCAGATGTTGCCCTTGCTTAAATGGGTTGTCCACTTTTGCTATACTGTTGTTGACCTATCCTCCGGATAGGTCATCAATATCAGATCTTTGGGGGTCCGACTGCCTGAACCCCTGCCGATCAGCTGTTTGAAGAGAACGCAGCACTCGTACAAGGGCTGCCTTCTCTTCTCCGTTGACCTGTCCGCTGTTGACATTGCAGTGGCAAGCAGTTTAATTACAACTCCGCTGTCCCATTCACGTCAATAGGATGGCCCCCTCCTATTTAAGTGAAGTCTGAGGATAGGTCATCAATATAATAAAAGTGAACAAACCCTTTAAATTCAAATTAAAAGGGGCAAAGAGACAATACCCCCTATTATTGTAATTTACATGTCGTGTTTTGGATGGCTGTTTCCTGATGTGAAAAGCAGAACTTGCATAATGTTCTATAGAAGAAGAAAGCTTCAAAGTCACTATGTAAATTTGTACCAAACAAATTCAAGCTGAAGGCAGATTGTTATAGGCTGGACTATTAATTTTATGGTAAAGTGATCCTTATGAAGTAGTATTTGAACCCCCTATCCCCATTGTGACACAGTGAGGGGTTGTTTCTGGCAAGGCAGCTATTTTCCTCCCAGCAAGTGCGGCTGGGCTAGTTTTCAGCCAGGTGAGGTCAAATACCGGACCAGAGTTTAAGTGCCTGGGCTCAGCAGAGAGGTCTCTGTTTTGGGGATCTGAGGCTTTGTGCCGTGATGGAGGGCTGAGAGACGCATTCTGGGAAAACAGGCCCCCTAAAGCCTGCTGTGGACTACTGGAAGCAGAACTGCCAGCAAGGTGACTTGTGTTATATCAACTTTCCATTGTGTGTGAATTAACACCAAGACTGCAAAGTTACGTGCTGTTTTGTGCAATTGCCTCAAGTGTGAATAAACGTTTTAAGTTTAGAACTTGTATTTTGCCTCTGTACTGCACCCACTTACCCTATCTACCAGAGCGTAACCCCACACCATATACAGTTATCAGATTCTGAGAAAATGTGATATTGTACTGCTTAAAAAGGGTGTCCCGTCGATAAACTGATCACAGGGTGTTCCACTACTGGAAGGAACCCCAGTAATAACTTGGAAAATCTGGTAGAAACATCTCAATTTCTATGCAGCACCACTATGGGGTACTAAAATAGAGCACAGTGTCCATTTCAATGATTGTGAAGAAAAGAAAATGGACATCTATGATCTGTGCTGCCATTCCCTTGGTGGTAGGGCTCACATTGGACTCTGGGTTTACAGCGCTGGCATCACACGGCAATGATTAAATGTTCTCATTTACATTGTACATGTGCGTGCTCTTTGAAGACTGAATTACATCAAGAAATTGGGAGAGCAAAATTAGTAAAAAAAAATAATCACTAAAAATATGAACACTGTGCTTACCTGAGGAGTTGCTCTTATCCTGTTCTCGTCCACTGCACAATCTGTAAAAATCATGCACCCATTAAAACAATACCATATTTGTAAATCCCATAAATACCAATTAGAATTCAGATCATTTGTGTTTTCCTTACTCATTTAACTTCAATGGCACAGACTGTTAAGGTGAGTGTGAAATCGGAAAATTATGTATTGTTTATAAAGTTTTTAAGTTAAACATATTTTAAGTTAAAAGAATTTTTGATGATATTATTTTTAACTTTCCACTATCTACATTTCAAAAAATCCTGCAGTTTTTGCACTGGACAGTAAACCTAGTAATAGGTGCCACTTCTTGGTCTGTTCAGATCCTTTTGCAGTACGTCATCTCATTATCATCACAGGCAGAATTACATTGACAGATAACACCTATATATAGATAACAAAGGATCCACCATTCACAGTAGGTGATTTCAAATTTTATGATTTCTGCAAGGGTCAGAGAACATGTTTAGAAAACTCTCATAGACGTGCAGACTATTGTGTAAAACATATCTGGAAATGCTGTTTAGAACAGCTTAGACAAGATGGCCGCTCCCATAAACATGTTCAGGAAATAGAATAAAGATATCTGTACCCAGAAAATAAAAAGAAATGAGTGCATTGTAGAGGTATTTTTAAGCGACTGATTGGTTCTCCCCTTTAATTCTTCTTAATACTTTGTGTAATAGTTTATAAATTTCCCTTGTAATGTAGTGGGTTAGAGAAGTACCCATCCCACATTCCTTAGTGATCTCAGAGACCTGCGTGCTGCACTCTGGAGGAGGGGCTAACAGGTTAAAACATTATTACACACATTCCCTTAGCAGACTCCACCAGGCCCTCCACCTAGGTAAGATGTGAGTATGATTGCCCTATCTCTCTTGTACACCCTGGGGTGTCCGTCATGTGTTATAACGAGGTAGACAGCCATGGGTTATAGCATGATCGACGGAGTCTCCACCTCACTTAGGCCAGTAATATTTATTTACTTTTTACTATTCTTCTACAATGAGGTAGAGGGTAGGCAAATGAGCTCTTAACAAGCTCTTCCTCTGATGCCACCTGATGTAAGGTAGCCATCCTATATGTCAATGTTCCACCTTTTAAAAGGCCTTGAGACATGACACTGAGGTAGAAAAACTAACATGAAGCTTAGGATCTAGTAAAGGTATATCCTCTTTCTATTAGGGTTTCCGTTAAAGTGATTGTCCAGACTTTTACTATTGATGACCAATCCTCAGGATAGGTCATCAATATTAGGACCCCTGCCGATCAACTGTATGAGGAGACGGCATGCACAGTGCCAGACCCCTGCCAATCTGATATTGAGGACCTACCCTGAGGATTGATCATCAATAATAAAAGCCCAGACAACCCCTTTAATTTCAACAGTAAAAAGGACCTTTCATTTATTTATGTTACTTTTCAGTTTTTTTTTACTGTACTTACATGTCACTTCAGCCGCGATATCTGCTTCACCACTTTGGGGAAATTCACTGTAAAACACATTGAATTAGACATTTAGGGTGTTATTACACACATTTGTTAGAGGTTAAGAGCAACATTCAGAATTTACCACTAATTGTGATGGACACCATACAGTATATGGAAGGTCTAACTGACTGCAGTAGACTTTCCTGTGGTTAAAATGTCCTGTCAGCCTTTTATGGGAGTTCCCCTACCCTTCTGCTTTGGGTCAATTCACCCTGCAGGATTTTTTTGGGATTCCTAAGGCTGCGTTCACACGGGCGAGATTTCCGCGCGGGTGCAATGCGGTAGGTGAACGTATTGCACCTGTACTGAATCCCGACCCATTCATTTCAATGGGGCTGTTCAGATGAGCGGTGATTTTCACGCATCACTTGTGCGTTGCGTGAAAATCGCAGCATGCTCTATATTCTGCGTTTTTCACGCAACGCAGGCCCCATAGAAGTGAATGGGGTTGCGTGAAAATCGCAAGCATCCGCAAGCAAGTGCGGATGCGGTGCGATTTTCACGCACGGTTGCTAGGAGACGATCGGGATGGAGACCCGATCATTATTATTTTCCCTTATAACATGGTTATAAGGGAAAATAATAGCATTCTGAATACAGAATGCATAGTAAACTAGCGCTGGAGGGGTTAAAAAAATTTAATTTTTTTTTAAACTCACCTTAGTCCATTTGATCGCGTAGCCCGGCATCTCCTTCTGTCTCCTTTGCTGAACAGGACCTGTGGTGAGCATTAATTACAGGAACAGGACCTTTGATTACGTCACTCTGGTCATCACATGATCAATCACATGATCTTTTACCATGGTGATGGATCATGTGATGACCGGAGTGACGTCACCAAAGGTCCTTTACCTGTAATTAATGCTCACCACAGGTCCTGTTCAGCAAAGGAGACAGAAGGAGATGCCGGGCTTCGCGATCAAGTGGACTAAGGTGAGTTAAATTATTTTTTATTTTTTTTAACCCCTCCAGCGCTAGTTTACTATGCATTCTGTATTCAGAATGCTATTATTTTCCCTTATAACTATGTTATAAGGGGAAATAATACAATCTACAGAACACCGATCCCAAGCCCGAACTTCTGTGAAGAAGTTTGGGTTTGGGTACCAAACATGCGCGATTTTTCTCACGCGAGTGCAAAACGCATTACAATGTTTTGCACTCGCGCGGAAAAATCGCGGGTGTTCCCGCAACACACCCGCACATTTTCCTGCAACTCCCGTGTGAACCCAGCCTAAGAGTAGGACGGCCAGTTTGCCTGGGTTTGCAAGTCATATCCTTCCCCATGCAATGGCTGTCTCACTAGTAGCTCCCACTCCTTCCTTTGCTAATGTGTGATAAGGAGGTTGGGCACCTGTTCTTCCCTCTTTTGCCTCATCAGGAGCTTCTCTCCTTAATCTTGCTGCATTTGTGTGGATATGGGTTTTTCTCAATTGTTGACGGCATTTTGTTTGCGTGCTATTTTAGTGTGCTTGCTTATTCCTTCTCAAGCCATAGCTGGCCATTGGTTTTTTTATGGAGAGAATGGAATGGAGTAGACAGAGGACTTTCCCACTGGAGTCTGATGGTTGGCATACCGCTTCTTACTCATGTTATGGGGGAGTGAAACATTTCCTATTAAAACCCTGTGAGGCATATTGTGATCTGATGTGCTAAACTTTCGGTCAATGTTTCATAGCTATTGTGATGCTCCCCTTTAGCTCATATTATTGGTATCCCCTTTAGTATATGCTATTGATGCCCCCCATAAAATAGATTAATACAACACTATAAAATATTGGTGTGAAGGAAAACTGGCTTTGTTGCCCATAGAAACCAATTCATTTTTCAGAGCTCTTTTGGAAACAGAGGTGGAATTTGAGTGGTGGCTATGGGCAATTGAGGCTACTTTCACATCTGTATTTTTCTTTCCGATTTTGACATTCGGCAGAGGATCTCAAAACCGGAGGAAAACACTTCAGTTTTGTCCCCATTCATTGTCAATAGGGACAAAATTTTAGAAAATGGAGCAGAGTGCACCAGAATGCCAGACACAAAAACATTGCAAACAGCATGGGAAACTGAACATTCGAGATCCAGCATAAAAAAACATGTAATGCTACTTTCACACTTGCGGTAGACTTTTCTTGCAGGCTGTTCCGGCAGGGGACCAGCCTGCCGGATTCGTGCTAACGCTAGTCCTCCGTGCTGCCTGAAGTCCGCTCTGGCCGCTCCGGCCACAGCACGGCAAACATGCCGGAATAAAACTACAACATGCTGCGGTTTTTGTCCGGCCGCCTCTCGGCATGTTTGCCGTGCTGTGGCCAGACCTCCGGCCCACCCCCATTATAGTGAATATGGCCAGAGCAGACTTCCAGCGGCATGGTGGGCTAGCATTAGCACAGATTCGGCAGGCTGTTCCCCCGCCGGAACAACCTGCCAGAAAAGGCTACCGCAAGTGTGAAAGTAGCCTAAGTCAATGGTGCCGGATCAGTTTTTCGCACACAAAAAAAACAGATCCCACTCCCATTGACTTACAATGGTATTTGATTCCGGATCTGGCATGTTCATTTTCGATATAATACAACCAGAATCGGTTCTGTACGGATGCAATCAGTTGCATTATTCAAACAGATGCGTTTTCCTGTGGTTTTGGGATCCTCTGACTGGTCTCAAAACCGGAAAGGAAAAAGCAGTTGTAAAAGTAGCCTAAGCCAGTTTTGCTTTGCACCACTGTTGATAAATCTTCCCCAAAATGTCATAAAACACTAATTGGCAAATGTAAGCATCTCTACGTATATAATCCCTATGTTGTGTCCTCATGTACATGCTTGAATATTCTGGATACCTTTCGCAAAGTCTGAATGGTTAACATTTTTCTTTTGGCATTCCCTCCAGAATATTCCCCTACACCCAGACCATGAACATTTAACAAGATAACTGTTGGATGGAAAATTATTCAGCAGATTTACATGCTTGAACATTTTCTATCCTTGTGGGTAATATTTGTACATATAATATCCATATGTATGTTAGGCAGCATGTTACTTTTTCAGATTAAAATATAGGGACACATTTATTAAGACCAGCGTTTTAGACACCGGTCTTAATAAAGCCCTAAACTGGTGGTGGATCCGCTGGAATTATGAAGAGGTGCCGGCCTCTCCATAACTTCGGCGGATCTTCCGCCAGTTCTAAATGTAAGACAGCTTCCAAACTATCCTACATTTAGACCATTTTCTACGCCTGAAACAGGCAAAGAAAATGGTAAATGAGATAGGCCTAATGGGCCATCTCCTTCCCCGCCCAAATCATGCCCACAATTTTAGACCTGGCGTGAGCGGGAGAAGTCACAGATTGCGGCGCAACTAAACGTTGAGCCGCAATCTGCACCTGAAATTTGCTTCGTTTCAGATTAATAAATGATCCCCATAAATTGTGCACCCCTACAGTAAGTGCTGCCCTGTGCAGTGCTCTACCTGCCCTTCACCCCGGGCAGGGGATAATGTCTTAGTCACATACCTGTGTTTCATTTTTTGTGGTGATGATTCTGTTGATAAAACATATTTATATTAAAAGAAATTTCATGTGTTTATGGCTTGCTGAGTTCTAGTGATATAAACCCTTACCCCACCCAAGAAGGAGAGACAATATGGCTAGTCTTATAAAGGAGATGATACTTATTTTTCATTGGCAGTCTGATTGTTATCATCTTAGGTGGGAATACAATGAAAGCTAAAACATGCTATGATAACATGGAAAACAGCTAACACATGATCACACTATTGCTCTGCTCCTCCTCCTCCTTCCTCTCCCTGCACAGCGATTACTTGCCCATAACACAGAGTTTACTTACTACACTCTCCCATATAAGTCAATCAGCTATTTACTGACTTACTCTTTTTATTTTGAGGTGCCAGTAGCTTGTGCAAGATGGCTGCCTAATAATTCCTATGGGAATAGTTTAAAGGAAACCTGTCATCAACTTTATGCCGACCTCACTGAGGGCAGCATAAAATAGTAACAGAAATGCTGATTTTAGTGGTGTGTTACTCACGAGCTAGAAGTAAATGGTTGCTGAGAACCAGCATCATAATCATTGCAGCACAGGCCTTGAAAAGAGTCAAATCTACTCGAGAAGAGTCAGGGTTATTCATAATCTCCTGCTCTCTCACCCATCTGCTGATGATTGGCAGTTCTCTCCTAGAGAGAAAGAGAGAAAACTAGGTAGAAGACTGTCAGCCATTAGCAGGTGGGCAGGGAGAGCAGGAATTCATGAATAACCTTGACTCTTCTCAGGTGGCCGTGACTCTTTTCCAGGCCCAGTCTGCAATGATTGTGATGTTGGTTCTCGGCAACCACTTACTTTTAACTTTTAAATGACAATCTGCTGAAATCAACTCACCTGTCTCTACTTTATTCTGCCGTAAGTATGGGCAGCACAAAGTTCATGACAGGTTTCCTTTAAGAAAGGGGTGCAAATGAGCTCTTAACAAGCTTTGCCTCTGAAGCCACCAGATGTAATGCAGCTATCCTATAAGTCAATGTTTGACCCTTTAAATAGACCTTGACACTTGACTTGGATATTAAATAAGCCAGCACCTCATCTACATCTTCGAGGTGATTGCCCCTCATCAGTGCAGAGTACTGGCTTAACTGGGTGAGAGGCCTAAGTCAGGATTTGGGCGTACTATCTCTCCTTGGGGAGAGAGCAAAAACAAAAAACACTAAGCTGCTCTGGTCGCCCCGATTCATCTCCTTCTTCCCTGGCAGCCTGGCAGGAAGTGTGATGTGCCAACTAACTGTATTTCACTGCTGCTTGCCAATCAGTTGCCTTGTGCCTGCATACTGTATGTCACAGCTTGAGACACCGATTGATCAGCAGAGGTGACATGCTGGGAGTCAACACATCACCCTTCCAGTCAGGCAATCATTGGATTCAGCTGGAATGGAGATGTGAACCAGGAACAGGGACAGCAAGAGCGGATTTTTTTGATTTTTTTTACCTGGCCATCTCAAATTTTTTTCAGGGCCCAGACAACCCCTTTAATACCCTTTCACAGGTATAAATCTCCAGTTACACAATAAAATGACTACATTTGTACTCAGTAGTTAGCTACACTTTCCAGCACTGTACGTGATGGCAAATCAGTTCTTGCAATCTTATTACAGAAATAAATCTCATAAAGCATATTAAGTTAAAGGGGTTATCCCATGATTAATGTACAAAGTAAAAATAAGACATCATATAATACATGACAATCTCTTTCTAACAAAGCTAGAACCAGCCCTGCACCTCACATGGATCCAGAGATCTCCCCATTCATTGCTCTGCTAGATTTATATCAAGTATAATGCATAGACAAGCACTCCTCATCCGGTCTTATGCCGAAATTATTATTTATTAGTTAAAAGATGTATAAAATATTTTTTTTTAAAAGGATATGTTCAAGGAAGATGTGATGTACAGATAAAATGGCGTTTAATGTGTATCTTCCTTAAACATATCCTTTAAAAAAAAAAAAAATTATACATCTTTTAACTAATAAATAATAATTTCTGCATAAGACCGGATGAGGAGTGCTCCTCTATACATTATACTTCAGATTTTAAATTTACTGATTTGGTGAATCAGATTTTGAGCACCCGATACATGGCTAAAACCAGGTGAGCCACCCAAAACAAGCTGTAATATTCAATAGATTTATATCAAGCTGACAGCTTTAGAGGCAGTTGAAGGATGGAACTGAGCATGTGTGTCCACCTGCAAATGAGCCTCTAGGAGCAACAGGGGCATTTCCATTACTCCAAAAAAAAAGTTAAAGAGTAAAAAAATAAGTTTTTACAAATATAAAAAAAATAAAAATAAAAGTTCAAATAACCCCCCTTTCCTTAAAATAAAAATAAAAATACTTAACCAATAAAAAAAACATCATGGGCATTGCCACGTGCAAAAATGCTCATACTATTAAAATATAACAATATTAATGGAATGCGGCAAATGGCATAGCGGGAAAAAAAATAAAAACAGCCAATTTGCCTTTTATTGTCACTTCAACTACCCAATAATTTTTTTATAAAAAGTGAGCAAAAAGTCGCACACACTTAAAATTGGTATCACTGAAAAGAACAGATCGTCCCACAAAAAATGACCCCTCACACAGCCTTGTACACATAGCTACAAAAAAGTTATAGGGTCAGAATATGGTTATAAAAAGAAAAATATTTTTCCTCAAAGGTTTGAATTTTTTTTTCAGTATTAAAACGCAAGGAAAATTATACAAGTAAGGTATCGATAGAACCGTACTGACTTGGAGAATGAATATAACAGGTAAAATTTACCGCATAGTGTACAGTGTAAAAAAAATTAAAAATTTACCAGAATTGCGTTTTTTCCCAATTCTACCCCATTTGGAATTTATTTCCTGCTCCCTACTACATGGTATGCAACCTTAAATGGTGCCATTAGAAAGTACAATTTGTCCCGCAAAAAATAAGCCCTCATAAGGCTCTGTGAATGGAAAAATAAAAAAGTTAGGACTATGGAAGGCAGGGAGTAAAAAATGAAAAACGCAAAAATGGAAAATCCCAGGGTCCTTAAGGCCCCTTTCACACGGGCGAGTATTCCGCGCGGATGCGATGCGTGATTTGAACGCATTGCACCCGCACTGAATCCCGACCCATTCATTTCTATGAGGCTGTTAACATGAGCGGTGATTTTCACGTATCACTTGTGCGTTGTGTGAAAATCGCAGCATGCTCTATTTTGTGCGTAACGCAGGCCCCATAGAAATTAATGGGGTTGCGTGAAAATCGCAAGCATCCGCAAGCAAGTGCGGATGCAGTGCGATTTTCACGCAAGGTTGCTAGGAGACGATCGGGATGGAGACCCGATCATTATTATTTTCCCTTATAACATGGTTATAAGGGAAAATAATAGCATTCTGAATACAGAATGCATAGTAAAATAGCGCTGGAGGGGTTAAAAAAATAAAATAAAAATTTAACTCACCTTAATCCACTTGATCGCACAGCCGGCATCTCTTCTGACTTCTTTCTTTGCTGTGTGCAGCAACAGGACCTGTGGTGACGTCACTCCGGTCATCATATGATCTTTTACCATGGTGATGGTTCATGTGATGGACCATGTGATGACCGGAGTGACGTCACCACAGGTCCTGTTGCTGCACACAGCAAAGAAAGAAGTCAGAAGAGATGCTGGCTGCGCGATCAAGTGGATTAAGGTGAGTTAAATTTTTATTTTATTTTTTTTAACCCCTCCAGCACTATTTTACTATGCATTCTGTATTCAGAATGCTATTATTTTCCCTTATAACCATGTTATAAGGGGAAATAAAACAATCTACAGAACACTGATCCAAAGCCCGAACTTCTGTGAAGAAGTTCGGGTTTGGGTACCAAACATGCACGATTTTTCTCACGCAA
Organism: Bufo bufo; assembly: GCF_905171765.1. NCBI lineage: Eukaryota > Metazoa > Chordata > Amphibia > Anura > Bufonidae > Bufo > Bufo bufo. The sequence continues at coordinate 179,188,619 of NC_053389.1, forward strand.
GTGCAAATCGCTTTACAATGTTTTGCACTCGTGCGGAAAAATTGCGCATGTTCCCGCAACGTACCCGCACCTTTTCCCGCAACGCCCGTCTGAAAGAGGCCTAAGGGGTTAAACATTTAGAAATGCCAGGAAAATCTTGTGACAAAACCACAAGAGCACAAAAAGGAAAATGATTTCATTGTCACGGAACTCACATTGAACCTGAAATACAATCTGCAGGCAGCAAGAGGAAGTGATATAGTATTACTGTAAAGAATGTGGTTTAGGGCAAGTGCACTACATTAAAAGCGTGCTTCCTCAATCTGATGGAGTCCTCAGTGGAGACAGCAAATCAGCTTCCCCTTTTTTACTCACTTTGCCAATACATGCACACACATGTATAAAACACTTTTTATGTAGGGTGTTTAGATCTTAGTGATAGTCATATTAATAGTCTGCACAGATCTATGGACTATTATGTAATTTTCCTGGTGGTCTAGGGTGGGTTAGGGTTTTAGAAGATAAAGGGGTTAACTGTATAGTCTGCAGTGACCTATGGTAGAAGGGGGTTAAGGGACGTTACTCTGCCCAATTGTCAGGAAGATTATCATGATTTAATGTTTGTACGAACACTTGTTCTCGATAATCTGCCCATTTAAAGGTGCCATACACAGATCACCCAATGAAGAAGAAAAATGCTTGTCATCGGGTGAAATGATTGTTAGTGTAGACTCCTTAATCATTGTTTCTGGGCAGCAGATCATGCTGTGTGAATAGTGATCTGCTGCCCTGAAACAATTCATTTTTAGTAGCCATCGCTCGTCCTCAACAGTGGAGGTGATCGCAGCATGTAAACTTCGCTCTTCACCTCCACTAACGAACAAGCAGTTATTGGAAAGGAACGCTTCCTTACCGACAATCTTCTACTTTTCTATTTCCTTTTCTTTTTTTGTTACAAATCTCTAAATCCCTAGCTTCCCCTCTCATTATGGGTTACTAGAAAATGATTTTCTAGCAGACCCCTGGAAGTCTGACCTGATTGACAGCATCCCTGTATAAGGCTACTTTTGCACAACCGTATGTGTTTTGTGGTCCTCAAATTAGGGATCTGCAAAACACAGATACTGGACGCATGCGTTCCACATTTTGCAGAACGCACATGGTCGGCCCTATGATAGAAATGCCTAATCTGGTCCGCGATTGCGGCATCGTGGAACGGTACTGTGTGCTGTCCGCATCTTTTGCAGCACCATTGAAATTAATGGGCCTGCACCCGTTCCGCAAAATTGCAGAACGGATGCGGACCTAGAATTATGGTTGTGTAAATGCACCCTAAGGCCTCTTTCACACGACAGTATGTCTTTTTCAGTGTTTTGCGGTCCGTTTTAAACGGATCCGTTGTTCCGTTTTTTGTTTCCGTTTCCGTTCCGTTTGTCCGTTCCGTTTTTCCGTATGGCAAATACAGTATACAGTAATTTCATAGAAAAAATTGGGCTGGGCATAACATTTTCAATAGATGGATCCGCAAAAAACGGAACGGATACGGAAGACATATGGATGCACTTCCGTATGCATTCCGTTTTTTTGCGGACCCATAGACTTTAATGGAGCCACGGAACGTGATTTGCGGCCAAATATAGGACATGTTCTATGTTAAAACGGAACGGAAAAACGGAAATACGGAAACGGAATGCATACGGAGTACATTCCGTTTTTTTTGCGGAACCATTGAAATCAATGGTTCCGTATACGGACCGTATACAGACCGCAAAAAACGGCCCGCAAAACGGAAAAAAAAAACGGCCGTGTGAAAGAGGCCTAAGGCTACTTAAACACTCGCGTTTGGTGCGGATCCATCATGGATCTGCACAGATGCATCCGTTCAGATAATACAACCGTCAGAACGGATCCGTTTGTATTATCTTTAACATAGCGAAAACGGATCCGTCTTAAACACCATTGAAAGTCAATGGAGGACGGATCAGTTTTCTATTGTGCAAGCAGCGTTTTGGTGTCCGCTTCCAAAGCGGAATGGAGGCGGAGCGGAGGCAACCTGATGCATTCTGAACGGATCCTTCTACATTCAGAATTGCAAAGGCAAAACTGATCCGTTTTGGACCGCTTGTGAAAGCCCTGAACAGATCTCCGAAACGGAAAGCCAAAACGCCAGTGTGAAAGTAGACTAAGAGAGACATTGAGCGAGGGTGGAATATATGTATTCCCCAAAACCTTGTGTCATAATTATCACATGATAAAATCATAGTACTATCAATATTCATTACTTACTATTTTTTCTCCTGATGTAAACCACAATGATTAGTATCAGGATCAGAGCAAGGCAACCACAAACAGTGGCAACAACAGGAATCAAATATTCTGAAAATAACCATGGCAAATAACAATGAAAATGTGCAATTTCTTGTCAAGAAAATTACATGGGTTAAAAAAAAAATCACAGGTTTATCAAGTTTAACCTTTCTGTATGAAATATTCAGCACTGCTTGATTTATTATAGCCCTGAATGCATCTGGAATAAAGCTTCACGTGAGGACGTGCTGTCTCCACCCAAATTTTTTCCTGTTTATGAACTTCTGGGAATTCAACAAGACAGGTGGCGTCATCACACAAAGGTGGACAAACATTACACTTGTATGAATCCATAAGGATTTTCACACACCTCCAGTTGAGGTCAATGAGTAGATCTGCCATTATTGTCAGTGAAGACTGGCTATTTATCACTGTTCTAATGATGCTGCGGTCTGCCTGACCTTATTGTATTGCTTCTGTTCTCCCTACCACTACCCTTGCACAGTCACACATCTCCTGCTTAGCCCATCAGGTTCCATACTGTAGTATTCCATACTGCAGCTTCTATTGCCTTTGCTGCCACTACTACTAGCCCTAAGCAGCTTCTGCTGCACTGTGGTATGTGTTTCTGTGGGGACAGTGTTTTGTGCTGCACTGTGGTATTTGGCTTCGCTGGGGGCGGTATTTTGTGCTACACTACAGTATTGCGGGCCCTGACTACTTCGGTTGTCCCTGCCTACTTGTGTTGTCCCACCTTCTGTCAGTTTGGTTACGCCTACAGCATGGGACACTTCTTTTTTTCTAGGACCACTTTAAATTCCTGGTCCACCTCTCTTTGCGGTCACTTTGACTTTACTAATGCTGTCTTGGCGTTAGAGTTTGAAAGGAGTGGAATGCAGTCCGTTTGCTGACTGATTTGTTCAATTCGGACCCAAAACGAATTTCAAGAAATTCACTCATCTGTACCTGGTGATCTTTTGCTTTCCAAGTCATCCACATGTTCTGCATAAAAGAAGAAATGCCTTTGTACATTACGATAATATCATTTTGTCATCAGTTCTCAATTTTTGCTGATTAATACTCACCACGCTTGGTATCTATTATTTCTTTTTCATCTAGAAAATCCAAGAAAAAAAGACAGTGATTCTAAGGAAATAGAAAGGTTTATTCCAATTAGGGCTCATTCAGACGAAGGTGTGGGCTCCATGCTCGTGTGCTGCAGACCACAAATAGCAGTCTGCAATGCACGGTAACCAGCTGTGTGCCCTCCGTGGTGCGGATGCGGACCCATTGACTTGACCCACTGACCCATTGCCGCAAGATACGGCGAAAGTTAGGACATTTCCCATTTTTTGAGGTGCAGAGGCACGGACCTGAAAGCTCACAGAGATGCTTCATAGTGCTTCTGTGGGTTTCTGTTCTGTGCCTCCGTTCCACAATACGGAGTGCAGATGGCCGCTGCCCGTATATTGCGAACCAACCGTTTGCGGTACACAATACGGGCATGGAGCCCTTACAGTCATGTGAATAGGGCCTTAGGGGGAATTTACATGGCTGAAGGGGGCATTCACACGGCTGTATCCTTTTGCAGTCCACAAATTGCGCAAAACTTGGATACTGGCCACGTGCTCCCGGTCTTAAACTACCCAGATGCTATGGTTACATTTGACCACGGCATCTGTGGGGTTAAGTGTGTGGGATTGACGCTATCGTTGATCACATACATTAGTCCCGAGTGCCTGCTGTTTTTAAATCAGCCCCGGGTGTAAGCATTTTTAAATGCCCGACCTCCAACGTAAATTTATGTGGGGCAATCTCTATGGCAATGGCAATCTCTACTAGTCAGACAGCAAATGGAGTATTGTGTACAAATCTGGGCTCACATAGAGCTGGAGAGGGTTCAGAGGAGGGCAAGTAAAGTAATAACTGGAATGGGTGCACTACATTACCCAGAAAGACTATCAAAATTAGGGTTATTTAGTTTAGAAAAAAGACGACTGAGGGGAGATCTAATTACTATGTATAAATATATCAGGGGTCAGTACAGAGATCTCTCCCATCATCTATTTATCCCCAGGACTGTGACGTGGGGAAATCCACTACGTCTAGAGAAAGTGTAGGCAACGCCTGACAGCTGTTGTGAAATTACAACTCCTAGAATGCATACGCTTCTCAGAACTCTCATAGAAATTAATGGAACATGTTGGGAATTGTAGTTTTTACAACAGCTGGAGTGCCGAAGGTTGCTGATGCATGGTCTAAAGCAGGGGTGCACAACCATTTTTGGTCTGGGGGCCGCATTGTCACATCGCTCTATTTCAAGGGGCCGCAAATAAAAAAATGTTGATCGGCGCTCATCTGCCTATTACACAAGCCAGTGCAATGTGACTGGGGAGGAGTGATCACTGCCACAGTTGTGCTGCAGATAATCGGACATCTTTCATCCTGATAAAATATGCAAATCAGCCGACAAATGAGCAATTCCTTGTTTATCGACTGATCAGCTGCACGATTATACCGGCCAGATAGAAGATATGAGCGCTCCTATGAACACTTGTTCCCAGTAATTGTCCCAAATATCGTGCTGCAGCATAGCCCCTGAAACCGAAGAGTTATACTTACCTGCTCCCCGCCTCTCCGGTTCTTCGAACTGCCTCCGCTGTTTACACCTGGCAGTGCATGGACATGGTCATACACCACTCCAGACAATGACTGGCTTAGGCGGTTATGTGGCCACAAGCAGCGTGTCACTGCTGAAGCCAGTCATTGACTGGAGCCGTGCAAGTGACCATGGTTATGCACTGTCAGGTGTAAACAGAGAGCAGGAACCGGAAGATGGAGGCAGCGGAGGCAGTGCAGAGGACCAGAGCGGAGTGGAGCAGGTAATTATGAATTTTCTATTTCAGAGGCCATGCTCCAGGCCTCATTTTTACCAGAAAAGTGGCGACATTTCCTTCCATCCTGCCTCCTATTTATAAATCAGCGGTTTCCTTCACTGCAGAGGACGGAGCTCACTGGTTATCACCATCTCCTGCCAATCCAGTTATAGGCGTCCTGCAGTAACCAGTAAGCACATTACCTTGCTAGTGGGGAAGGCGCCTATTGGTTAACGCTTGAATGACCAGGCCCGAAAAGGCCTTAATGACCAGACACTTTTTTGTGATTTAGCACGCGTGGTGGTTCAAATGGTTGTAACTATCTTATTTGTTGGACTACCAAGATAATTTTTGCAACAATTTTTATTTGGGGGAAACTATAAAAAACGTTTTTAAAAAGTATATATTTTTTCAAACTATAGCTCCTTATTCTTTAAATATGCAAACTGACACAAATAAATTATTATAATTAGTTCTCTATTTTGTGTATTTTACTATATAATATGAAAAGTTTTATGTGAATGGGGCGGTAATGGTGACGGTTTTGATTGGTGTGGGTGTCTTTTCTTTTATGTATGAATTTTTTTTTTAACTTAATATATTTCTGCTACATAATATGTCCCCCAAGAGGTCATAAAAAGACCTTGAGGGACACTGTCACTTTTTTACATTTTGCACTTTTTCATAAAAAGACTGTGGTGGGACAGTGAACACTCTCTTTTATTAAGCACTTTTTTCTTTATATTTTATTTTTTAATTTATTTAGTTTTCAAATTTTTTTAAATGATTTTTTTACTTTTTTAAAATATATTTTTACCACATAATTTGTCCCCAAGAGGTCACTGAAAGACCTTTGGGAGACAATAAGTGACTTTTTTTTATACTATTTCCACTGTAACTGGAGCATCCAAAGGAGCCCCAGTTACAGGGAAACCAGCCTGCTGCGGAGGCTTTGTACCAGGGCAGCGCTCCTCTGTTCCCGAGACACTCAGAGATCACGTGATCGCTGGGTCTACACTGCAGAACACTCATAGAGGAGAAGGCAGAAGCGCTAATAAAGCGCTTCTGTCTTCTGCTCGGCTTCCCCGCTCTCACTAATAGCTGGGGACCCTTTCTGCTCCTGCTACAGTGCACGAGCAAAAACTGTGATCCATCTGCTGTGCGGCGCTCTGTGCAGAAACACAGCTGATTGCAGGATCAGCTGTGTTTCTGCCCAGCAGGGCGGGGGCCGCAGACCATGGCTCTGGGGGCCGCATGCGGCCCGTGGGCCGCAGGTTGTGCACCCCTGGTCTAAAGGAAAGATGGTTTCTGCACAAACATGAAGATGATTCTTTACAGTAAGAGACTATGGAACTCTCGGCCTGAGGAGCTCACAATTCGCAGCTTTTTTGATTTCTATTGAAGCACAACATGTTCAGCTCCATGCAGTTGCACATCTGTACAGTATGGCTCTCAGGTATGATCTCCACCATAACTGACCAGTGCTCTCTACTCATATGTTCTACATGAATTTGACACTATAGTGATTCTATTTCTGCATTGATGATTATATGTTCCTCTAATCATATCAATAAGCAGGGATTAACATGCCATGAATTATTTATAACTTTGCTGATTACAACATGTCTTATATGTTTTATGGTGTCCGCAATCTTTGACACTATTGTTGACACATCATCACATGACTTGATCACATGACTTGGTCTCACACTGATGATGTCATCATGGTATCAGACGATTGACTGGCTCCTTTTTGTGATGACATCACTTGCCTATTTAAATCTCACATTCACTGGGTGTAAGCATGCTTGAAAAAGGCTTGTTAGCCGAAACGTCGCATCTGGAATAAACCTCACAGAAAGGACGTGCTGTCTCCATACTCCCTTTATTATTTCTTGTTTGTACATATCTTATTGGTATAAAAGAAGAAAATGATTGCAGTTAATGAGAGTTGTCAATTACTCTGATTTAAAAACGGTATTATAATCTAAGATACCATTGTATTTTATGTTGGGATCAATTGTGCATCAACTCAGTTTTGTCTGAAAAGTTTCATACTCACCACCTTCAGTACTTTCTGTTCTTTTTTTATCTAGATGATCCAAAAAGAAATTTGAATAATTTCAGGAAAATAGAAAAGTTTCTTCCATGTATTGGTTTTGTTACAAAACCTAGGTACCCTTCATATCCCTTTTACATGAATGCACATGCAAGACTTATATATCATACTTAAACTAAAAGATTTGCGATATTCATTTTATGTATTACATTTCAATAAATCAAAACATGATTGCAGTCTAAAATGGGCTCTGTGTGCGCCTATCCATGCTGAAGCCAGTAGTAGGTAACCATGCTGTGTCCCACTCTGTAACAGTAGTAGGGCCCTGTATACATAAGGGTATCTGCAGGATGTCCATTGTGCTAACTGTAATGTAATGCTGTATATTGAGCTGCAAGCTCCTATAACAGGCTGTTGCATCTTATATGTAGATACACTAGTCACCCCTAGTGATGTGAGGGTGTGTGGTAGTTTAGTCTAGACTAGATCAGAGAGAGGCAGTTTAATGAGAGTAATGTGTCCTGAAGTCCAGAGTTGGTAATAGAGGGGACCGTAGAGTCAGACAGAGAAGCCGGCCAACCAAGGTTAGGGCTGGGCCTGCAGAAGCCTCTAGTAAAAGAAAGCTTTAAAAAGATTCAGCTGACAAGTAGCAACGCCCCTGAGTTGTGTGCAGAAAAGTGATCCAGTGTAAAACCTGGTAGAGGTGAGAATGATAATTCAGCTTATGGACTCTGCTAGCATTCAGTGGAAGCAGGATTAGCCAAGGTGCCTGTCCACATTCTACAGTTAAGGGCAAAACTGTATTTGGAGCCACATTCCTCTATGGACAGTATTAATTGGAGAAGTCTAAAGAGTCTACAGTACTCTACACCTGGAGATAGTATACTCTACACCTGGAAGTGGTAAGAGGCCGTCTGAAGTAAAAGGAACATTAGT